>NW_016805130.1:2388873-2416614 GCF_001698545.2 Rhinopithecus bieti | reverse complement strand
GTATAATAAAAAAAAAAAAAAAAAGAAAAAAAAAAAGAGAAACCAAGGTGGGAGGATCACTTGAGGCCAGGATCTCAAGACCAGCCTGGGCAGCAGAGTAAGACTCGGATACTCAAAAAGGTATCCAGGTGTGGTGCTATGCACCTGTAGACCCAGCTACTCAGGACAGGAGGCTGAGATGAGAGGGTCAGTTAAGACCAGGAGTTTGAGGCCTCAGTGAGCCACAATCATAACACTGCAACTCCAGTCTGGGTGACAAAGTGAGATCTCAACTCTAAAAAAAGAAAAAAGAACTAAAAGCACTCTTTAGAGCATCAGAATTGCAAAACAATTATTGGTATAGTCTTCTAATTAATTGCCCTATATTCCAGTTCTGGATTATACCCATAATTTCATCTTAGACACTGCTTCCAAAAAATGTTCTAAAATTAAAATCACACTAAATATCCCTCAATGTCTTCTAAATAACTTCAGAGGAATTCCAAACTCCTTAGCAGAGACTATAAGGATGTTTGTGATATTATCACTGTCTGCCCCTCCATCCTCATTTCCCTCCATGCTACCACATGCTCTCAGAACTTCTTCCATACACAGATATTTTATAGGTTTTCCAAATATGCAGGTCCTTAAGTAACCACCTATAGCGTGTTTGCCTATTTTGGGTGTGATTAGAAAACAGATTCCTGCTCTCAAAAAAGTGCTGTGGAACTGTCATGCTTTATCCACTGGTACCCTATTTCTCATTTCTCTCTCCCTACCTTTCATTCATTATGCCAACTTCTTTTCTCTATGCTGAACCTTGGGTTCCTTTTCCATTCATGTCTTAATTTCACACTTATATCTAGAATAGTGACTAATCCTATTTCTCCTAACTGTAGTCTGACTCTACTTGACCTTATCCCTTAATTTTGTATTCCTACTAATGTCTTTCAGCATCCCTCATACCAATGTCTCCTCTCTCTGGTCTTTTGAAAGACCATCAGACGTCTAACATTTCTCCAAGTTTATCCACAGTGGAAGCCTTGTCCATGTTCCCCACCTTGCTGGGGTTGAGAACAAGACTTGAGCATTTGCTTCTTTAAACTCCCATTCCAGTATCCATACTCTTCACTCCATTTGGAGTGTCCTCTTTCTATTTTACCTAGAAATGTCTACTCATCTTTAAATCCCAGTTCAAATGTTACCTCCTCTGCAAGATTCTTCTTGATCCTCAAATCAGAGTTCTATCTTCTTCATACTCTCATAGCAACTTTTAAATATTCCTATTTATTACTAATGTCATTATATTTGTAACTTTTTTTGCTGTTTATCTCCTTCTAGAGAGTAAGATCTTTAAGGACAGAAAAATTTTCTTCTTCATTCTTGTATCTGTGGTTCCTAGCACAATGCAGCCATGTTTCTTAAATAACTCAACTCATAAAGTCACTCTCATAAAAAATATAGTTGAGGAAGAACAAAAACAGTGGGATACAAGTTGGCAGCATTACATGCTCAAAAATAAGTTAAGCTGGGTCAAAAGACCTGACTCTGCCACTAACTCCAGGAGCAATGAGAAAGCATTTTAAACTGCCTAGATCATGGAATCACTAGATCAACTTTAGGTATTTATCCAACTCCAAATTCCAGTATCATATTGTGGGGGAAGGGGAAGACATGCAACAATTTTTTATCGATAACACCAGACTCCGCAGAGAATTCCTTTGGAGTTTGGTGACCAGTTTATTTTCTCACACGTTGGCAGCAGCAATTCTGTTGATTAGAATAACTTATCAGATACCATCTCCCTCCAGTAAAATATAAACATGTTCGTTGCTTTTTCTAAACCCTATATTTTTATGAACATGCCTTCTTTATTTTGTTTGTCTGATCACTGTCCAGCTTCCAAATTAGCAAGAGCTTCTGCAAAGGATTATCTGCATTTCAATGATAGTTTTTTCTGAATATGTAAACAGAAGGGCACTGGTTTTAGAAATAATTATTTCTAAGTCAGAAGTTAGCTGCTTCATGAGAAATATCTGATTCATAGAAGAAAATTGCCAGTGATATTTGGCTTGGTTTAGTCCAACTTGGATAAGGGTTCCAAATCTGTCATAAATGATATTTGCCCAACCTCATACTCAAAGTGAGGAACATATGCATGTTATCAAGTCATTATCTCATTACTGCCATCAGTTCTACATGTGTGCTGGACAACATGTCTGTCTACCCTAAGCGTGAGAACAAAACTTTAATGCCAAATAGTTATCAGGCTGCTGAGAAAATGGCAAAAGCTAGACTGTGGTAAGATTAAGATTCAACTGTCTATGCAACAAAATTGAGAAACCTTGGTCAATAAGTTTGATTTTATATCCCTTTAACATATTTAAAATTTTTAGTATGCACATATAAATACATCAGTTTTTCAGCAAGGCCTGACATCTCTACAAACTTAATAGAAAACATTGTTTATAAAGTTCATGGTGACCATAGATTGTAGTTAGAAATGTGTCTTGAAGTTCTCATTATCTCTGGGAAAGAAATTTCATCTTGTTCCCTTTTTATTTGAGAAATACTTTTTTAATCAAAAAAATATCAGAAATATGAAGAATGGGGATTTTTTTTTTCCATCTTGACTACTGTCATTTATTCCAGAATTTCTAGGTTGGTTTAACATTGGAAAATTGATCAGTACATTCACCATATGAACAGAATAAAGGATAAATATATATGATCATGTCAGTATATGCCTTCTGAAAAACAGATAACTCTATTCAAACCCATTAGTGATAAAAATCTCAACATATCAAGAATAAAGGAATGTCTTAAAACTATTTAAGAGCATCTACAAAAATGCTACAGCTAACGTCATGCTTGGTAGTAAAGACTAAATGCTTTTCCAGTAACATTGGGAACAAGGCAAGATATCTGCTTTTATCAGTTTTATTTAGCATTTTCTGGACAGTCTTTAGTGTAGTAAGACAATAAAGAAAATAAAATAAACATTTCTGGAAATAAATATATTTTTTCTTATTCAAAATATGGAAATTGGTCTTGCGTGCGTGTGTTCTAATTTTTTGAGACTGGGTTTCTATTGCCCAGGATGGACTGCCCCAGCTCAAGCGATCCTCCCACCACAGCCTCCGGAGTAGCTGGGACTATAGGCATGCACGACTATGGCAGATTAGTTTTTTTGTGTTTTTGTAGATGCAGGGTCTCAGTATGCTACTCTGGATGGTCTTGACAAACTGGACTCAAGTAATCTACCCACCTCAGCTTAGCAAAGTGCTGGGATGACAGGTGTGAGCGTCTGTTCCCAGCAGCCTATTGTTTTAAATATGGGAATTTTATTTTATTTTAATTTTTATTATACTTTAAGTTCTAGGGTACATGTGGCATATACTGCCCTCGTGTGTTACATAGTATATTGTGCCATGTTGGTGTGCTTGCACCCATCAACTCATCCCCAAGCCACCCATCACACTCATCGTTTACATCAGGTAAACTCCCAATGCAATCCCTCCCCTCTCCCCCCCTCCCCCATAATGAGGCCCGGTGTGTGAATGTTCCCCTTCCCGAGTCCAAGGATCTCAATTGTTCAGTCCCACCTATGAGTGAGAACATTGCAGTGTTTGGTTTTCCTGTTCTTGCGAAGTTGTGCTGAGAAATGTATGGTTTTCGACAGCGCATGCCATCCATGTCCCTACAAAGGACACAAACTCAGCCATAAAAAAGAATGGGGATTTTTAACAGGAGTTTTCTTTCTTCCTACAAGGTCTTAATTACTGGGGATCCTAGATCCCTTTTCCTCCTATATCAGCGGGAGTTTCACAAATGACACTAACCAGATTGCGGGAATACAGACAAACATGTGAGTTTGCCATGGATTTTTCTCCATTAAGCCAGCACCACATAAGACTGGAAATTTCTGTTCCTTTGGTTACATGCTTTCAAATATATAGTATCTGTCACATTAAATATAAGTGCTGGCCGAGTGCAGTGGCTCACACCTGTTATCCCAGCACTTTGGGAGATCGAGGAGGGCAGATCACTTGAGGTCAGGAGTTTGAGACCAGCCCTGTCAACATAGCAAAACCCTGCCTCTTCTAAAAATAAAAAAATTAGCCAGGCATGGTGGTGGGCACCTGTAATCCCAGCTACTCAGGAGGCAGAGATACAAGAATCGCTGGAACCTGGGAGGTGGAGGTTGCAGTGAACCAAGATCGTGCCACTGCACTCCAGCCTGGATGATAGAGTGAGACTATCTCAAAAATAAATAAACAAAATGCTATATTTCTCTGGATTCAAGAAAACCCAAATACCCAGTAAAGTTCAGTAATCAGTTATGGAAATATCCAGTGTCTGGGTGCCTAGGAATATTCCACAACAAATGTAATAATTGATTTCCAAATTGTGGTGACCTTAAATTTAGTAAAAGAGCAAAACTAATGAACACATACATAAATTTTGGTATCTTTAAAAACTATTGCCATCTCTGTTCCCTGATTGACTCTACACGTTTCTGAAAATTTTTTCAATACAACATAACGGTGCATTCAAGGAGGGGAAAAAAAGTAAATAATGCCTAAATATCTTTAGCATAATAAAACTCTAACATCTAATGGACAGCCCTAATCTCTCAAGCCTCAAATTCTTGAAATCTTTAATGGTGATTGCAAACTCTTTGCTGTTCCTGCCATAGAGTTACAGTATAATTCCCCTTTCTTTGCTTGAATATGGACTGGCTTTGGTACATTGACTGACCAACAAATTGTATTAGTTTCAGCTGAGAGGGAAAAAGAGATTACAAAATGAAACAGACCTTTGAATCTTTGAATTTCTTTGAGGAGAAAGCAGGCTAAAAAACTACTCAGCTGGAAAAAGGGACTATTACTTATGGAAAGGGGAGGGAGACCGAGGGTAGAGGCAAGAATCCACGAGGAAGAGTGAATAGCCACAGAGAGTCACCCCCAGGGAAGAGGTCTGGGCCCTAATTAAGAAGCAGGTCACACATGTCCAGTCAGATTTCATAATTGCTCCTTACCTATGACTGCCTATGTGGCTTCTGTTCCCCTCTTTTTGAACCAGAGGGACTACCTGGTTTTCCTAGGCCAGGTCTACCATTTTATGTTGGGTGTTGGGGGCAGGGGGAGGAAATATGACTGTAGTTCACAGGTCTTCGGGTTGACACGAATTGTGCTCAGGGAACTGCACCTGAGGAACTCATGCACATCTGGACCTGATTTGGCTACTCAGATCCTAGGCTTCAAGCCAATGCTGAAAAAGAATGAGTTCCATGGGCTTTGGGATATATGAATGTATTGTGTGTTTGGTAGGAATGTAAATAATTTGTGGCCAAAAGCAGACTCTAATGGATTAAAATTGTCCACAGAATCTTTGCTGCTTCTCCCATTGAATCTTGACTGGCCTTAATGATATGCTTGGCCCAGAGAATATAGTAGAAGTGGCATGCTGGGACTTCTGAGGCAAGTAGGAAAAGCTTTGCAGATTCTGCCAGGGCTTATTGGAACACCAGTCTCTGACAGCCCTAGGCTACCATCTTAAAGCCACCTAGTTGTGTGAAGCATAATTCATCTGCAGGGGCCCTGAAGATATGTTGGTCAGCTGGGGCTGCTATAACAGAATTCTATGAAGTAGGGGGTTTAAGTGACAGAAATTTATTTCTCAAAGTACTGGAGGCTAGGAAGTACAAGGCCAAAGAGCTACCATATACAGTGCTTGGTGAAGGCCTGCTTCCTGGTTTGCAGGTAGCATCTCCGGCACAGACTAGAGAGAGCAACCCATGTATCCTCCTCTTTTTATAGTGCACAAATCCTATCTGTGAGGGCCGAACCCTCCCAACCTCCCAAAGGCCCCAACCCCTAGTACTATCACAGTGGGGGTTAGGATTGTAACGCACAAATTTGGCAGGGGAGGGAGCAAACATTCAGTCCATAGCAGTGAGACACCACGTGGAGAGAGAGAGAAAAAGGCCAAGGAGCACTGATGTGCCAAATATATGGATAAAGAAACCATCTCAGAAGTGGATGCCACAGCCCGAACTGCCCTGGAGTAATCCCTGTGGGGCAATTCCCAAACTCATGATCTACATTACGGAGAGGGAAATGAAAGAAATAGTGACTTTAAGCCACTAAGCTTCGACAGTTTGTTATACACAAGTAGATAACCAGAACATTTTCCATGCTTGTTTTCCTACCCATATTCCCTCCCAAATTGAAATCTTTTCCTTTTAGAATCTTTCCCATGAGTTCAAGCTTTTAGACCACAGTAAGATATAAAGACGCATACTTCTAGAATTGCCCTAATTGTAGAACTCATTTTATGAAGAGTATTTCTCCTTTCACATTAGATGATAGTTTACAGGAAACTATTATGTATGTAGTAAAAACATTTTACTACAAACATGAGGGTTTCTTATTATTTTATTCTTTCAAATTATGCTGCCAAAACTGAACTTGTAATTCTACAGAGGGCTCTATTTTTTAACCACAGTATATATTACATGTTACCCATTCACTGGCAAATGCCACTTTGTTCCTATCCTGTTTAGTAAAAAGTAGATAAAATTTCAATAGACTGTCTTACAGTGTTGACTAAGGTAATTTTCCACATAGCTTAAAAATTACAAATTTTCTTCACCATCTCACTATTGCAACTCAAATTTAGCATCCATGTCGTGAGGAAGCCCAAGCCACATGGAGAGGCCTTGTGTAGATTTTTCAACCTACTGTTAGGTAGTAGGACTGCGAATTAAATATGGAATTGGAAAGATACATCCATTTGGATTTCAAAGTCTCTTTGGACCACTCATTGCTGTATTCTTCCCATTTCCCTCCTCCCATTACCCTTTTTGAAGGAGAATGTCAATAGCAGTTGTCTGTGCTTGCCCTCTCATGGCATATGGATTATGTAAGAGGCAGGTCATTTATCTCTTTAGTTCACAGATCTTTAGACCAGGAAAAATAGGCCTCAGAGACCTGATAATCTACACCCATAGAGCATATTACAGATATGGATTTCATTGTAATAGTGAGATTCTGAACCTCAAAACCAAGTCTGATGCTGAAACAAAAACGGGATTTTAGAGGCCCTGGAAGAGGGAAAGGGTATCTTACTATTATATTGCAATAGCCAGAGGGCTGATGGTAGACATTTTGTTTTCCCCAAATGACCAAAGCAATATTTTCCGTCCCACATGCTCTTCCAGAAATTGCCACTCCCCCATCAAAAGGTGAGATTTCTTTTGTTGTCCTTGAAATTGGGCCACCTTTTGTGGGATTTCCTGAAAGAATAAAATATGGCAGAATTGATGCCTATATAACTTTTGAGGTTAGGCCATAAAAGGCAATATGGCTTCCATCTCTCTTTTTTTTCTCTCTCTCTTGTCTTCTCAAGATGCTCACCCTTGGAACCCAGTCACTATGTTGTAAGAAAACCCAGGCCTCATGGGAGCCCACATGTATATGTTTGATAATGGTCTCAATCGTGGTCTCAGCCAACAGCCAGCACTAACCATCAGATATTTGGATGAGCAAGTTTCAGATGATTCCAGCATCCAGACTTCAAGCTGCCCCAGTTGAGGCCAAGTTGGAGAAAAACAAACTATCTCCAACAAGCCCTGCTCAAAATGCAGGTTAATGAACAAAATAAATGTCATTTTTTAAGCCATTCGCAGTTTTGAAAAATAACTGACTTTGGAACTCATCCTGAAAATTTTTTCTTTCTCCCACACCAGGAACACAAATATCTCTGTCACAACCTATGTTTATAGGAACTATTGCATACTTAGATGAAGAAAAATTAGGCTTTTCTGTGAGGGTCCCCTACCCTAGAAATTCGTGAGGCTCATCTACCCCACAGAATCTCCCAACCCTCGCCACAATTGAAAAGAATAATTCTATTTTTGTAAACAGTATGCTCCTTGAGTATAATTAAATGTAACATGGTTTTGGTGAGGTCGGGACTGAGGCTCAGAAAGCCACAGTACGAGGTCAGTCTCACTCTGCACACAGAAGTACTACAGTGGTTGTGTTCAAATGATCCTTCTTTTACTTAATAATGGCCCCCAAAGCACAAGAGTAACGAAGCTGGCAAATTGGATATGCCGAAGATAAGCCAGAAAGTGCTTCCTTTAAGTGAAAAGGTGAAAGTTCTCAATTTCATAAGGAAAGAAAGAGATTGTATGCCAAGGTTGCTAAGATCTACAGTAAAATAAGATGTTTTGATAGAGATGGAGACCACATTCACATAATTTAATTACCATATATTGTTAAAATTGTCCTATTTTATCATTATTGTTAGTATTGTACTGTTCCTAATTTATAAATTAAACCTTGTCATAAGTATGTGCATATAGGGAAAAAAAACCATAGTATATATAAGGTTCAGTACTATCTGTGGTTTCAGACATCCCCTGGGGATCTTGGAACATATGCCCTGCAGATAAGAGGGACTACTGTACAGATAAAAGTTATAGGGGAGAGTGCAACAGGATAAAGAAGGTTGGGGTGGTATGAAGAGCAACTTGCAATTTAAAACAGGGTGTCCAAGCCTGGCCTCTATGACAGGATAGCATTACAATAAGACTTGAGGGAAACAAGGCATTTCACCATGCCTGGAATGTTCTGGTCACGTGTGAGTAGAGTTCAGTGAGTGAAGGGTGAGCCATAAGAGGTGAGATCAGATTTGCAAAGACCTTTAGGTCTTCATAAAGACTTTGTCTTTGATTAGGAGTGAAATCAGGATCCCCTGTAGAATTTTCAGCCAAGGAGTGACAAGATCTGACAGCCAGAATCACTGACTGCAATGTCAACAAACAGACTGTAGGGAGCAATGGTAGAAGCAGGGAGACCAATCCAAGGCAATCACAGTGATCCAGGTAAGAGATGGTGGTGGTTTGTCAATGGTAGTAGCAGTGGGTAAGTGAAAAGCAATGTATCTGAGTATGTTTGGAAAAATATAAGAAGAAAAAAGTGCTTCTTTACTGATCCAAGAGAGAGATGAGTCGTGGATCTCTTAATAATGGCCCTATTAAGATGGTGGCAAAAGCAATATAGATAGCCCAAGGAGGACCAGTGCCACCATATAAGTGGTCTCAATGGAGCATGAAATATGCAGTAGCACAGTAAATCAAGCACCAGTGCAGCAGAGACCTGGAGCTGGTTGTCCCAGAACTCCACGGGGAGCATTAGCAGAGAAACCAGGCACACACAGCTGTTGAAAATTCTTATCGTAAGCACTATTTGCTAAAATTAATTACATAATTTGGAAGGTCTGGCATGATGCTGTCTGTCCTGAATTCTATATTAAAACTATTGATTCAGGTTCCCCAATGGCAAAACCTCAAAATTTCATGAGTTAATTTTTGTAGCTTGTATGTTTTAACTTCACTTTAGCCAAAAGCATAAAAGTATAGAAAATGAAACATTAAAGAACAGGATAAACTGCAAAACAGAAATTGAAAATTTCAGAATACACATCAGCTCTGGTAAGCATGTTCTTGTCACAGTCCAGCTTTTAGCTTTCATCTTTCGGGTTTCTTTAACCTTTAAAATATGCAGTAGCAGTATTGACTTAATGTTGTAATATATTGAGATCTCCCCTTAGATGTGTGACAGGTATTTACCTTTGGGGAAATATTTTCATTTAATATCCATCTTATTAGTCAAATGAGGTTGTAATTTCCATGAAGCTATATGGACTTGTACATTAATACAAAGATCTCTTGAGACAATGTATTCCCATGATACAGTTTTTCCACTGGTTTGTTCTCTATCCAACCAGAGAGGTAGTCAGAAACTTGTTCCCTAAACATCTATGATTAAATAAAGAAGAAAAAATGGAGAGCTAGAAAAGGAGGGTAGACACCATATTTGTCTTACTGATTCATTTTCCCTTCCACAAGAAAAGGAGCCAGCTGACATTTTATCCTAAATCTCCAGAAACTATCAGACTAAAATTGTTAATGTTCCAGAAAATTTGCTTTGATAAATGAAAACATTTCAAGAATACCTTTAAATTTTTGATAAATTTCACTTAAATGGATTATACCTAGAGGAGGAAAAAAATGGCTAAGTGGGTTTATTTCCATCTTCAGAATTAACGTTCTCCAAACAGAAAATGTGTTTTCCATTTTTTCCTCTCTCCACAGTCATGCAGCCATGCTTCTATATTAATCTTTCTTTCATAATATGTCTGGAATTCTTTCACCACTCTTAGGTATCTTCCTTGATACCACTGCTTCCCTCTTTACCCTGAAATCACAGTGGTAGTCCTAGATCTGACTTTTTGTACCTATTCTTTCCCCCTCACTCTGCCTGCCAAATTAATCTTCCTAACACATTTTTGGTAGGTCACTACCCTGCTCTGAAACCTTCCATAATTCCCAAGTGCCTACGAAACTAAGCATAAAAGCTTTACGTAGCTGCCCCCTAGTGGCCATCTGCTGACTCACTGTTCTGGACTCCAGTTCCTACCAGCTGCTGAGAATGTTTTCCATTCAAGGTGGAATGGCTTTTTATGTTCTAAAGGGAGGCAAAGGTGGGAAATTAAGAAGGCAGAAGCCTTTACTTTCACAGCTATGGCAAAGAACACAAAAGGGAAATAATCTCGTGCTTCCAAGGGAGCATTTGTCTTACCAAGAGCCCTTGTAGAAAGAGCTCCACATGTTAAGAACACTCTTTTGCGTTATTTCCACCTTTGATAACTATGCCAACAGTGGAATTTTCTGTACAAAGCACAAAAAAAGACACAACACCTGATTTACAACCTAGTTGGTCCCCTGACCTTATTTCCTAAAGGCGCAATGTCGTAAATCAAGACTCCACTCTTGGACTAGAACGTAACATAAAAATAGCAAAATTGATCAGAAAATACACTTTCAAAAACACAAAATTTGCCTTTACAAATATTAAGAATGTAAAACAAATATTTAATGTCACTTCTTCAATGTTCCTTTGGGGTATATTTTTCTTTCTGTGGTCTGGACAAGCTAATGTGTCTTAAGTTGTAAGTGCAAAAGGGTTTTAACGTGAACTATTTTGGTCTCAGTCTCAGCTGAGGTCTTAATACAAGGAAACGCCAGTTACTCTGACATTCAAAACTATAATCCCATATCACTTAGGCAGAATTAGCAAAGGAAGTGGGTCAAAACCAGGTTGCAGCATTGACCCCTCAAACCTATTACAAGGTGTAAAAAGGTTAAATTTGAAGAGCCAAAAGGAATTGGAAATGAGAGAGAAGATTTCTGTGAAGACTGCTGTAGCTGTGTGAAGTCTCCCCCCACCCACACTTTGAGAGTGCAGTGGGAGCATCAGGTTGTCTCCTAACTTAAAGCCTAATTAAAAGGGGTTTATGGAGATCACTTAGAGAGCTTGAAATGTGTCCCCTGTTTGAGAAACAGAGTGGACTGGTGTATCTGACTCATACCTGAGTAATCTAAAAGACAAGGGTCTGGTTGGGGCAGAGAACAAACTGTAGTTTGAAAAATAATCTCATTCCTTTGGACAGAGTCTCAGATGTGCATTTCTCATACACATTTCTCACTAAATGTGAGTCATGAGCAAGCAAGAGGAAGAGGAGCTATCTTAGATCCTGTGCAACAGAGTCTCTGGGAGGAGCAAAGAAACATCAAAGGAAAGATGCTGGAGTGACCGCTAGCATTCTTGGGAAAGGACAACTGAATCCCAATGATCATGAAAGAGGATGGGTATGTCCACATTGAAGAAGCTGCATGTGTAAGACCGAATGCAATGCCAGGGGACAGAGAGAATGTCTCCCAAGAACCTAAGCACCCCTGAGATGCCACCATGGTCAAAGTAAACCTTTATCATGTCTGAGATGTTTAAGAACACTTCCTTCTGCCCTTCTACCTCTCCTTCCTCCCTTCAATTAACTATAGAGAAACCAATCTCGGGACAAAGAGAGAGGAGCAGAGGCACTAGGCATAGAAATACACAAGGTAGCCGTGCCCCTTAATCCCACTGCATTTGACTAGACATATTTCTGAACTTAGACATTTGGTGATTAAAAGCTACTAGGAGGATTTGTATTTTTGAAAAGAAAAAAAGTCATGAGTCTACATTTTATTTGAAAACAGAAAAGAAAATAACATTCCAACTGTATTAATGTTCATGAATAGTAAAATACTGGTGGTAGGATACTTTTCATGTAATGTAATTACATTTTCTGTTTCAAAATTCCTTATTTTCCATTTGAGTAAGATCTACGTAATTCAAGAGTAAATACTTTATAGTCACTTCTTAAGTTATTGTTCCAGATTTTTTTATAATACAAGTATTTATCTACCATAAAATTAAGGGAAAATGCTGGTCAACTAAAGGAGTTATTTTAATATAGATCAATTATGAATAACTCATGCAATGAATCCAAGATTCAGAACTTTATAAAGTTACTGTTCATTATTTTCCAAGTAGATTTTTTTCCTGAGTGTGTCTGAACATGCAAGAACAAAGTCTGCTTGATTTGTCTGTACTTTAAGAAAATTTTCCTTGAGTCTGGAAATGTAAACCTCAGAGATTAGATCATTGCTACTTTTAACCCTTAGTTAACTGTAGAATGGATCTTGTCTTAATAGCCTTATAATATGACTTAATGTGAGTTATGGCAGATTCAACATCTTTGTGTTGATTGGCTCCCACAGGCCAGTCATACTCAGAAGGCCACAGGGGATTGGTGATCACTCCGTCTGCCCCTTAAGTTGGTATAATATTTAGCAAGCATCTACTAAATGAGGGGATAGGTAAGATATATT
Organism: Rhinopithecus bieti; assembly: GCF_001698545.2. Classification (NCBI taxonomy): domain Eukaryota; kingdom Metazoa; phylum Chordata; class Mammalia; order Primates; family Cercopithecidae; genus Rhinopithecus; species Rhinopithecus bieti. The sequence goes on along the minus strand of NW_016805130.1, from coordinate 2,403,845 downwards.
GAGATGGGAGGATGGGTGTTAAAAATAATTGTTTGTAGCAGCTTGGTTTTCACTTACTATCTGTTATTCATCTTACCAAGTGAAGAGATAAAATCGGTTTCATTTCATATGTATTTTGAAAGAAAATATGCTTTTCAAATATTAGTACTATTATATCTAGAATTTATGTAGCAAATTTTTATCTACTAGGCTATAACATCTGCAAGGGAGAGGGAAAAACACTCTTTTTTCTTACCCATCCAAAGATACATGAAGTGTTGGTTATGCTAGGCTTGAATACCGCAGTGAATAAGCAATCTAACTAAAATACTATTCAAACTCAAAAGTAGGAGATAAAGACAGATAGGTAAAATGTGACCTAGATATAAAGGTATTGACTTCTACTTTTAGTCATCTATTCATGGTAAAGTAGCAGGGACTGGATTAACCCATCTACCTTAATTGCAAGCAGATAAAATACATAAAACACCACATTTCAGACTTTTGACAGCAGGTAGTGTAAGACATGATCCTTGAAAGAAGGTAAACAAGGTGAGCTCTACAGGTGACCTAGCTGACTCCCGTCTCAAGCCTAGAGAGTGTTTTCAGTGTGGTAGAGGTAGAGGGAGCCCAGGCACAGCCTCATAGTCTCCCTAAGTAGAAGACACAGAGCTAAAAAATAGGAAGCTATGGGGGCTAGAATTAGCAGGACAGAGCACCATAGAGGAGAGACATGCGCAGAAAGCAAGCAGGCTCAGGAATCCGCAGTGTTGCCTTGCTTCTTTGAGTACTGAAGAGCATGTAGGAAACTATCAAGGCTAGAGAAAGAACTATCCGAAAGGAGCAGGAGGAACCATGCCTGGAGCTCACAAAGAGCTAGGAAGAGTTCCTGTTCCCACCAAGCGAGAGAAGAAAGACCTCAGAATACACGGAGCATTGAGGAGTGTCCTCCGAAAGGTTATTACCCTCGTAGTGGTGCTAAATCGAGCATGGACTATAGACTGCAGGCTACTCTGGACCTGCCTAAGAATGCTTAAAAGCATGCCTCAAAAGGATCAAACTGATGCTAACCAACTTAATTACATCCCAGAGCAAAGCCCAAAAGGATTTAAGGAAATACAAAAAAAAAAATCCAGCAGCCAACAATGCAAAATTCACACTGTTTGACATTCGATAAAAAAATTATCAGGCACAGCAATATAAGCTACAGGTAGAAAAATATAAATTAATATAAAGAATCATAAACATCATGTGAGGTGCTTTGTCCTTGGTTTATTGAAAGGTAGATTTTGGGGTTTAGGGGTAGAAAATGAAGGGTTTTAATGAAAGATGCGAGAAAATAGAACCTCTGTCACAAGATTTAGGAAGAAATCTTGAAATGAGGTAATAATGTTCTGCTCAAGAACTGCTGCTCTCGAATAAAGAAGAGATCAATTTCAAATGTATGATCCATAGAACTTGCGTGATAGTTTGCATATGGCAAGTAATGAAGAAAAAAGTTAAAAAGCTCCATTGTTTTTGAATTAATGTAACTTAGAAAAGAATGTTATCATAAACCAACAAAGGAAAGGTAGACAACGATAAGATCGGCGGATATGTTGAGTGTCAGGTCATTGTGGCCATCTTCCAGTGGAAGATGGGCCATATGAGACTAGAAAAGGATGGAAAGAATCAAGTAAATGGTGGCAGCCACTGTGCTGCAGGCTCTTACTTGCTTTCTGAGAATCAGAAGCCTCCAGGCATGTGGCTTTGTTGCTATCCTATGCATTGTTAAATCGCCCAAGTAAAAACTAAAGAGGAAAGCCTATTCAATTGCATAACTCCATGGAAAACCTAGACTCGCTTCTGAATGATCTATAATTTTAAAAGAAATTTCATGTAAAATTGGACTTCTGGGAGAGCCTAGAGACTTCTAACTTGCATCTTTCATCACGGCCTCTGGACCCTGGCAGTGATCCTCACTTCTCTAATTTGGGGTCTGGTTTTTATCCCCTACTGACCTGATGCCTTTGTGCAGCTTTGGCCACATTGAGTGGGTCCTTTGTAGACGAGCTCTAGGCAAGCTCCGTCCTGCCTGGGCCTTATAGCTCACTTCCTTTTCAATCTGTGTCATTGCAATTATTTCCAGTAAGTTGATTACCCTCCCAGGTGTCTACCTCATGTTCTAACCCAGTGCCCAAGAGCTCAGCTAGGGGAATACCAAACCAGTGAACTGACCTGTACTTTCTTCTGTTTTACCAGCTATGTTAAACTTATATTCAGCTTCACCTGATGGGTAAGTCCTAACGACTTGTCAGCAATCATCTTCCCCTAAATGTCAAACATAGTTTGCTTTTGTCACGTGTGCTCAATTTAGTCTGTGTTGTAGAATAAAAAGAGCTATAATCCCCAAAGCTTAATTTCCCCATCAAAATATTTCCTATGGAAAATTCTTGTATTATCTTTTAGTGGTTATGAGCCTGGGAGCAGATAACTGTGGATGATATATGATTAGTTTCCATAGAAATCCTATGTTTTATGTTTTATGCATATATAAAATATTATTCTGAATAGAGACTATGGGTCTCAACAAACTTAAAAAAATCATCGTGGCACCAGAAAAAGGCTAAGAAATCCTATGAAATCAATGGTCTCATCGCAAAACTCTATTCTTGAACTCATTGATATATTTGAAATGTTGAGTACCTAGGAAGGCATAAGGTAGTTTGTGGGAAAAATGGAGATCAAGATGTGTAAGGCATGGTCCTGGGTAGTTCAAGTGTACTTTGGAATCACAAGTCTCATATTTTTATGTGTGCCCCTCATAAAAACTAGACAAAGTCACTCTCCACCACATGTTCCTGTTCTATTTTCATCAGAGCACTAATAATATTTGACATTATCTCATCTGTTTCCACTTTACTTATTGTCTGTCTCTCCTACCAGACTATCTGTCTGTCTTATTGACTGCTAAATGTCCAGACCCAAAACAGTGCCTGGCTCATAATAAGAAGTCAATAAATATGCAACAGATGTATATGTGAATAAATGAACAAATGAAAAGTGAGAGTCGCCCTAAGACTAAACTAGACACCGGTTATGGAATGTTTATGCAGCACCATACCAAAAAACTAAAAAACAAAAACAAAAAAATCTTCCTGCTCATTATTTTCAGATAGCCATTTGTTCCTCTCCCCAAAAGCCCACACTGAGAAAAGTCACCTGCCTTTTCTTCCTTGCCCCCTCTTCCATGGAGTCCTCACCCATATGCAGTGTTCTCTGTGTTCCTCCTCCTTTGTCCTCTCAGAGCCAGTTCACAGCCTGCCTTCACCCACTCTGCTCTCCACGAGTGACTTTTCTTGCCAGACAGCCACTTAAAAAGTCGTTCTTTTCCCAAGCAGCAGCAGCCCCCAGAATTTCTGTTGGGTAAAATTCTCCACCTTGCTACACAAACACGAAAGGCTAAATTAATAGTGCGATCTCGACAAGTGCATGTGAGTTCAAAGGAGAGAAAGATCGGCGGGCCCTGGAATTGTCAAGAAAAACTTCATGGCAGGCGTGTGACTTGAGCTGGTGCTTGAAGGATTAGGTTGCAAGAAGTTTGCACCATGTCCTGTCCCAGGAGAGGCCCTCGTGCGGTACAGATCAGCATTTATAGCACTCACTGGCTGACATGCAAACTGTTCAAAAAGGGAATTGGAGCTACTATTTAAACAGGCCCAGAAGGATCCTCAGTACTGTGGGTCTATTCACGCTTTAGTTCAAATAAAACTGAACTCTAAATTCTCCAAGTAAACTTTATCACCTCTCAAACACTTATCCCTTCAGCAAACCGTGGCATATTCCCTGATTTATGAAATCTTTAGAAGGTGCTAAAGGGCCTGAAGGAGGATATTCAATTGCAAATTCCTCAGTGCCTCCTTGCTCTGGGATTCTATAATGACAGGAATACTAATATTTAGCTTTTGACTAGGACTTTCCATGCAAGGTACCCAAAACTCTTCACACATATTATCTCCTTATAATTCTTACTGGAATTCTGCATTTTAAAAATGCTTCAGGCAGGCCTCCTGTCTCTCTAACATTTCCTCAGGTTCTAGTCCCAAAGCACCCACCTATCTGTCTCCATGATACCTGAACCATTACTGTCCTCCTTCCTTAAAGTGGTATATTTCCAACAGGTCATTTTTAAAATACCGATGCATTTTCTGGGATGGGTCAGACATCACAAACTGATGGAGTACTTTGTCAGATACAGGCTGGTCTCTTAAAAAGTAGAGAGAAACGTATTTAAAAAAATAAAAACAAAGGGAATAAATGTAGATTGTGGGGAGTAGAAAAAAAGAAGATGAAACTTCCAGATCATAAAAAAAGCAGTATATGGGACTGCTGGGCAACACAGTCACTAAATGAAGTCAATAGAAGCTCTAGGATGAATAATCTAAAAGAAAGTGGTACTCCCCAAACTCAAGCTGAGCTTATTGGACTCCATATAAGGAGGATTAGTGGGTTAGTTGAGCTGCCCTGACTGCTGAGAGCAGTTGTTCACAAAGTAATGGAGCTGGAAGTTGCACCAGAATTTATTATTCTTAGTGATGAACTTAGGAAATGCACAAGATTTTTTTTGCTGTAAAACAAGACTGAGTGAAAGTCAATTCTGATGCTGCTATCATCTCATCAAAGCTCTGCTATAAATACAGTAAAGAGTACAGCAGATCTATCCATTCTGAAATTGTTCCCAATAATAATTCTCATAAACATGCTCTCTCCACTCTTTCCAGTCTGTTCTTCCTTCCTGCTGAAAATGGGTTGGCATCTCTGCTTTCAGCTCTCAACTTAGACCTACTTCTACTCTTTTTGGGCTCTCAGTTTCGTTGCTCGTGCCACCTCCATGCCCAGCATGCTTCCTCTTAGCTCCCTTCCTCTCTCTATCCTCCTTAAGAGCAGCAGCAGGTCCCCTGATGTGAATTCACCATGCCCCTGCCTCCCTCTAAAAGCAACTGAACCAATGATGCTAAAATTCATCATCTTCCAAGTCTGTATGCTTTAAAATTAATTTATAATTACTAAAATCTATCTCTTAGTTATAAAGTATATTTCTCCTTTGTAATCTGTATCTCTCTCAGTTTAGCAAAGTGAGATAGACAGATTCTGTTGAGAGATGTGCTATTTAGAATGATTATTTCCTTAGCAAATTACTATCATTTGTAGTTGTTTCCACTCTAAGTAAAAGATATATTCTAAATTTCATCTTTTCTTTTCCACAGTGTGTACCCTCTTAGTATCTTATTTTGGGGAACATAATATTAATCTTAGTTTTCTCTCCAGACTTTTAGTTCTGTGTATCTAAACTTTTCATAAAAAGATAAGCAAACACTACAGGTTCCCTCCAGAACAGAATATTCTCAATCAAAAGTCACTTGGCCTTAAACAGGGAACCCAGAACAATGAAACATGTGTTTGGCTACCTTTCAAAAGAAATACTCTTCCCTGTTCCTCTCACTGCCAGTCCCTCAAGGCAAGCATTGATCCCCAGAGATCTGTGAAGTTTCCACATCTCAATTACTTACTTTAGAGCTTAAGGAAAAATCTTTCCAAATTACCCAGCACTAACTAATCAGTTTAGGTAACGTACTATCATTTCTTTGTTAGTGTCATTCTGTGGGATTGGCATATTGGCATTACTGCTCTCTTTCCATCACTTCCTTTTTTTTTTTTTTTTTTTTTTTGAGACAGAGTCTTGCTGTCTCCCAGGCTGGAGTACAGTGGCACAATCTCGGCTCACTGCAACCTACACCTCCCGGGTTCAAGAGATTCTCCTGCCTCAGCCTCCCAAGTAGCTGAGATTATGGGCGTATGTCACCACACCTGACTAATTTAGTAGAGACGGGGGTTCTACCATTTTGGGCAGGCTGGTCTCAAACTCCTGACCTCCAGTGATCCACTCGCCTTGACCTCCCAAAGTGCTGGGATTACAGGCATGAGCCACCGTGCCCAGCCTCTTCCCAGCACTTTCATACTTTGTTTGCCTTGGATGCAAAGATTAATAAAATAATATGGTAACTCCTGTGAAATAAAATCAACTGCTTTTTTTCTCTTTTTTTCACCAATACTTCTCCTTGTCATCCTAAGTTACATTTTGTTGCTAAAACTAGAGATTCCTTCCTTAGAAGACCATCAAATTAATCATACCATGCTGCATTGTGGAAGGAACATTCAACTACGACTCAAAACACCTTGGTTCTATGCCAGAACCAACCTATCATTACGTAATTCTCCCAGTTCTACTAGGTTTCAACTTCTTCATTTGTAAAATTAGCAAGGCAAGCTGAAAGTTACTACTCTCTTTGCAAACTTTGTTATTCATTTATTCAGTATTTATTGAGAACCTACTATATGCCAGGCACTGTGCTAGGCGCCAGATATATAAAATGCCATGGCCTCCAGAAGCTCACGAGACTGACAAGTAAACAAGTATCCACAGAAGAAGGGGAGTTTGAGAAACACACAGAGAGGGAATCTTACCTTCTCCCGGGGATGGGAGTGTGGGTGGTGCAAAAGAGGTGACAGCTGAATAGTAGTCCAGGAAAGAAAAAAGGCAGCATAAGGGGCTCTGGGTGGGGAAAATTCTAAACATAGAGGAGAGAATACGTAACAAGATAATATGCTGGAAGTTCTCTGGCCTTTCCAAAAGCACAGACATATGAAAAGGAATGACACGTGTGGGAACTGAGAGACGTGTGGATTAGCTGGAACTCAGTGCATGGTAAGGCATGGCCACAGATGAGCCAGAGAGAGAAGCTGGGGCCACAGGGCCACACTGTGTAGGAGTCCTATGTGTATCAGGATTTAGGATTCATCCCAGGCAATGGGAAGCAGCATATGTTTTATGTTTTAGGTTTTGTTGTTTTTTGTTTGTTTGTTTGTTCTTTTAAAGAGACAGAGTCTCATGCTGTTGCCCAGGCTTAGTGCAGTGGCTTGATCATGGCTCACTGCAGCTTCAACCTCCCGGGATTAAGCAATCCTCCCACTTTAGCTTCTCAATTAGCTGAAACTACAGATGTGTACCACCATGCCAGGCTTTTGTGTGTGTGTGTGTTGGGGAATTGGGGGTGGTGTTAAATATGGGGATCTTGCTATGTTGCCCGGGCTGGTTTTGAACTCCTGTGCTCACTCAAGCCTCCTGCCTTGGCCTCACAAAGTGTTGGGATTACAGGTGTGAGCTCAACCAGGCACTGGTTTTAAAGCAGGGGATCATGTTGGCAGTAGGGTAGGGATGGGCTGGTGGGAGCAAGCCTTGCAGTGGTGAGAGCAGGGGGAATGCTCCTGCAAGAGTCTAAGCAAGACAGAAGAAGGGTTCAAAATAAGGGGGTGGCTGGGGATATGGAGGAGGGAACATATATGAGAAGTACTTCTGAAATATCATTGACTGGCTTTGCTGACCACTAAATATGGACGGAGAGTGGGAAGAAGAAATTGGGAAGCTATTTAGGTGATGATCCCACTCACCAGAATGGCACAACCAGGAGGAGGAGCATTTATGAGATTAAATGTTCAATTCAGGACATATAGTGTAGAAAGTGTCTATGGAACATGCAAATAGAAATATCTGTAAGGTAGTTACACAATCAGATCCAGAGTTTGCTAAGTAGGTAAAGAGTTGGAGGTTAATACGGACATCAGTCATAGCACACAGAGAGTTGTTGAAGCCATGAAGCTATGAAAGTGGGTATTTTCCAAAGAAAATATATAGAGTAAGAAAGAAAGTGGGTCAAGAATGGAAACAAATAGAACAATAAGATTGGCTCTTAAACTGTTTTAGGTAACAGACCATTTGAGAAACTGATTATAGCTATGGACCACGTATATCCCCAGAAAAATGTTCACACAAACAAATTTTAGCATGGAATTTTAAGGGAGTCACTGACTCCATGGTTCAAGGATGGCAAGTCAAGGACAGGGAGCAAGAGAACATAAATAATTTCTATTTTTCCATTTTGCTGTTATAAATCATATTTTCAAGGATACTAATTGCCAATAAATGAGACACTCAGAGTTGTTGTTTTGTTTTTTTTTTCCCCCTGCCACTAAAGAGTCTCTGCAGTATGATTCCTCACATGAAGAGAGAGTTTCAGATTCCATACTATGGAAGGTTTGCCTCTATCTGACCATGTCTGTCTGAGGCACAGGATCATCTGATCAGCCACCTATTTCAAGTAATGGCAAAACCAAAATTCTAGCAGGAAAGTGGCATTGTATCTTGGAGGTAACTGTAATGTCCCAGACAGCCCTTCTGCCCCACGTCTGAAGAATCTGAGACCTGAGCTCTGTATGACATCCAGTTATCAAAGAATAATTCTACTTGTGCCTCTCTTCTTTTCTCTTGGCTCACCTCATTTTCCATCCAAGTCCTTTTCTCCTTATAGAACTTGACCTGGACCCTCCGGTCCAAGGCAGACATCTAACATCTCCCTACTTCTGAGTCCAGCACTGTTTTCTTGCTTTTCTCATTCAGCTCCCTGAGCTCCAGGGTCACAAGGTCAGGATCTCTCTAAAGTACACTATGTCTGCAGGAAGCAACAGTGCCACCACCCCCAATGGAACTCAGAAGCAGATAGATTACTGAAAAGAGCTCAGGCAGAAACTGATTTTTCTTATCTAAATTATGGGCCAAGTGAAAGTTTTAAGCGCCCTTTGAATTATAAGGAAGCTGTACTTTCCTAAGCGTAAATAGGAGTGGGAGAGGTTTGTGTCCCCTTTTATCTTATCATCCTACCTCAATCCTAAACTTTCCCACCTCGAAGGGACAGACAGAATGAAACTTTGCTTTGCCATTTTCTTTCCAGATTCCATCGCCTTTTATCGTTTTATCATGTGGCCAACTAAGGCTGAAAACTACTGTAGCTTCCTCAATACTTGCCTGTACACACGTGCAGTAAATGACACCAATGTTAAATGTATCATTTGGTATTTAAGGAGATGAATCCCTACTTTCAGATCACACATTCATTGGTACATTATCCTGAATCTCCCTACAGAGCTCTATATTCTTTTTCTCAATCCACTAAACTCTGAACTACAGATATCTCTTCCTAAGGGTTCTAGGAAATAGTGTTGTGATATGGCACTAAACAAGGATGCTTTGATTAGGAATTTTTTAATGGTCAAATTGGGAAACAGTTACTTCCCTTTGTAACTCCAGGTCCTTTTTTCAGATTACAAGAGCAAGCAGTCTGTAGTCCTGTAAGTGTTCTGAGGATTAGGATTACCATGACCATTCACGAAATAAATCAACAAAAAGCATTCAAGAGCTCCTAATGCTAAGTCCAGCACTGTGCAGGGGATATAAGAGCACAGTTAAGGAGAAAAGAAATGAAGCCAACACATCCCTCAAAGTCTCAGTCTTTTTATCTATAAAATGGAGACGTTATCTGCTACTGTGTTATGGAGTACTACGCAGTGCTCTTCAAAGAATTGAAGCCCCAGCCAAGGTTTGATCTCCCTGTCATATAAGTTCTTTGAACTTTTTCTTTATACCACCTACCATAATAGTAATTATATTGCTATTTGTGTGATTATTAACTGTCTCCCCCATAACACTACAGCCCTAAGAAGAAATAAGGTCCATCTTACACTATACTCCATAATGCTCAACATGTGGCTCAACCTCAATAAATGTTTATTGAATAAATGAGTGGATGAACAAAGGCCAATAAGTTTTAGCTCTACTTCAGACTAAACTACGAGTATTGTGTATTATTTTATTTGAGTCTATCCAAGACTACACTGAAAAATATAAGATGGATTTTACTATTATTTCACACATGGGATGACAGAAGTTCAAAAGGAAGCTCACCAATAAAATGCAAAGCCGAAATCCACATTTTCTGACTTCCAGTTCCCAAACTCTCTTTAAAATTGGAGCAAATTGCCTCATTTGACTATTTTCTGTACTCAATGAGTTCTCCTTAATTACATAAATGTTATAATAAAAACATCTGTAACAAATTAGAAAAAAGAGAAATATGGGGAAAATACTCTAAAGAATCACTTTTTTACCCTGCCCCCGTCTAGCCAAAACATAAACTAGCATTTCTATTCTTTTCTCCCAACAATATGCTAACAAGCTTTTTTCCTAGTTGTTTCATTGTTGTGTTATTTATTTTATTAACATTCCACCAGGTTCTGTCACTTGGGGTGCTTTGTGCCTTTGGTCAGAGCCTTGTCCCATATTCCCAAGTGAAACAGCATGGTGTCTTTAATGTCCCACCCATGCCACACTGCCTCTTGATAATTCCACACTCCTAAGGCACCAGGGGCCTCAGAAAATTTACAGTGTCCAGTCCTCAGGAACCCAGGTAGCCTAGAAGCTCCAAGCCTTTCTTAATTTCTGAATTTCTTTAATTCCATCTGTTTAACATTTGTCTCTGAAAACTATAATCTGGATGTTAGCAGGTTCATCAGATATGCGTGTCTTAAGTAAATAATGTGATCTATTCAAAGAAAACAAACAAAAAGCTTAGTTAATAGATTCTTACTTTCCAAAGGCAGTTGAGACTCCGTTTTAAAATTCAATTGCAAATTCTGTGGCGATGTTGAGAATGATGTTGAGCATGACATGGCATGAGTTTGTTTTTATGACTATTTATGGCAACAATTTTCCAGCATTGCCAGGGCTCATGAACACGTAGCTCATTTTTACCTGATGAACGAACACTAAGAATTGTAAAATGTATATACAAAATGTTTATACATTCCACACATTAGATTCCATGCATATATAACTCTACAGCAGTTATGGAATACTATACAGCAATAAAAACAAACAACTGGCATATGCTGTAATTCATATGAAGCTAAAATACAATGCACTATGTCCAAAAAGCAGACACAAAAGACCACACGCTGTGTGGTTCCATTTATATAAAATGTCCACAAAAGGCAAATTTCTGGAGATACAAGCAGATCAGCAGTTGCCTAGGATGGGAAGTGGCAGTGGGTCCTTTCCTTAAACAGGTAAGGAGAAACTGTTTCAGGTGATGGAAATGTGCTAAAACAGGATAGCGGTGGTACTTGAACAATTCTGTAAATGTCCTAAAAGCCATTGGATTGTACATTTACAATAAGTGAAAATTTGCATGTAAATTATACCTCAACCAAGTTGTTTTTAAAATAGTGGGGCCGGGCGCGGTGGCTCAAGCCTGTAATCCCAGCACTTTGGGAGGCCGAGACGGGCGGATCACGAGGTCAGGAGATCGAGACCATCCTGGCTAACACGGTGAAACCCTGTCTCTACTAAAAAATACAAAAAAACTAGCCAGGCGAGGTGGCGGGCGCCTGTAGTCCCAGCTACTCGGGAGGCTGAAGCAGGAGAATGTCGTAAACCCGGGAGGCGGGGCTTGCAGTGAGCCGAGATCTGGTCACTGCACTCCAGCCCGGGCGACAGAGCGAGACTCCGTCTCAAAATAAATAAACAAATAAATAAATAAAATAAAATAGTGTCTGTGGGTCGGGTGCGGTGGCCCACGCCTGTAATCTCAGCACTGTGGGAGGCTAAGGTGGGAGGACAGCTTATGTCCAGGAGTTGAAGACCAGCCTGGGCATCATAGGCATACCCTGATCTTTACAAAAAAACAAATTAAAAATTAGCGGGGTGTGGTAGTATGCATCTGTAGTCCCAGTTTTTTGGGAGGCTGAGGTAAGAGGATTGCTTGAGCCCAGGAGGTGGAGGCTGCAGTGAACCGTGATGGCTCCATGGCACTCCCGCCTAGTGTAGCGACAAAGCAAGATCCTGTCTCAAAAATAAATAATAAATGACATCTCTGAGAGCCAGTCAGCACTTCAGGATTTACAAATGCAGCCTTGACACTTGAATGCACTGTTTCATGATGCAGTATTTAGACTTTATATTCACAAAATCCTTCTGTACCGAGTTACGGATAGATTGGTTCTTTTCAAGGAGTCCTATTAATCTGCTGGACTGCGTCTGTTGTGATTTTAAGAAGATTTAGTTTAACAACTATCTTGCGTTAACTCTGGAAATCGTTATAGTAATTCCCTGTGGTCAGGAGGGAATACATGACTGTGTGAGGTTGAAACCCGCAGCAGATATTCAATGAGGATCACTTCATTATGTTACTATCCTTTGGATAGTTGGAGTGGTTTGGCTCAGCATAAATAATTTTTTTGTCTTTAACATTTGCTTAAGTAGAACCATCATCATTATGCCATTAGGTTGAATTTTAGGATTTAGGCTTGTTTCATTGGCTTTTGGCGCATTTATTTTTGGCTTTCTTAGGAATTAACCGCAAACCATTAGTGAAAACAATAAAGCAGCCAGGAGAACTGTACAGAAAGCCTGGGCAAAAACAGTTGAGGAGGTCCTTAGCAAAGTCTCCCAGATTTTTGCCTAAGTTACCCAAATACATCGACAAATATCTCTATTTTAAAGTCATTAAAAAGGAAAAATATCTGGAACAATTTCTGCAGAAATCCCTCGGACTTTCCTCATTTTCCCTCACTTCCCCCTAAGCCTATGCCACAACACATACCACTAGACACACATGACAAATTACCAAGACCACACCATTTATTAAAAGTAAAACAAGATTAAGTTTGGTTGTCCATAAAGAGGAAAGATCTGGAAGCACCTTTTAAACTAATCTCCCACTATCACCAAGATTCTGATGAATGCAGCAGGGAGAGATGTTAGAATATACTGGGCATGGGAAGGCTGTCTTTGGAAGAGTCTGACCCAACCTCAAGTGGGAGAGGGCATGTATGTGAATTAGAGATGAGGGTGAGGGTGAGCGCAAGTCCTTTGAAAAATCTACCCAGATAGTTTGCCTGTAGGAGTTAGATGTTTCCTCTTTAGTACTTTCATACCTCTTTGAATCTGATTCTATTTTAATCACAATATATTGTTGTCCTTCTTCCTCATTACATTAAAATCCTCAAAGATAAAACTAACTGCATCTTATACATTGTTCTATCCACAGTTCTGGGCATACTGCCTCCTCCTCTCCATACGCCCTGCTCAACTTTTAAGTTCAATGGTACATGGGTGCAGGATGTGCAGGTTTGTTATGTAGGTAAAACATGTTATGTAGGTAAACAAGCCATGGTGGTCTGTTGCACATATCATCCCATCACCTAGGTATTAAGCCCAGGATCTATACGCTATTTTGCCTGATGCCCTCCCTTCCCCCACCTCCCACCCTCCCACAGGCCCCAGTGTGTGTTGTTGCCAACTAGGTGTCCCTGTGTTCTCATCATTCAGCTCCCACTTATGAGTGAGAACATGCAGTGTTCGGTCTTCTGTTGCTGCATTCATTTGTTGAGGATAATGGCTTCCAACTCCACCCATATCCCTGCAAAGGATATGATCTCGTTCCTTTTTGTGGCACACTCCCTTTCACACAGTGTGTTCGATACCCATCCCTAGGAGGAATGTATTTACTGTAGAAAGACTATTATAGAAGTTTTACAAATAAAAGTAATTATGTAGTGAAATGAATTTATTGGAACAACTACATTGATTAACACATTTTACCTAGGGAAAGAATGTACTCATTTGAAGATTTTCCATCAGGTTTTATAATCAACATCTATGTAGTTATGTTTTGTAAACCAGTTGCTTATGTGAATGTACAGCATACTACATACCTTTAGCACCAGAGTCATGTCATGCTATCACTAGGAGGTTCTCTAACTAATAATATGTCAGAGAAACTTTCAAGCATGCTTTAAAAATGCTTATGTAAAATGTTTCCCTGGCCATGATATCATGTCAAGTCTAAATATAGAACTTGCTGTCTGTAGAGTTTTTAGTCTTTGGTACTGTTCCTTTTAGCTATAGTTGTGCAACTTGTTTTGTGAACCAGTCAACCTGTTATGATGATGTCAGTATTGAAGTTATATAATGGTTTTCCTTCAAAGATTAAAGATATATGACCAATATTATAAAATATATAGATCTGACAGAATGCTTTATAATTAGATGAAATGTGCTTTCGGAAAAATTCTCATAAAATGTACCAAATAAATAAATGTGACAAACCAAGCCCATGAAATCATCTCTTAGTCTGTGTAACTCTTTTAGCTCAACATCATGTTTTTTTCAGATATGCAGAATTCTAATGATCAAAGATTTATTAGTAAGACAGGAAAAGGAAGGGAGACAGAACCAAATCGGTTAATACCTTATAAAGCTACTTTCTATCACATTTAAAGTATATTAGGGAAAGAACATGTATTGATTAAATAAGTTATCACTAGTTATTCTATTACTGCTAAACAGGAAAGCTAGACTTAAAGTAAGCAGACACAGATCTGCCAATGAGTACATAGCAGGGGAAGTGGCTGCGTGCCACAGTCTGCCATCTGGTGACACCTCATTGAAAGAGAGATAAGGAACAAGAAAAATTATTGTGAACTTTCTTTATCCCAGATAGTTAGGATGTTTACTTCCACTCACCTTAATGGCTACATGACACTAGTTCCCAATATCTGACCTGGAGTAAACAGACTTTTTATGATTTATTTCACTACATTTCAATTTCTCATGAAGACTCTATTCAGTATGAATTCTAAAAAGATTGGTCCTTAGGCAACAGGAAAGCTCAATGCCCAGTTAGAAAGATAACACAGCTGTTTGTTCAAACACTTTTCTAAGTTATCCACAGTGGCAGCAGGAATGAAAATGATGTCTCCTAGAAAGTAACAACTTGGCTAAAGTTAAACTAGCTTCATTAAAGAGCATAAGAGAGAAAGACTCAAAAGAATGCTTGAAAAACTATCCTAAAGAAGCTCAACAACCAACTTTACTTATTTAAGTGTCTAACAAGCAGACACCTGGGTGTCTCTTTAAATCTTCTAAAATAAAATGATGATCGTAGGTTAAAGACAATCTGAAGTATTAATTGAATGATTTTGTTTTTAAACCCATATTTTAAGGTATATGTAATTTATTGCTTGTTTAAGTGTAATTTTTTTTTTTTTTTTTTTTTTTTTTT
>NW_016805130.1:2386187-2388522 GCF_001698545.2 Rhinopithecus bieti | reverse complement strand
TAGGTTTAATTTTTTTTTTTTTTTTTTTTTTTTTTTGACAGGGTCCTGCTTTATCACCAAGCTGTAGTGCAGTGGCACAATCATAGCTAACCGCAGTCTTGAACTTCTGGTCTCAAGTAATCCTCCCGCCACACTGCCTCAGCCTACCAAGTAGCAGGCACATGCCACCATGCCTGGCAATTTTTTTTTTTTTTTTTTTTTAGAGACAGTGTTTTTTTCTGTTTCCCAGACTGGTCTCAAAAGATCCTCCTGCCTCAGCCTCCCAAAGTATTGGGATTATAGTGTCAGCCACTACACCCAGCCCCTAAATGCAATTTCAAAGAACTATCTGATGTCAAAAATGTGTGAGAAATTTTTTAACAAGCCTTTTATTTCTTCTAAGGCTAATAGTTGTTTTTGCCTGGTAAATAGGATCTAAATGTATTCTAACCTCAGAATAAATTCAATTAACTTATATTACAGAATCCATGTGCAAATGATTTTCCCATTCTTGCAGCAGATATATTTTCTAAAAAAGCAAGAGTACTATAAATTGCTAGGCTTCTCTCTGGCCAAGGTGCTGCTACTTTAAAATAACCTTCTCTAGGTCTATCCTAAAAATCAGTGTTGCTGCACAAGAAAAGAGAATGGAGTCTAAGTAAGCAGATCTGTAGTGAAACCCAGATTTTCATCACCTTCTCATGGTATGACCTGGTAAAACAGTTTAACTTTTCTTAGATTTGACTGCCTCCTCTGTAAGGCTTTGTAGGCCATTGTAAAAATTAAATGAAATAGCATATTGAGAGTATCTGGCACATATTAGATCTTTAATGAATACTAGTTTGCTTCCTTCTTCCTGTAACAAATATTGAAAATAATACATTCTAATATATCTAATAGGTTTTTATTGACACAAGATTTTACTGACACTCGAGAAGACAGTGGACTCAGACAAAGTGCTTATCTTTGAAAAGCTTATACCTTTTTCTATGTATCAAAAGAGTTCCATGAGATAAGACAGGATTTTCCTCTCATTTCTTTGTTCCATCCCCTCCACAGCCGGGGTATGAAAGAAAATTCACAATAACTCATAGAAATTGCATTTTAAAGGGCTGGGTGTGGTGGCTCATGCCTGTAATCCCAGCACTTTGGGAGGCTGAGGAGGGTGGTCACCTGAGGTCAGGAGATCAAGACCAGTCTGGCCAACATGGTGAAACACCATCTCTACTAAAAATACAAAAATTTAGCCAGGTGCAGTGGCTCACGCCTGTAATCCCAGCACTCTGGGAGGCCAAAGCAGGCAGATCACGAGGTCAGGAGATCAAGACCATCCTGGCCAACATGGTACAACACCGTGTCTACTAAAAACACACACACAAAAAAAAGAAAAAGAAATTGCATTTTAAAAGAATGTCAATATGTCAATTTAAGCTTTTGATTTATAATCATCCACTCTGAAGAATCAGAAACAACAGGACTTAGGAGTCTGGCGAGGGTCAGTCACATGTAGAACTGGAAGGACTCTTTCTCTCTACATTGACATGAAAACCAGCAACAGTCTGGCACCCTCCAAGAGTACTGGCTTTGAAAGAATTGGACTGTGACACCTTAGTATGGATGCTGGGATTTCCGTGATGGATCTCAGGCACTGCTAACAGTAAAGATACCTCCAGTTATTTCAAGAGCAGAGGACATCAGCAAAAGCAAAACAGAGAGGGAGAGAGAGAGAATATGGCAGATTGCACTCATCAGCTGGAACTAGTAGACTGGTTGCCTTCCCTTCGGGGGCTTCAGGAATATTTTAGTTATTCATATACCATAAACTTTATCTTTAAACTGTATAATTCAGTAGCTTTTAGTATGGTTACAGAGTTGTACGACTGTGACCACTATCTAATTTTGAAACATTTTCATTACCCTGAAAAGAAACCCTAAACCCGTTACCAGTAAACCCCATTCTCCACCACCCACCTGGTAACCAGTCATCTACTTTCAGTCTTGACACTCTTATCGAAGTGCTTCTTTTTTTAAAGAAATCTGTATGAAGTAATCTTTGGTTTTCTTCTTTCCTCTTCTTTCTCATGTATTTTTCATTTTTGTTACCATTTTAAATCTCTACTTTGCCCTGAATTTCTCCTTGCCTGTCCTTCTTAGCTGACACTCTGGCTCCCACACTTTCTAACCTGTCTTGCGTCGATGTGTCTTAATTCTTTTGACTACAAAGCTCAGAGGCAATGGCCATTTTATCATCAAAACATGAGTGAGAAAAACTAGTGTATGCTTAAGTCTGGGATGGCTAGGGCAAGTATAGGTAGACTGAGAGTGTCTCTCAAGTTCTTTTTTTTTTTTTTTTTTT
>NW_016805130.1:2375417-2381960 GCF_001698545.2 Rhinopithecus bieti | reverse complement strand
GTATTGGGGTGGGAGTTACCCGATTTTCCAGGTGTTGTGTGTCTCAGTTCCCCTGGCTAGGAAAACGGATTCCCTTCCCCCTTGCGCTTCCAGGTGAGGCGATGCCTCGCCCTGCTTCAGCTCTCGCTGGTCAGGCTGCAGCAGCTGACCAGCACCGATTGTCCGGCACTCCCTAGTGAGATGACCCCAGTACCTCATTTGAAAATGCAGAAATCACCGGTCTTCTGTGTCGCTCGCGCTGGGAATTGGAGACTGGAGCTGTTCCTATTCGGCCATCTTGCTCCGCCCCTCAAGTTCCTTTGAGAAAGCCATCAGGATAGTGTTATGCCCACTTCCACCCCAGACTTCAGCTGGTACTGTTCTAATTCTCAGCATTTACACAATGCCTGACATATAGCATGCCCCAGTAAATCATTGTTGAGTGAAAGGAATAAACATATTCCTCTGTGATGTCTACTGGTCTGCCCCTTCCATAGAACCATCTGGCTGGAGCATTATTTATTTTCCTTCAAAAATTGTCTATTAAATGCCATCCTGGTGCTTAAGAGACTATAATAAAATATAAAGAAAGATATATATGTCAACTTGGAGTGGTTTTCCTAGATTGCTGAATCCAACAAACTCAAAGCCCCTAGAAAATAATAGCCTGTACCTTTTTCTCCATAGAACATGAAAATATAAATACATTCATTTACAATGTACATTAGTTTTTCATTAGTGTTTTTTCTAGATGACTCCTCTGCCAGTGCTATTCAGGACATGCAGAGGATTTTCCAGTCTTTGTGATATTCTTTAACGTGTAGATGGGAGGGGAAGGACAAGAGGTACGAGGCAGTGAGCTACAAGTCTCCACACAAACCTTTCTTTCAGTTCAAGAAAAGGGAGATAAAAAGCCAAACGCAGGCATACTGTACCCAGCAGGAGCCAAGAGCTACCTTTAAGATTGGCAGTTCCAAAAGGCATCAACAGGAATCCTTTTGGTAATTACCAGTTCGGAAATGTCATCCCATTGATTGTGACAGACATAAACCAGCTGTGCTTTGTTGAGGGCGAACAGAGGCCCAGCCTGAGCAGAAACAAACAGCGGGCCAGCTGCAGCCTGTACTCCGACTTCCTCCCCACAGAACTCTCCCACTTAATACTTGCCAAACTCTGAAGCAATTAATCACACAGCAGAAGTAGATCTGCAACGTCTGAAATTGCCTGTTGAAGATTAACTGAATCTATCGTATTTCCAGCTTCACTGGGAGGGAGGGAAGAGCGTCTTTTCATTGCAGAAAGATTCCCCGTCAAATGAATTGCTAAGATCTCAGGCTGGTCCTTCCAATTCGGACTGGAATTTAAAGAATCTGCTGGCCAGATTCTTATTCTTGCACTTATTCTTAAGTGCAAGACAGGGAAAGGACATAGACATGTGCGTTTATGAATTCCTGGAGTAGAATTGAAGGCACAGCTTCAAGCCAACACACGTGTCCCTACAGCCTAAATAGTTATTTGAAGAGCAATTTTTAATTTATTCTGCCTATTGTTTGTATGGGGAGTTGCAGTCCATGTCAGGGGTTGCGGGTGCTCCCACCACGCGTGCCGCCCGCCTCACCTTCAGGGGAATGTGGGCCTCTCAGCTGGAGCTGTAGTGCAGCTCTCAGCATCCAGAACAGCTGCTGCCTGGAAGTCACACTGCCTTGGGCTCAGGAACAATCAGCTGCTGCCATGTAGCTGCCTGGTGCAACTCACCCCCATCCACCTGAGCCAAAGGCTTCTGGTGACTCCAGATCTGGCATATGGGCAAAGGGTGGGGGGTGGGCATCTGCAACTCGGGGCACCACTGATCTTCCAACCCTAAGTGGTGTGTCTTGGGCTAACCCAGGGCATCTTTATATCTTTATATCCTTATCTAGTCACTGTCATTAGATACCCAGACTAGGCCTCCAGGGAAGCCCGTGAGATTGCCATTTCTTACAGGAAAATGATCACGTCTTCTTTATACCCAACCAGAGTGTCTAGTTTAACTCTCTGCCTGTTCATTCCTTTAAAAGTGTCATCATCACGGAATCTGGAGGCAAGTTTACTTCTTCCTGTTTTAAACTATTCGTTTACGTAACATTGATTCCTGCCAAAATGCAATTGTTTTATTTTAAAAGCTTTGTTTACATAAGTATCTTCTTAGTGACATAACTTCTAAACAACATCTGTGGCATGTATTAACTATCTTTTAAATAGAATGAAAGGCCTGTAGGTTCTTACATGGGATGAAACCCCAAAACATGCTAGAAAGTAAAAAAGCAACCACAGAATGTTTTGTATGAGTTTGTTTTCTGAAAAAGTCATATAATATATAATATCACATATATTATATATTATATATGTAATATACATATTACATACATAATAATTTAGAAGACTGCACACTGAATTTTGACAGCAGCTATCTTTAGGGGGAAAGAATATTGGGAATTTTTGATCCCCACATTTTGTATTTCTGTCATGTGTAATATTTTTATGTCAGATCTTGGTAGTTGGAAAAAAGAAAAAAGTAATTACCAATCAATGTCAATTATTAGTTGTGATTTGTAAACAGAGAAAGCCTTAGCTCCACTGGGCCTTCCACTCAAAATGTGGTCCCTAGAACACCAACAGCAGCATGATCTGGGTTCTTCTTAGAGTTGCAGAATCTTAAGCCCCATCCTGTGTCTATATTCATGTTCACATTAAGGTGGGAAAAGCACTGACTACCCATGTTAACTATTGCCTTTTCCTCCTGGCATATGTAATTCCTTGTTATAATAAAAAAAAAAAATAAGACTGGGTGAAGTGGCTTACACCTGTAATCTGTGCAGTTTAGGAGGCCAAGGCAGGAGGATTGCTTGAGCCCAGGAGTTTAAAACCAGCCTGGGCAACATAGTGAGACCCCATCTCTATTAGTCCACTTTTGCACTACTATAAAAGAATACCTGAGACTGGGTAATTTATAAAGAAAAGAGGTTTGATTGGCTCACGGTTCTACAGGCTATACAAGCACGGCACCAACATCTGCTCAGCTCCTGGTGAAGCCTCAGGAAACTTACCGTCATAGCAGAAGGCAAAACAGGAGCAAGCACATCACATGGCAACAGCAAAAGCAAGTGCGAGAGAGGGGAGGCCCCAGACTCTTGAACAATCACCTCTCATGTGAACTAACTGAGCAAGAACTTACTTATCACCAAGAAGATGGAGCTAAACCATTCATGACAGATCTGACCTCATGATCCAATCACCTCCCACCAGGCCCCACTCCAACACAGGGAATCACATTTCAGTATGAGATTTGGAGGGGACAAACATCCAAACCACATCACCGTCTCTTAAAAAAAGAAAAGAAAAAAAAAAGGTGGGTTTTTTGTTGTTGTTGTTTTTAAATTCGCTAAGAATGACGGCACATGCCTATACCTGTGGTCCCTGCTACTCAGGAGGCTGAGGTGAGAGGATCACCTGGGCCGAGGAGGTTAAGGCTGCCGTGAGCCAGGACTGTGTCACTGCACTCCAACCTGGACAACAAAGATCTTGTCAAAAAAAAAAAAAAAAAAAAAAAAAAAAAAATCTAAAATTTAGCAAAATTATCTGCTGTTACTTTATTTTAGAACTTGAACTAAGGCATAAAAGATTTTGTAAGAGTATATTTTAGTCATTTGATAGCAATGAACTAAGCTCCCACTGAGTACCTGTCTTCACTGGAGAAAGTCAAGATGGAGTCCATGCCTCCAGGTGCACACAGTCAAGTAAAAGAGAGAGACAAATAAGCAGTTGAATGGGAAAATATGTAAAACTGGTACAAATACAGGCAAAAAGTGTTAAGGAGCCACAACTAATCAAATTCTGTTATTTGTACTATTTGCTGAAATAAAGAGTGTTCAATAATGTCTTTGCATACCTTACTGATTTTTTTTTTTTTTTATCACTCAGAAGTAGAGGAAGGATATTGGAGCAACAAACTCTAGACTTAATTATGTCCACTAGGGAAAAACAAGTTGGAGCTATGAAAACAAAAAGGAAATGGGGGGTGGGAAAGTAGCAATATTGTCTTGAGCTTATGATATTAAAAACAAAACAGTAAACACAGAAGAGCAATGAGTACATCCAGATGTTAGACAAGCCCCATTGATCTGAGAGTCTAAAATGAATACAGTTCAACTGGAGTGAGACATTTTGGAAATAAATCATTTGGACGGAAATGAATCATTAGGACTATACATCTGCCCAGAGTCCACATTGGAAAAGAACAGAAAGGGAGAAACTTTTTGTTTTTAAAAAAAAAAAGTAAACTAAAATGTGTGTGCCTCTATACCTAAAAGGGAGGTCTCTGGTGATCTAAAGTTTTAAAGTTCATTTACAAATAATGAAACAATGGGCATTTGATCAAGGAGATTGATGACACTCCCCTTTAGAATACTTACATTTAACTTTTGGCCTATGTGAAAACGGAAATAATATTTGCAGTTTTGTTCTAAACCCAATTCAAAGAAGCTTAGACTGGTGAACTGAAAATGTAAAACTCTTTGGGAGAAATCTGTGTGCTCCCTTGGGAATTGGAGACTTGCATACCGACAATAAGAGAAAATGACACACTATGCTAGTCATTTTCTGAAGAAGGAAAATAAAAGGCTAGATAAAAAAAGGTGCTTTGAAGTATCATTACATGCATGACTTTGGTGGACAGCCCTGGAAGCTAGAGAAAAAGAGGATGCACTGACCATTTAAGAATCAGGGGCCAGTCGCGCCTACAATCCTAGACTCTGCCCACACATCTGGAACATTTCAATAAAAGACTTGGAGATAAGATTGACAGCTTCACGTCAGACACAATTAGAGGAATGAGGGTTTCAGTCCCTGATATGTAAGATGAAAGTAAAGTCAGACAAAAGCAGAAATAATAGCAACTCTTGAGATAAAAGTGAATAGCAGAGAGATATTTGTGAAATAAGTAAGAGAGAGTCACCAAAATCATTCTCCTTTCAACTCAGCAATGTTTTAACAACTCTTGCTGACATTCCAGCACTTGAGTCTGAAGATGTATCTTAGCAGAATCTTCCATGCAGTGTTCTAGTCATTTCCTATTAATACTCGTCATTTCTAATAAGCATTATCATAGTTTGTTAACTGATCTTTACAATACAGTGTACCTAAATGAAAATACATGAAGATTGCATTTTAAATATGGCTCTAATACATAGCTTTTTTCCCCACAAAAAAAAATAAGAACTTCCGATTCAACAGATAAAAAGATGCCACATCATTAGAATTATTTAATGACAGTCTCTTTCACTTGAATTTAACTTTCAACTTAAAGCCTTCAATGTTTTAAATCAGTGCTATCTGACTAAAACAATAGAATGGAATGCATTTGTTCATATTTTACCTCCTTCAAGTAAATAAAATTTGAGGTGACTTATAGCAGAAAAGGTACACGGTAAAATCTAGTAGCTATTCATTAAAATATTAGAAACTTAAAGAAAAATGAGAGCCCAGGACAAAGATATGACCACTCTATGCCTTACGATTTGCAAGATTGTTGCAAATGAGTTGCAAGCATTGCTCCACTCTTCCTGGTAAAATATCGTTGTTTTCATTATTGTGAAAAAACTTTGAACCTCTACCTATGAAATGATGTATAAAAAAGTACATGTTGTTTGTGTCTTTCTTTTGTTAATATCATGCAAAAGGCAGAGTCAACATGAATCTCTGTCTTCCTAGACATCCTACAGCTGTTTATACCATTCCAAGTGTGTTCTGTGGACCAGCAGCATTGGCATCACCTGGGAGCTTGCTAGAAATCCAGACTCCCATGCGTCATTCCAGACCTGCCGAATCAGAAGCTGCATTTTATCAAGATCCTCATGTGCTCTCCTGCATCTCAAAGATTGAGAAGTACAAATCTGTAACACCAATCTTCCAGCAAAATTATCATCTCAGAGCAGAAACTAGCTTATTCCCTTCTTTTTACCATGACAACAAGCACAATAGAGAAAATATTATACAGGTTAAAAAAAGCTTAAATAAAATTATTTTAAGAGAATGAACAGTTATAAAACAAAAAAATTAGACAAAGCAGATCAAAATTCAGGACCAAAATCAGTTCGTTAGAATTCAAAATTAGACTGTGAGTTATACATTTTAATAATGTCATTGTAAATATTATTAATGACTAATTTATTACTTATGTGTGACAGATACTAATAAGCACTTTTTATCATCATTCTTGCAATTTTATGAGGTAGTATTACACCATTTTATTAGTGAGGAAATTGAGATTTGAGATTAAGCAAATTCTCCAAGTCAACTGTTTGAAAGTGGAGGAACTACAATCTAAGTACAGGCTACCTGATCACAAAACCGTATTTTAGCTTCAGAGCTCTGAGTTTCTAAATGGTATAAAACTTCAAGACCACATGAACTTGGAAACCTTGCAACAGGTCAAGTGATTGAATCTTCTCAAAGTTTGACTCAAACAATTGAATCTGATCAAAGTTGATAGCTGAGTAGGTCACATTTTATTTTATTTTTTATGTT
>NW_016805130.1:2363921-2374299 GCF_001698545.2 Rhinopithecus bieti | reverse complement strand
TGACCTCCAGCTTTGTCCTTTTGACTTAGGATTGTCTTGGCAATGCGGGCTCTTTTTTGGTTCCATATGAACTTTAAAGCAGTTTTTTCCAATTCTGTGAAGAAACTCATTGGTAGCTTGATGGGGATGGCATTGAATCTATAAATAACCTTGGGCAGTATGACCATTTTCACAATATTGATTCTTCCTATCCATGAGCATGGTATGTTCTTCCATTTGTTAGTGTTCTCTTTTATTTCACTGAGCAGTGATTTGTAGTTCTCCTTGAAGAGGTCCTTTACACTATAGCTTGCTTATATGTTTGTGACTGTAAAATCACAGGTCTGATTCTACAAATTTAAAAAGTATATTCTAGTATCAATGGAGATGAGAAATAGGAAAATAAATTGAGTAAGAAATGGCAAGAATGCATATATACATATACATATGTATTATATGTATCATCCACATTTCAAAATATTTAATACATATTCATCCTTGTGGATGTTTCTAAGTATAAGCTTTCTGTTTCCCTTGACAATACTTGTCAAGTGTAATTAATCCTCTCTATAGCTAGAGAAACTGAGGTTCCAATCAGCAAATGTGAATCAGGGGCCTCTTCAGGTGATATGTGGACTCATTGTTAAGATATTCGTGTTTATCATCACTCTCTACATTTGGTTTCTCCTGTTGGTGGGAAAATGTAAAGAAGATAGCAGGTGTGTGTATCTAACTACATGAGTATGGACCATGTGTATAATGAATGCTATCACATGCAGGTGGAAAGATACATGAAAGGTGGGGTCAATGATCCATGAGGGAGAAGAAGGTACATTCCTCCATAAGGACGGGGACTTTGTTTTGTTATTCTTGATATCCCCAGTGCAATGTCTGGTACTTAAAAGGTATTTGATTCCTTTGATTGGGTGAATAACCATTGGGGGTTTCACTACTACTCAAAATTTATCCATTGAAACTTTGTAATCAGACATATCTGCATTTGAGTATCAGTCTTACTAATTCTATGATTTTTAAGTAAGTTGTTTAACTTTCAACACCTCAAATTCCTCATATATAAAATGGACATAATGATGCTAATCACGTTAAGATAAGAGGATCAAGTGAAACTGTGTAAATTGCTTAGCATGGCTCATGACACTTTGCATGCCCAATAAATGTAGCTGGAGATATCAGGTCTCCAGTGGGGAGACCTCAGTTTTTACTGTGGGATCCTAGCCTAGCTTATGATTTTTCATATGTATAGACCAGAAAGAATCGTGAACTGACAGCCCTTTAGTGGTAGAGCCATGACCATGAGCAGACCCTCGACTGTGTCTAGCCCTCCTTATTCACAATTCACAGAAGAAAGTCTTTCTTTAAAATTAGATGGACTGGGCGCAGTGGCTCACACCTGTAATCCCAGAGGCCGAGGCGGGCAGATCACTTGAGCTCGAGACCAGCCTGACCAACATGGCAAAACCTCACCTCTACTAAAAATACAAAAACTAACCAAGCATGGTGGCAGGTGCCTGTAGCCCCAGCTACTCAGGAGGCTGAGACAAGAGAATTGCTTGAACCTGGGAGGTGGAGGCTGCAGTGAGCCAAGATTGCACCACCCCAGCCTGGGCAACAGAGTGAGACTCTGTCTCAAAAAACAAAATCAGATGTAGAGTTCTTCGCTGGATGTCTTTCGCCATCAGAAAGCATCTCTTCGAGCCTCTTCCACACTCCCAGTAGCTGAGTGGATTCCCACCTAAACAACAAAGACCGAGTGGATTCCCGCCTAAACAACAAAGACCACCCTGCAGAGTAGTTGTGACCACAAAAGTCAAAGTTGCCCTATTCATTTGTGAAGAGGAAATATTTCACTTCTCCTGCTTAGTTAGGCCACTCATCCTTGGGTACTACAGAAATAATTCAGATCAACTACCCCCGTATTTAGATTTGCTTGATATTTAGAGGTTTTGAGTTCTTTATATTCCTTTACCCAGGCCCTAAGGGGATATATCTGATAGAGAAATTACCTGGGAACTTGCACCTACTGTTGCATACTTTTATGAATGACGAAAACAAGAGGAGGTAGATCCAATGCACGACAAAAGAAGAATTAAGCACTTAAGATGGCATAATTTCTGAAGTTATTTTGAGTGCGACAGTTATGATGTTGACAAGAAGCAGTATAGTGCAGTGGTTAGTTAGAAAGCTATGATCTGTGAGACAAATTTGCCTTATGGCCTGTTTTTACAAGACCTGCAAGCTGAAACTAAATTTTACATTTGTTAAGGATTATAAAAGAAGAAGGAGGAGAAGCAGCAGCAGTAGAGATCATTATGTGGTCTGTAAATAAAATATTAAATATCTGGCCCTTTACAAAAATAGTTTGCCAAGCCCTGGTTAGACTTCACAGCTACACTGACTGAGATCAAGTCACATTAGGACATCTTATGGCAAAAACTCTACAATTCAGCTTCTTCATCTTCTAAATGAGAAAATAGCATTTACCTGTTTCTGGCACAAAACAAACCCCCAATTAAATATTTTCTTCCATTATTTATGTTGAGGAGAACAAAGCAAGATAAGTGAAATTAGCTCAACTGTGGTTTTCTTTTTCTTCTTCTAATTCTGATTTATCATTATATTTCCAGCACTTGGCACATAGTAGATGTACAGTAAGTAGATAATGAGTATTTTATGAGTTAATGGGTATTAGAGTCTTTGATTTTAAATGTATTTTAATTTTAATTTTCAGTAAATTTATGTTCCAAATTAAAATATACCTGTTGGCCAGACAAATAAATGAAAGTTTTTAAAAATAAAGTTTTTTACATGTAATCTTCCAAAAAGTAAATTACAGGAAAAAAAAGAGAAATCCAGGAAGTAAACTATAGATTAAAAGAGAGCTAATAAGAGTTAATAAGATTAACACAATGTATAAATCTTAATTTTGAATTAAACATTTTTTAAAGTTATTTATAAAATAATTGGAAATGTGAACACAGAATGGATATTTGATGATATATCAAGGAATTATTAATTTTTACATGATGTTTTATGTATGGTTATTATGTTAAAAACAGAATCCTGATCATTCAGAGATAAACATCGAAATATATGTAACAGAAAATGTATAACATCTGGAATTTGCTTTAAAATGTGAATCATTACATAGTCTATGCAAGTAACAAAATATCACATGTATCCCATAAATATGTAAAAATATTATCAATTAAAATTATAATTGAATCAATTATTAAATGGGGAGAAAAGACAGATTTCCCATGCAAAAGAATTGCAAATATCTTATGTAGACACCCCCTCAAGAAGAAATATACCTTAAGCGTGGACTTAACTTCACATACCTTAAGTCACTTAAGTCACCTTAAGTGACTTCCTTAGAGGGTGGGGTAGCTTTATTGTAGAAAAACCTAACAAACATTACTTCAGCCAGGTGATCAAGGCCAACGTCAGCAGTCATAAGTCATGTTGATACTGCGATGTGACATCATGTGATGAAAATGACACTTCACCTCTGTGAATAACCCATAACCAATAACCTCAATCTTATGTCATGAGAAAAAAAAATCAAATTCTAATAGAGTATTCTAAAAATATCTGACTGAAACGCCTCAAAACTGTCAAGGTCTTCAAAAGCAAGAAAAACTGTCACAGCCAAGGACAACTAAATACAACATGGTATTCCAGGTAGGACCCTGAAATAGAAAAGGGGCTTTAGGCAAAAAAATAAGGAAATCTAAATAAACAATGGACTTTAGTTGATAATAATGTATTGATATTGGTTTATTATTTGTTACCAATGCATCATAATAATGTAAGATAGTAGTAATAGGGGAAATTGGGTGTGATAGATATAAGAACCCTCTGTACTATCTTCTCAATTTTTCTGCAAATCTAAAACTATTCTTAAAAAAATTTATAAAATATGGGATAGAGGTTGGGGGATGGGGAATTGATGCCTGAATAGATGAAACAAGATTTGTCCTAGAACTAATAACTCTAAAAGTTGGGATATGGGTACAGACAGATTCATTACGCTGTTCATTACATAGTCTACTAAACATATTTGTTAGATTTTGCTGTCTACTAAATATGTTTGAAGGTTTCCACTGAAAATTTTAAGAAAAAAGTAACTGTCAATCAGAAAAGAAGGTTAAGAAATAGTGTCCTGAAATGTGGTATACATATACATACCATGCAATACTACACAGCCAAAAAAAAAAAAAAAAAAAAAAAAAAAAAACCATGAAATATCTTTTGCATCAACTTGGATGGAGCTGGAGGCCGTTATTCTAAGTAACTCAGGAACAGACAACTAAGTACTGTCGTTCTCACTCATAAGTGGGAGCTAAGTTATGGGTACACAAAGGCATACAGAGTAGTTTCATGGACATTGGAGACTCAGAAGCAGGGAGGGTGAGAGGGGGATGAGGGACAAAAAAAAATACCTCTTTGTTACAATGTACACTATTCAGTGACGGGTACATTAAAATCCCAGACTTTACTAATTGTACAATTTATCCATGCAAACATAAAACCACTTGTCCCCCTAAAGCTGATGGAATAGAAAAATTAAAATGGAAAAAAGAAAGTGTCCCAAACTATATTTTTCCTGACAGTTATACATAAACACCTTACTGATGTACGCTAAGTTTCAATTATTAAGAACCACTAGAAATAAGAAGTTTGATTTTGACACGCTAATTCAACATAAAGCATCATTTGTTTACTAAACAGTTATCTCATGTGATATTTATAACTACTGCACACAGGAGACAGCTGTGATCGCTATTGAAATAGATTTGTGCTATATATAAATTTGTAGATGATATCTATCTCTTTCTAAATTTATAGAAGTCATGCAAATTAAATTATTCCATATTAATACTCCTAAGTTCATCTACACTCAACCTCCAATAGTACTGTTTCACATTACTTTATGAACTCCATCCATTAGGCGTGGGATCAAGGCTGTGCTAATGAGCTGGTGAGTGACTATAATTCAGTAATCACTACAGAATCCCCAAATCATATATTTCACATAATCTGTTATATGATGGATGCATATGCAACTTTTTTATTAAAGTTGAGTAAATATGAGAATGGTACTTGATATGTTAAAAGTCTTTAAAACAATCATTAAACAAGAAAAAAACAATTTTTCTCTCAGATAATTCATCTTCTAAGATACTTTGCTCTCAAATAGCTAGTCAAACAATGTAATTAAATGCACTAAAATAATAATTAGTGTAAGAGTAACTTACAAAAAGGATAGAAGTAACCCATTTTGTTAATAGGGAGACCGGGGCAATGAGAGGTGAAATCCAAACTCGCAGAACTGTTGAGTAACAAAGCCAGATATATAAACACAAGCTTGAGTGAAGTTAAAGCTCATGGTTTTGTGCTATAACAGATGCCTCTCTTGTGAAATACTCTATACAAAAATCCAAACTGAAAAGGCTAAATTGCTCCATTACCCTAGCATCGGCCCCATCTCTTCTGTAAGCCAGGTCAGCGAGCATTCTGACCATTAGGCCATCAAAGTTAGTAGACATGTATGTAGCCTGGGTTTTGTTCTTGTTTTCCCTCAATTTCCTTGTGCAACTCATTTTTCTGTATATTTCTTAACATATTATAATCATTTTTATAGCTGTATTGTTTGATCCCCAACAGCTATTTTCATCTGTTTAACTACAACCATTGGTAAGTTGTCGGTGTTGAAGGAGTTAGTGAGTTCCCTTCTTGCAATGCAAGGGATTTTTGCTATTATTTATTAAATATGTTAGACTGATGATGTGCAAAATAAACATTTGCAATCAAAGTTGACTGTACTTAAGAAATTGCCTATAATAAGAATTATATAGGAATTGCAAAATCTGTACTTTCTTAATGCTAAGTAGAGTCTGCATAATAGAATAGCCTGCTCTAAGATTCCCTCAGTCATTCCAAACCTCACCTCTTTCATTCACACATTCAGTCATGTAGATGAGACATAACCCCAGAAAAGTTAAAGAAAACATTGGTTGTGAATAACATCTTCAGCAAACTATGTACTTTGTCTACACCACTTTTCTGAAGGGGTAATGTTTCACATGTGCTCAACAAAGGGTTTGTTGAAAAAATGAATGAGATAATCCCTCTAAATCCTAGAAGCTTTCTGAACTAAGGTTACCATATACAGATTTTACCCAGGTAACACTTTAACAAGCTGGGTCACCAAGAAAGCTCTTCCTTTCGCCCTGAAATCATTAGTTGGTGCTTCTACATGTAAAAGCCGGTATTTTGTCAGGGGCTTCAACAACATGTAGGGTTCTCAGGAACATTGAATTCTGATGCCGTGGTTAATCCTCAGCAATTTTTTTGAAACTGTGTGTTTTAGCTTCACCTACAAAAGACCTAACAGAGATTTCCTACAGAACAAACATCAGCAGAGAGGATAATTGTAATGCCCTTTACAAAAACAACTGTTAGGACTATTTAGCCAGAGCCAGCAATGTTGGAACCTGTCCCCACTTGCTGAGAAACTCAGGGGTTGTTCTACTGAGCTACCCTTACCCACACAGTAGACAAGCCTCCCAGCCTGGCTCATGATGGGACTTGTCGTAATTCAGCTGGAGCCACTGGTAAATATCCACCTGTCTATTACTCATTAATAGAGAGAGACAGGATGTCAGCTGTTTCCGTGACTTGGAGAAACATAGGCTTTTACCAGCTTCTGGCTTACTCTCAAAGTAATATTAGAAACAATAAGGCAGACAAGAATAAAAAAGAGCAGGAAGATGCGATGTCAAAAATAAATATAAATCATCATTGGCTGAAGGATACAAAGATTATAGCCTTTAACTTGCTTCGCAGGTTTTCATAATTCAAGTTTGGCAGTTCAGTCATCTTAGAAGATAGGGAAAAATAGACTCCAAACTGATTTACATATTAGAAAAATTTATTCTGCTAATGCTGATAGATATTGTAACATTTGTTGTTTATTAACCCCCATCACCGATATTTAGATTATATAACTTGTGCTGACCTGTTTGAACAGTAAATAACTTACATGTCACAATAAGCTTAATTATGATAAAATAAGGCAGACAAAATTGCTTCTTGTCTTCAGTTTTAATCCCAGAAATTGCTTTCTGTGTCAGTTACAGAACTAGTAGTCTTGAACTCTAAACTTCAGTGGTTCAACACAAGAGATTATTTCTCAATCATCCAATAGTCCAGGGCAGGTGTTCCAAGAGAACAGAGAGCTTCCTGTTACATGAGCCATCAAGGACTCAGGCCTCATCCATTCTGTGGCTCTGCCACCCTTTCAAACTGTGTCATCTTCTGCATTCAGCAGGAGGAGGGCACAGGGGGCACGCAGAAGGCACAGCACTGATCACATTGTCCAGGAAGTAACACATATCACACATGGGACCTGCCTGGAGTCAAGAGGACTCAGACATGAAGTCTTAGATGGGCAGCCACTGCCCTTGTCCTCTACGCCTTGGAAGGGGGGACATAAACTCCAAAGGACAGTGACCACCTCTTCCACAAGCACAAATCTATAGGGGTGAGGCACATGCAGAAAATTATTCCCAAATGCCTCCCTGTTCATTGAATAATTCCTGAAATTTTACAAAGTTTCATTAAGGCTGACCGTCTGTTATATAAGGCAAACATTCTTCCAACTGTTTAGTTATTTACATTGTGAATGACTTTCTGCTCCTTCATCTATAGAAGAAATTTATAGTATTAAAGGGGCATTAAAAGAAGAAATCCTGAGGCCATGGAGAGGAGAGAAGAGTGGCAAGAGAGCTTTGGAATCCCTCCCTCTGAGGTCACCTCAAACCTATAGGCAGAGCCCTGGGACCCCATAGGGATGTCCTCCTCAAAAACTAAACTGAGAGATACTTTCTGCCCCTAGCAGTAGAAAACTCAGTAACTCTAGAAACTCATGGTTAGTCACATCTACAGCCAGTCAGGCTCTAGTCCTGTAACCGGGACTGGTACTTGGCCTTTTGTCAGCAGCTGTGACAAAGCCCATGCCTTGAAACAGTTCCTACAACTGGATCCTTACCTCCGTATCTGAATAATTACTTAACTCTGCATGGGAATTTCACATATATCAGTCTCATACAAGCTTTGCAATAATTAATAAGTGAGGTATGAATTATTATTCCCTTATAAAGATAAAGAACCACAGGGAGGTTAAGAACATACTCAAGTTAATGCAGCTATTACATGGCAAAGCCGAGACCTGAAGTCAGACCTCACAGTCCCCAGTCAATATTCCTTCTACAATGAAATACTGTCCTACTGGATACACCTCTCTCTCTCTCTCAGGCTGGGGCTTGAGGCCCTGCTTGCTGACACAGCCCTCTAGTCCTCCATGTCTAGAGTTCTATTCTTTTAATGTCTTTATTGCACAGATAATTATGGATCAATACTAGGAGTCAAGCACTTGGTTTGTGACAAAACAAACATGCTGCTTCCCATCGAGGGGTTAGTCTACTCACCAACAAATAAATGTATAATTTCACATAAGCATAAGTGCTACAAAAAAAAAATAGTAAGTGGTGCAATAGAAGCAAGCGGGTGGCGGAGGTGGGGACATAGGGACAGGAAATCTATTTTGAGCAGAGCTGTCAGGAAAACTTCTCTGTGTAGCTGACATTTAAGCCAAGACCTGAAAAATGATGTCAGTGGTGAGAAGAAAGTGGTGATATTGGGGGGCTGCGAGTCCCTAGATTAAAAAAGCTTGACAGTACAAGAAATGAGAAGGAGGCCAGTGTGCCTGAAGTGTGGCAGGGAGGGGAGCAGAGATTCATTTGGAGTAATGTGTGTGCCCAAACATAGAGGAGTTAAGATTTATCTGATTGACAACTGGGATCCACTGAAGAGTTTTAGCAGAAGAGTAATATGATCACCTTTTTTAAAAGATTATTCTGGTCTCCAACTCCTGACCTCTTGTTCTGCCTGCCTTGGTCTCCTAAAGTGCTGAGATTACAGGTGTGGAGAAACACTGTCTCTACTAAAAATACAAAAATTAGCTGGACTTGGTGGTGTGTACCTTAATCCCAGCTACTCAGGAAGCTGAGGCAGGAGAATCACTTGAACCCAGGAGGCAGAGGTTGCAGTGAGCCAAGATTGCACCACTGCACTCCAACCTGGGTGACAGAGTGAGACTCCATCTCAAAAACAAACAAAACAAAACAAAACAAAACAAAACAAAATTATTCTGCAGGTGCTATGGAGAATAGAGGGGAAGAAGGAATGGATGATGGCAGAGAGGCACTGCAGTGGCCCAGGGATGAGGTGATACCTTGGAATATGGTAGTGGTAGACAGAGAAGTTAAATGTGTAGAGTTGAGATGCATTTGGGAGATAGAAGTTGCTGGTGGATGAGCTTTGAGGAACAAGAGAAAGGAACACATTAAGTTTGACTTCTTAGGTTTTTGGCTTTTGCAACAGGTCCAAACTCGGCTTCTGAACTGGGGAAGGATGAGACTTTGTCATTTTATAATGACCATATTTCTCAATGCTAAGATGCATTTTTTCTGCAATTTGGTGTTTCTGAAATTGATATGTGTCTTACAATCAATGTCAAAGGAAAACTCTAGAGAAGCTGTGACAACATTGTCTTCCCTTATAAATATGTGAAATTGGCTCAGGGTGGAAGACATCTATCCATTCATCAGATAGTCACCTAGGCTATTTGCACTGATTGCACATCACATGGTGTATCTTAATTTGCTTTACTTAACATGTTTACATAGAGATTACACTACAAAGCAGCCTTGAAACAATAAGACATTGTATATGCAGAAGAACAATAAATATATTAAATAAATAAAGCCAGAGAACACAAATTTACCATACATGAAGCACATATTAGCCCCTGGAAAACTGTTTTACCATGAAACAGTCAGCTAGTGTTTTTCAGGCTCTGAAAATTAAAGATAGCCACAAGAAGATAAATTGGGGCT
Organism: Rhinopithecus bieti; assembly: GCF_001698545.2. Classification (NCBI taxonomy): domain Eukaryota; kingdom Metazoa; phylum Chordata; class Mammalia; order Primates; family Cercopithecidae; genus Rhinopithecus; species Rhinopithecus bieti. The sequence continues at coordinate 2,364,337 of NW_016805130.1, read as the reverse complement.
CATGGTGGGGCGGGAGGGAGGAGTGAGGCTGAAAGAGCTGTCATTAAGATATGTACAAATATGTTACTTAGGCTGAGCACCGTGGCTCATACTGGTAATCCCAACACTTTCAGAGGCTGAGGCAGGAGAGATCACTTGAGCCCAGGAGTTCAGGGCTAGCCTGGGTAACATAGTGAGACCCTGTCTTTACAAATAAATGTATAAAAATAGCTGGGTATGGTGGCATGTGCCTGTAGTCCCAACTACTCAGGAGACTGAGATGAGGGGATCACTGGAGCTGAGTTTGAGGATAGAATGAGCTATGACATTGCACTCCAGCCTGGGTGACAGACCAAGGCACTGTCTCAAAACAAATTTATATATATAAATATATATATACACACACACACACACACACGTATGCATATATATATATA
>NW_016805130.1:2312841-2363583 GCF_001698545.2 Rhinopithecus bieti | reverse complement strand
TTTTCCTACCTTTTTTTTTTAAGAAAAAAAAAAAGAGCATTTTGGCTGTGTTGAGGGGAGCAGAGTGTGCCCCAAGCCCCATCTAAAGAGGCATATGGTATCTGACATCTAGGCTTTGCACAGCAGGCAATCCAGTGTGACAAGGAGAGACAGAACCGGCTCTTTGTATTCCAGCAGGTTGAACACAGCCTGATCTCTGAGTGCATGACCAGAGCTAGAAAGGAGTAGCCAACCGGGTCCAAAAACTTCAGACGGAGGAAGCAACCCCTGTCCCTGAGAAGTGGCATCTTTCATCGGGTATGACACTTATGTAAGAATCAGCCTGACAAACCATGCTGACCTGTGCCAGGAGCCAGGCATAGAAATAAATGAAGACCAAGCAAATGAGAACAGATAAAGACTATTTGTTCAGAGCTATAGCAAGGGAGTTAGCCGCCATCATTTGTCTGTAAACAGAAATTCAAAGGAGTGGAAGAGAAACCTTCAAAAGAGAAGGCTTCAGGTGTGCCCTGACTGGAGGCTATTGGCATGGGAAAACTTTAGGTGGGCTGTCTAGAAGCAAAGCACCCTATGTGATTGGCTAGGGGTGTATATTAAGTTTTCTTGGGTTGGTCTGAAGTTGAATGCAGACACAAAAATAAGAAAAGAGGTTACTCATCAAGTCCTGGGCATCTGTAGCTGATTGTTGCAGGGATTATTGTTTAGGTTTCTAGGCTGGTTCCTACACATACTGGTCTGATGTCCTACAAGTCTGACTTAGAGATAGGCTGGTGTTCTGGGCTGGTGGCTGTAAATAATTGAGTTCTAGGCTGGTTGTTGCAGATTGTAGGTTAGAGCTCGATTTCATATATATTCTGACCATTCTCAGTTTGTATGTGTCAGTTTCTCATAGGGCCACAGAGACCTTACTCCAGTGAGGACCAGCAAAGTTCCAGGCAGAGGAAGGCTCTACTTGATAGCAACACCACCTGGCAAGAAAAGCTGATATTTATAGCAGCCCAGTTCCCTCAGGAGGATCATGTATAGCACTGCTGTCACTTCAGGAGAAGACATTTGCTGTAGAACTTACCCAGATAAGTACTGAGTATTTATTTCAAAAGTACTGAAGAAACCTAGAAATGGATTTCAATTAATTTTGAATCTGAGCTGAATTAGGAGCAGGTGAGGAAGAGAATAGGTTTCAGCGAAACAACGAAAATTTTTGATAGAACCCAACTCCTGTGAAATACCATCTTTGCCATCAATTTTACTTTACTCATCATCTGTGATAGGCCTATGAGTATAATTAAGCAAAAGCTTCTTATCATTAAAAAAAAAAAAAATAGTTAACAGGACTAGGTTAAATGGTGAACTACCAATGGTAGCCACCCATGCAGTGTTCTTAGACATATCTTCTTGTTCTCAAGGTAACATGGAATTATACATGTGCTTCATTATGAGAAAAATAATTATAAAAATCCCAGTTCAGCAAATAAAAATGGCATCAATGTTACAACAATAATGAAAAATACCAACAAGCAGCAAATATATATACATACACACACACACACACACACACACACACACACACACACATATACACAAAATACAGATGGGATTGAGGATTTCCTTGAGGAAGAATCTATTACTCCTTAACATTGCATTTTAGTTGAGGACAACATCAATGAAAAGTATTTTATTAACATCTTTCTCTAACAATTATTTGAAGGTTCCCAACAATTGGTCTAGGTTGACCTCACACATGTCAATATTGCATTCATTTTTAGCCTATTCTGAGACAGGTACTGTGTTTTTTATTTTTCCTTTAATATTAGAATCTCATCTATCACAACCATTACATTATCTCATAAAACTTTTTCTAATAAAATTTAGAACAACCCCACACAATAGGTATTATTATTCTCATTTCACTAGTACAAAAACTGAGGCTTAAATAGGTTCTGAGATAAATCAAAGTGAACCAGCTAATAAGTGGGAAAGCCACTTTTCTTTCCATCCAAAATAGTCTTTGTTTCACACAGACTTCTGCTTTTGAGACTTAGCCACATAAATACATATGGATCTGGTTCATTCCACTGAAGGGTTATACTTTATTTCCTTTTCTTGGCTACTTAAGTTGCTTCTAATTTTGCTCTTAAAAACAGCACTGCAGTGAACATCTCTATATATGTTGCCTTGTACGCCAAAATAAAAATATTTGTTTAAGCTCTGGGTGTATATCTAGAAGTGAAATTTCTGGATTATTGAAAATATCAACTCTACTAGAGATTACAAAATTACTCTGCAAAGTGCTTGTACCAATTTATACTTCTCAGTTATTCTTTTGGGTTTCTTCACTCTATATTCCTCCAAAATAAGTCAAACTGATACATATGAAATGACTTTTTATTGTTATGTTTTAATGTACATCCTTTCATGTATTTAATGATCATACAGATTTCCTTTTTCATGAGCCGCCTATTATATACTGCTAAGGACTGAAGTGTGTGCCCTCAAAATTTTTATGGTGGAATTCTAAACCCCAGTACCTTAGGATGTAACTCTATTTAGAGAGATAGGGTCTGTAAAGAGGTAGGTAAGATTGAATGGGGTAAGAAGAATAGGATCTAATCCAGTATGGCTGGCATCCTCATAAGAAGAGGAAAGGACACCAAGGGAGGCATGCACATAGAGAAAAAAGTATGTGGGGAACACAGTCACAAGATAGAGAGCCACTTTCAAACAGTGTTGCTTCCTTTTCGAAACTCAGTGCTGCCAGGTGCGGTGGCTCATGCCTGTAATCCCAGCACTTTGGGAGGCTGAGGTGGGTGGATCACTTGAGGTCAGGAGTTCAAGACCAGCCTGGCCAACATGGTGAAACCCTGTCTCTACTAAAAATACAAAAATTAGCCAGGCATGTTGGCACATGCCTGTAGTCCCAGCTACTCAGGGGCTGAGGCAGGAAAATGACTTGAACCTGGGAGACGGAGGCTGCAGCGAGCAGAGATCGTGCCACTGTACTCCAGCCTGGGCAACAGAGCAAGATTCCATCTCAAAAAAAAAACAATAAACAAAAAACAAAATAAGTTAGATACTGTTAAATGTTGCAAAGAATAAGATCAAGGGAATCTCATCTACTACTGGTGGGAGAGTTACCTGGGAGAGTCTCATTTACAAATAAAGCTGGAGGCATCATGCTACCTGACTTCAAACTATACTACAAGGCTACAGTAACCAAAACAGCATGGTACTGGTATCAAAACAGATACAAGACCAATGGAACAGAACAGAGGACTCAGAAATAACACCACACACCTACAACCATCTGGTCTGATCTTTGATAAAGCTGACAAAAACAAGCAATGGGGAAATGATTCCCTATTTAATAAACAGTGTTGGGAAAACTGGCTAGCCATATGCAGAAAACAAACTGGACCCCTTTCATTATAGCTTTTACAAAAATTAACTCAAGACTGATTAAAGACTTAAACGAAAGACCTAACATCATAAAAACTCTAAAAGAAAACCTAGGCAGTACCATTCAAGACATAAGCATGGGCAAAGACTTCATTACTAAAACACCAAAAGCAATGGCAACAAAAGCCAAAATTGACAAATGGGATCTAATTAAACTAAAGAGCTTCTGCACAGCAAAATAAACTATCATCAGAGTGAACCAGTAACCTACAGAATGGGAGAAATTTTCTGCAGTCTATCCACTTGACAATGGGCTAATATCCAGAATCCACAAAGAACTTAAACAAATTTACAAGAAAAAACAACTCCATCAAAAAAGTGGGCAAAGTATATGAACAGACACTTCTCAAAAGCAGACATTTATGCAACCTTTAATTTAAAAGTTTGATCCTGTATTAAAATGGAAAACCCTACAAGAAGAGTAACAAGGGATCTAAAAGCAAAGTATCAAGCTGGATTGCTCTTGGTGCAATTTATACTAATCTCCTCTCTTACCATATTTGTAGCATGCTCACATATTCACATTTTTCTCACTTTGGCTCCTTACTTTGAAAACCATAGCCACGCTGGACTGTTATTATATATGTGTTGGTACCTAATGTCTTACTTGTCCAAAGTAATTTGTATTTTGACAGTAGTCCTCTGTAAGTATATTTTGTTGGTAAAATTTTCAAGCCAATAGTAGAAAATATTTTTGCAGATGTATCTTCCCATCGTGATCATCACTCTTTCTCAACATCTTGAATTTCACTTCTTTGGGTTGGCATATGGTTTTGGAGATGCACATGGAAGTTGGTCAAAAATTCCAATGACAGGAAACTTCAATATGTACCAATTTTTTTCTCTAGGAAATTACTGTGACCTTTTTTATAACGTAAGTGGAGCTCATTCAAAAAATAATGATTTATACAATTTATCTGCTATTCCTTTTAGCAATCATGCGGAATTATTCATTTTGCTCCTAGAACTGGAATACCAAAAAATCTTATCTCCAAGTCACAGAATATGATGTTTTAGAATTTACAATATAGATGTTTTTATGCCCTTACAGACCCAAACAGAAAGTTGTAAGCTATGTTCATAAAAATGGAACTTCAGATGTGAAAATGGACCATACTAACTTCCCATTTTGTTGTTTCCTCGAGTTCTGCCATTTATTTAACATTTACTTAAGACTTAACAAGACATATTTAACAGAAAGGCTTTCCACCTAAGAGGCACAATTTAGGACACATATTTGCTTACTTTGTTTCTAGGTCCTGATGTAAGTGGCAATGAAAACTGAGCTATCTCTTCTCACACTCAGTCTGTCGTAATCAGTATTTGAAGCAAAAGGAAAAAACAAATCACCCTACTTAATCTTTAGCCTTGAATTGTCCCTACTGAATGGATCTGTAGCTAACAATATTAAGAGTTTTTAAAAAACTGGGAAGAATAAAACAAAAAAACAGAAGGGACCAGAGAAATAAGAAAATAAAATGGGCATTCTAGAGAGGTTTGCACCTGCTTAAAGGAGAAAAAAAAAATGTCAGACCCTCTTTGCCTTCTCTCCTTTAAGAACAGAGTTAAATAATTTGTGTTTCTTCATATATTCTCCACTCTTGATCTCAATACTTTCAGTTAGATTTTTGGTTCATCAAATCCTTTCCTCAGATTCTATTTAAATGACATTAACATTTGCTCACTGGGAATAGGACTGATATTATCAACTTACTTAACAAGGGCTATGAAATTTGAGACAGACTGTGGGGAAATGTTGGCTCAATGGGTAGTACTCTATTTCTGGTTCTTTTTTCTGGGCCAGAATGTCAGAGAGATAAGTTTCTGAATTCACACGAGTTACTTTCCCTGCCCTGGCTGCACATTGCATGGCAGATGGCCGAGTGCGGACTAATGTTCTTTAGTAACTTAAGTGTGGGATGGAACCAAAGCCAAGTTATTATCTTCACTTTTTTTCTTGATCAGAGAAGCAGCCTTAAAACTCATGACCCCATTCTTAAACAGTAAAATGTCTTTTAAAATACTGGTTCATTTTAAGTAGCAAACCAGTAAGACACTATATTCTATGTATTTATCTCTAAGCTACAAAGAAAATCCTAACAGCGAAGGCTTTTAATAAATTAGCAGTTATGTTTCAGACAATATTTTTGTTTCGTCTAAAACTACTTCTTATTATTATATACCATATAATACATGCCAAATAGTATACAAAACATTATTTTATTTATGTTTTATATAAACATATATAAAGAAATGTTATCAATAGATTAAAGAACCCATGGTACCCCTCCCTGATAACCTCTTATTTCCCTCTAGGGATGATCACTGTGATAAATTCATTAATCACTTCTTTTCATAATTTTGCTTTATATGTATGCCTTTAACGTATGTGCATTACTGAACAATTACTGTTTTTTGTTGAGCTCTGCATAAATAAAATCATAGAATGTGTGCTTACATGGGTTGCTTCTTTCACTCAACAGATTTTAAGATTCCCCCATGTTGATACTTGCAGCTTTCATTCATTTATGTATACTATACACATAATATATACTCTATGCTATACTATATACCATGCTATGAACATATAGTATAAATACACCAATATTTATTTGTACATTTTATAGTTGGTGAACACTTGAATTTTTCTGGTTCTTGACTACTCAGAATCATGCTGTTATGAACATTTTTGTACCTGTCTTATAATGCACTTGTGCAGGAAATTTTCCAGGAGTTATATCAAGAAGGGGAAGAGCTGGTCATATCCTAAGCAGAAATTGTACCCTTACTGGTAAGACTAAAGTGTTTTGCAAAGAGCCTCTACCAGGTAACACTCCTACCAGCAGTGGATGAGATTCTCATTGATCTATATTCTTTCCAACATTTAACAGTAACTTTTTTTTTTTTTTTTTTTTTTTTTTGAGACATAGTCTTGCTCTGCCTGCCAGGCTGGAGTGCAGTGGTATGATCTTGGCTTACTGCAACCCATCTGCCTCCTGGATCCAGGTTCAAGAAATTCTCCTGCCTCAGCCTCCCAAGTAGCTGGGATTACAGGCACATGCCACCATGGTCAGCTAATGTTCGTATTTTCAGTAGAGACGGGGTTTCACCATGTTGGCCAGGCTGATCTTGAACTCCTGACCTTGTGATCCGCCCATCTCAGCCTCCCAAAGTGCTGGGATTACAGGCGTGAGCCACTGCGCCAGGTCCAACTGTATCTAACTTTTCATATTAGAAAAGTCTGATGAGAGCTAAATGGCATTTCATTAGAGTTGTATATTTCATTTTAGGGATTACTAATGAAATTAAACATTTTTAATATGCTTAAACCAATCATATATTGTTTTCTATGAAAGTCCATTTATGTCTTTTACCTATTTTACTATTGAGTAAATTTGTGTTTCAATTCTTGATTTGTAGGAATTATTTATATATTTATAGTCACAATTATTTATTAGTTATATATGTTTGTAATATTTTCTCCTGGGTTTGGATCATGTTTTTATTCTGCTTGTAGGATCAAAAGCTGTTAATTTTAATTGGTAATTCATCAACTATTGCACTTATAGTTTTAATTGGTAATTCAACTATTGCACTTATAGTTTGAATTTTTGATTTTCTGGCTGCTTCTTTAATAAAGTCTTTCTTTCCCAAAGGCTACAAAGTTATGCTTCAGTACTGTCTTCTAAAATTTTTACAGTTTTGCCTTTCACATTAAACGTTTAATCCACTGGAATTAATTCACCCTGATTCCCTTAATGTCAACAATTTACATAATCAGAGTACAGTTATCAAAACCAGGGAATTAATATTGATACAATACTGTTTACTGAAAAAAATTAACATTTCATTAGTTTTCCCACTCAGATCCATTTTATGTTTGAGGATCCAATCCAAAATCCTACATTTCATTGAACTGTTGATGGTTCCTCAAGTCTTCTCTGACCTTAATACTTTTGATGAGTACTGGTCAGTTATTCTGTAGAGTGTATCTCATTTTTGAACTTTCTCACATTTCTGATGATTAAAATAAGATATGCATTTTTGTCAAAAATGCCATAGATGTGATGGCATCTCTCACTTCTTCATCTCAAGGGGTTCATAATCTCAACATCTTAAACATGATTACTTCATTAAGGTGGTACCTTCCAAGTATCTCCACTGTAATGTTACTATTTTCCCCTTTGTAATTGATAAATATCTTGGCAGAGATACTGTGAGACTATGCTAATGTCCTACTCCTCTTCAAACTTTTACCCACTGATGTTAGCATCTACTGCTAGATCTTGCTTGCTACAATTACTGAACTCTTTGTCTAATGGGTGTTTATCACTGTCATTTTTCTAATTTATCAGTTTCAATTATTCCATAAGAAAAGACCATTCCTTATTCCATTCATGGCTATATAGACTCATGAATATCTATTTTAATCTGTGGACTAAAATCCAACACTATTATGAGTATTCTGTTCTTCAGATTTGTCTAGTTTGGGCCATAGGGAACTTCAATTTGATTTTGTGTCCTTTTGGCATGGCCCATCCTTTTTTACCTTTTTTTCCTCAACCACTTTTTTTTTTTTTCTGCTACCACAAAAATGGTCCAGGCTCATCTTGTATAGTCCCTGGCCCAATGATGCATTCAACTAGAGAATCCCTAGTTCCTCTTACTGGAGAATAATAGTATTTGGAAACAAAGATTTGAGTGCTAGGTTTACTTTTCTGTGGTGCCATTGCCCCTATGCTTTCTGAACATGTACAGATAAGAAACATATGCATGTGTACTAACTCACACATATATCTCTATTTCTATATCTGTGCATATATATTAAATAATTTGAGTTCATGATACCATCAGTCAGCACAATATTCATTGCAACCTTCCCTTTTTCCTTATTTTTATATTTCTATTTCTGACTATGGGAAACCTTACTCTCATTATCTATCATGTATTCATTTATTCCTTCAATCCTATCATACGTATAAAATAGTTACTGAATTACTAATCCATACTCTTATAGATTTACTAACTAGAGCATGGTGTTTGTGTACAGGATTGTTTTGGGTTTTGCTTTTGTTTTTTGGTCTAACCTTATGATAAACAATTAAAATATGTTTTTTCCAGAGTTACTCAGATCAGGTCTTACCTTCCCCATCCCCTTCAGTAAAATGTTATTTATTTGTAATGCAGTTAGGTTCTTTTTTTTTTTTATTTTTTTTATTTTTTGGCTATTTATGCTCCATTTTGACATCTGTATATCCTGGTTAACTTAATTTGTTTAGTATATGAAACATTACTATGGTTATTAGAGTCAGAGCTATAGAAAAGTTGGATTCATTGAAGAGTATACGTCTTCCTAAACCACACTATCCTACTCCCATTCCTCTCTTCTCTCCACCCTCTTTCCATTTACCTCTGTAAGTAACCAATCTCCTTGTTTACAGATTTATCCTATATTTTGCATGAACTAGTATATACATACTTTCTTATATCTCCTTCTTTCTTATATGATTGTTGTCATACTTTATATACTCTTTAGTAGTTTGCTTTCACACTTAATATATACTGAAAATCACTAGTCACTTCCCAGAAATCACCCACCTTCAATTTTATAGCTATATAGGTTTCTGTTGGGTAAATATACCATAATTTATGGTACTATTCCACTATGTATAGATGTTTATATTCCCAATAGTCTGCAATGGCAATATCTCAATGAATAGTCTTGTGCATATGAATGTTCATATTGTTGGAGGTTTAGAGTCAGGACAGATGCTTAGAAATGAAATCTCTGGGCCAAAAAGTAAGAGAATATGTAGTTTTGTTAGGTCTTGCCATAGATCCCTTTAGAAGAGAAGTACCATTTTGCATTCCCACTAACAATGTATGAGAATGCCCATTTATGCACAACCTCACAAACAAAATGTTATTGCTTTTAATTTTTACCACTCTAAAAATGAGAAATGTTATCTCTGTGCTATTTTAGTATTTCTCTAATTATGATTTAATTTGAATGGCTTTAGATGTTTAAGGACCACTTTTGTATCATTTTTAATGCAAATTGTTTGTTCATGTTTTTTCTAATTTTCTATCAGGTTTTGATCTTGTGTCTCTCAACTTTTAAGAGTTCCTTGTCTCTACTATGTGTGGTGAATTTTATTCCAGTGCATCAGTTGCCTTTTGGTGGTGCTTTTGATATGGGGCTGCTTTTCTATTCAAATTTTTTTATTTTTATATAGTCAGATTTTCAATCTTTTTTTGTCTCTGGATTTTGAATCATAGTTATAAAGATTTTCCCTGTATCAAGGTTAATGAGAGTTCAAGGTTAATAAGAGTTCATTCATAGTTTATTCCAATACTTGAATGTTTTTGTATTTTTTACACTTTAGATCCTAACCTATAATTTGCAGTTTATTCTTATGTATGGTGCAAGGTATACATTTAAATTTATTGTTTTCCAAGTGGTGATCTAGTTGTTCTAGCATATTTGTTAAAAACCTGCCTTTCTCCCAGTGATTTGAGTTGCCACCCCAATATCCTTTATGTCCACCTATTGCGTATACAACGATGAGCTTTTTTCCATTTTCTTTTTCCCTTCCTCTCCCAATTTTTTGATGCATTATTTCTATTTTGTTACAGTATATGGCATTTGTAAATTCATTTTTCATCCTCATTCCTACTTACATTTAGTCTTAGATGCACATTTATATATTTTCAAATGTTCGCCATCAGTCCTTTTGCTGAACTTTTTCCAGTCAGCACTTGGTGGGATTTAATCCTCTAGTAGATTCCTCAAGAAGAGATGATGAGTACAGAATTTCCTAATTCCTCACATGTTGAGAATTGTTTTTCTATAGGCTTCATATTTGACAGATAACTTAGTTGGATGAAAAATCCTTGGCTTTCACTTTTTTTCACAGATTTTTTTTCAAAGTGCTTTTTTGTCTTACTTTGTCTGTGAGCTTTCAAAAGTCTAATGCAGTGGGACACTTTGGGAGGCTGAGGCGGGCGAATCACCTGAGGTCAGGAGCTCAAGACCAGCCTGGCCAAATTGGTGAAACCCCATCTTTACTAAAAATACAAAAATTAGCTGGGCGTGATGACAGGCACCTGTGATCCCAGTTACTAGGGAGGCTGAGGCAGGAGGATGCTTGAACTTGTGACAGGGAGACTGCAGAGAGCCGAGATCATGCCATTGCACTCCATCCTGGGTGACAAGAGTGAAACTGTCTCAAAAAAAACGTCTACTGCCAGTTTAATTCTTTCGCCTTTCAACGTTATTTGGCCATCTACCTGGAAGCCTTGAGAATTTAATCGTAACCTATGAAATCTAATAATTTATTGATAAATTATTTGGGACTTTATATGTGAATAATCACACAATCTAAAATAAATTATATTTTTCTAGCTTCCTTTCCTATCCTCTTCTTTCCCGCCTTTCTTTCTCTCTGTCTCTATCTTACTGAACAAGCCAGGACCACTTTCTTGATTACAGGCCAGTCAAGTCCTCCTCCCTATGAATAAGTCTTGGTGCCTCCTGACTCTATGCTATGCTCTTGGTTCTACCGTCTGAGTCATCCTTCCTTTTTCATAAAAAATAGCCCAAGGCTGCAGCAGAGTAGTTTTCCAACTTGTTCCAGTTGGCATCAAGTTAGAAATCCAGTCTTCTTTTCATTTTGGGCAGGCTCTGCCCCCTTCAGTTCAAGCTAGTATAAACAGGTATTTAGTTTACCAATATAAAATGCTAAGACAGATGGCAATAAATTAAAAGTGTACTAAGCACTTACATAAAGAGGTAATTAAGAAAATAAGCAGTTTGGGGCTCTGATGCCAGGCAGACTTGGGTCAAACTCACAATCTGCCACTTACTAGCTCTACAAACATGGGCTCATGTAAGTTCTCTATTTCCATGTTATCATCCTAAAATGCGGATGAAGGACATAAATAAACAAACATTTAAAATACTTTCAGGGCCTGCTACATAGTGAAAACTAAATCCAGCTCGGTTATTGCCAAATGGTTGTTATTCCTTCCCAAGTAGCGTGTGCATTCACCATGGATAAATGAACATGAAAAGATCAGTGGCAGGAATTGAGCAAAGAAAAAAGAACTACAAGCTATTTAGCCGTTTTGACCAACATTTTTAAAAGAATAAGTAACAAGTGATGGTAGAGGCTTTCTTGCAAATTGTATCTTGATTCTTTTTTCTTTCTTTTCGGTCAAGGGTAAAAGCAGCACCTCTGAATGAAAAAGGCATTGAACAGAAGTCAGAAGCCTTGACTCTTCATGTTGCCTCCTCCTCTGCCCGGGAGCCACTTGATGTAACTCACAACCATCCAAGGCTTAGTTTCTGTATCTACAGAAGAGGAATTCTAGCCCTGTCCTGTTCTCTCTCCATGATTATTGTCACTCTGAAATGGACAATGAGGCTGTCAAAAAAAATAAAAGAACCAGCACTGAGTACCCACTGTGTGTCCAGTACTTGAAATACATGGTCTCACCTACACCTCTCAAAAACCCTAAGAGGGAAGTATTATTTTTGGCAACTTACACAGAATGAAATTGAGACTCAGAAAGTTTGAGTAACTTGTTCTGGATTACTTGCTAAATGGTAGCGCTGGATATGAATCTAAATTGAAATAGTGAAGCTCAGTTATCAGAACTAAAAGGTCACTTCTACCTAATCAGCAGGAAAGACGTACTGCTGAGTCAAGAAATGCCAACTTCGAGGGATTTCCTACTGAAAATCAGAAATGGACTTAGACTTCAGGAAAGGTTAAACCTGCTGGTAGGACTGAAACTGGCTTCAAGGGAGAAAGGACAGAAAAATGATCAGGGCCATAGCATCCATCAAGTTCACCTCACATTACTTCATGAAAGCTCCCACTTGCCGTCACCGCATTCCAGCTACCTACTATGCTCTTTTCTACCTGCAGCCTCTTTCCTGGGTCAGTGAGACTTGGGCATCTGGGTACACTTGCAAATGGATTTTCTTCAGGTAGCCAGCTGCTAGTTTTCACTTAAAGTTCCCTGTGAAGATAGGACCCAAGCCCTTAGTTTTAGTTAGTTCCTCCAGAGTTCAATCTGCATACTTATGGGCTCAAGTTTCAGTAGCCCTTTCATTGATACAAAACCCAAATTCATAACCTTATTATTTTTTATGTAGAATATTGCTGTCGCTGAAAAAAAATGTCTAAGATGTACCGTCACCTCTCCCTGGCAGATGAGAACTTCCATATTGACTTCTCCCTGGGATTTGGACCTAAATTTGTTCCTTTATCCATGAATCTATGAGAAACAACTGTGCCTCATACAATTCCATCCCAGTTTTCACTCTTTTCCCTCCACGCCCTCATCGCCAATAATATATCACCTTGCTCCATCCCTGGAGTCTGGCAGGAGTTGCCGTCTTGTTTCATGGCTAGAACTATTTATGACACACAAGTGATGTCTTTATCCTGATTAACTGTTCCCAAATATGAACTCTGGAAAGTTGCTTTACTTCACAATAAACTTATCAGAATAAGTTTTTTTCTTATGGTCCTACAAACCATTAAAAAGCACAGGACTTTGGTTTATGGAAATTATTGATAATCCACTCCAGTTATCAAAATAACAAAATAAAGATCACTGATCTGTCAGTATACCTATGTCCAAATACTATAAAAATAATGCATCAGCTAAAGTGGACAAAGGAGATGATTACCAGTGTGCTGAGAGAACATCAAACTAACACCAAGTGTGTCAATCACACTCACCCTCTGTGTAATATGAAGAGTCATGATTAGTACAGAGGATTACATTTATTTCTCTGCTATAATCTGAACTTAATCAAAATATCTGCTGGTCATGTTCATGTCTATCTACCACAAAATAAGAGTTAAAGAAAGCATTATTTGTCTCTATTTTAACACTTAATACAAAATGCAAATAGTCCTAAAATATCTACCAAAGCTTAAAGATCAAACTGATCATAGCAATTTCCATATTAGCTCAGAATATGTCAAAGCAAAGAGCTACACGATAAATGCCTCGTTGTATTCTAAAATGTGAGAGGGCAAGAGAAACTCTAAATAGGTTCACTTTGAAGACTGCCTAAAAAGCAGATGTCATCAATACAAATTATTCCTGAATTTTGTTTAACATAGGGCAAAAATTTTTTTTTAATGTTTTCATCCTAATTATATTTTTTTCAGAGAGGATACTGACACATTGTTGCCTCTCAGAAAATTAGTGAATGTAGGAATACAAACTCTAATAAAAAAAAACTTTTTGGCTTCTTTCAGCTCCTAACACATACTCTAGAGTTCACTTTACGGTTATCAGGAGAAATCTAAGAAAAATAAAGCTCAACAGAACTGCAGAGCATCAACTGGCTTAACCTTGTCAAGTAGGGATGAAGCCGGAAGTGCCATGTGACACTGACTGACAGAAATCAAAACCGATGAGGAAAATACACTGAAGAAAAGATGGCAAAAAGTTAATGAGGTGTGTCCTCCACCATGGCCAAGATCACAGAAAACTGATAGATGCATTCTGTGTTTCAGCAAACTAGTTAGTTCTGGCAGCCTTTTTTAACCTTCCCACAATTCTGTTTACATAATCGTGTTACTGGCAATGAGAATCACATGGACAGACGTTTATAACTGGACAAATCACATTCCTGATATCCCAATACTAAAGTTATTACAGTATGTAACGTCATAAATTGGAGGGGAAAAAAGGATTTGTAGACTACAGTGCATTTTTTTCTTGCTCTGTCGCCCAGGCTGGAGTGCAGTGGTGCGATCTCAGCTCACTGCAAGCTCCGCCTCCCAGGTTCACCCATTCTCGCCTGCTCACCTCCCAAGTAAGCTGGCCTATAGCACCTGCCACCCACGCCCCGCTAATTTTTTTTATTTTTTTATTTTTATTTATTTATTTATTTATTTATTTATTTATTTATTTATTTTGGTATTTTTAGTAGAGACAGGGCTTCACTGTGTTAGCCAGGATGGTCTCAATCTCCTGACCTCATGATCCGCCCCCCTTGGCCTCCCAAAGTATTTTTTTCTTTTTAAGAGACAGGATCTTGCTGTGTTGCCCAGGCTGCTGGAGTGCAGAGGCAAGATCATAGCTCACTGCAACCTTGAATGCCTAGGCTCATGCAGTTCTCATGCCTCAGCTTCCTTAATAGCTAAGACTACAGACATACGCCAACACACTCAGCTATATACTTTTTTTTAATAGAGATGGAGTCTCACTATGTCACCTAGGCTAGTCCCAAACTCCTGGCTTCAAGCCATCCTCCCACCTCAGTCTCCCAAAGCACTGGGATTACAGGCATGAGCCACAGTACCTAGCCCAATTATTGTTAGCCCTTTTGGGTTTTAAGCTAGAGTCATTTTTTTAATTGTGGTAAAATAAGCATAACAAAATTTACCATCTTAACCATTTTTAGGTATACAGTTTAGTAGTGTTAAGTACATTCCATTGTTGCACAATCAATCTCCAGAACTCTTATCTCGCAAAACTGAAAGCTGTACCCATTAAACAATTCCCCATTTCCCCACTCCCCAAGCCCCTAGGAACCACCATTCTATCTTCTGTCTCTATGAGTGTGACTACACGAGGCTCCTCATTTAAGTAGAATTATACAGTAATTGTCTTTTTACAACTGCCTTATTTTACTTAGCAAAATGTCCTCAAGTTTCATCCATGTTGTAGCATGTGTCAGAATTTTCTTCCCATTTAAGGCTGAATAATATTCTGATATATGTATATACCGCATTTTGTTTATCCATTTATTTATTAATCAATGGACATTGGGGCTGCTTCTACTTTTTGGCTATTGTGAATAACGCTGCTATGGACTAGCGTTTCTGTCTTAATCCCATGCTTAACTGTGTCTCACGCCCACATTCATTAAAACAAACCTGCAACCTCAAGTGGCTCACATTCCGCTGAACGGGAAGATTGAGTAACATGGAACTATTAACCACAAAAATGTGGTACGCATTTCTACTTAAATATCAAATTATAGTTTAAAAGAAGATTCCCCATACATTATACATCATGCCTAGAAACTTTTTGTTTTCTGCTTTTTTGCTGTTGATATTTATTTAATGATATACAACTTCAGTTATATCATTCAAACATTTTGTTAAAGCAACTAACACTCAATACCTGTTGGTTGGTCTTGTCAGAATATCAGCCTGTGATACTGAGGAAAGATAACTAACTAACAGTTTCTCTGAAAGAAAAGAAACGTATTACAACAGTTAGCATTATATCCTGAAGTTCATTGAGAATAACAGGTAGATTTAAAATTATCATTTTAAATAGAAAGATACACAAGAAAAGAGAAATACATGATTGGAAAGTTCTAGACAGGTAAAGACTAAATGTAACAGTATCAGAACATGGATAAGCATTTTTTCAAAGGCAAATTGTTGCAAAAACAAGTGTGGCAGGTCCTCAAATAATATTGTTTTATTCAATGTCATTTTGTTATGAAGTTAATGAGAGGAAAAAAATTGCCTAGAGTAAAACTGGTTTCATTATATCTTGTTTTACTTGAAGTTTGCAGTTTCTAAGAACATATTGATGATGTTGAGTGAGGACTTACTGTATTCATACTACATTAACTACTAAGCAGGATTGTTGGAATAAATACTATTACTGTTTCCTGTGCGAGAACCATGAAAATATCTGTCAGAAGCGGTCAGTGAGGGAACTGCTACAAGATTGAGGATAGCAGCAGCCCCTGACTGCAACATTCAAGTTAGCTTTAAAATTACTCCAATTTTAATCAATCTCATTGTACTTTTGTGGGACATGAAATGAACATAAAACAAATAAAAGGACTGTTAAAATAACTACTATTAAGATATGAATCAAATGACTAAATTTGAGGTTAAGAAACTATTTTCTCACTGAAGTAGAAACACAGTATTGGTATATTGAGAAGCAAAAATCTGACTGTCATCTTCATTTATTCAAGGGTATGTAGACTTCGCAATTTTCAGTTCAGTTTAAGTGTCTCATCAATAGTGACAAATGAACTGACTGTGCAAATCTGAAACCTCAAAAGCCCCCTAAAGGGAAGGGAACTCATATTTAATAATAACTTTCTTTTACTAGGAAACATACTAGTTGCCTTTAAAATTTTTCTTATTTAAACCTTATAGCAATTCTTTAAGAAAGGCAAGTTTAGCTCCGTTTTACAGGTGAAAAAAATGGAGATCTGATAAATTATTTAATTGGCCCAAGGTTATAGAGCTAGGAAATTATAAAGTCTCAATAAGTACTTAGCTCTGTTTGAATCTCTAACCCCCAGCCTCCTGAACAGTGAACTTTAATTTTAGAAACTCCTCCCCTATATTACTGCACTAGATGACTTCGTTTCAAATGTCTTATTTTAGCCACACCTTTTCCAAACACTTCACAAAGTCTTAAACCAACAGAACCATAAGAATCTAATAAATAATTGTGTGCTAAATAAAAGATGTGAGATTAAACTGCATGTATAATATTTTCTGAGCAGCTTCATGATTCTAAGTTACTATTTGAGAATGCTGTTTGAGGTTTTCTTTTGCATGTATGTACCACTTGTCATATAACAAAATCACAAAATAATGTATGAAAGGATGTATCAATCATCTCATTTTGCTATTGTATTCTACATTTAATGACTAAGAATTTATTAAATGAGTAAGTGAATGAATATGCCCATATGAATAAATTTTATAAACAAAGTGGTAAAATGGCATACCATCTTCTTTGGAAGGTTCACAGCAACTCCTCCAGGAAACAGAAGACATTCTATGATTCACAAAATCTTTAAAGTACAGAAAATCTGAAAAACGGCCAAGCAAAATCAGACCCGCTATATCCTTTATTGAAAGTTCAGTAACTTAGCAGGTTCCTGTCCACTGAAAGCTAAGCATGTCTTCCTCTTGTCTAAATCTTAATGATGGTGAATCCGTTACTTTAACACGCAATGATAGTTCAGGCTACATAGATGGACTCCACATTACTTAGTTGTCCCCAGTTTATTTCCCCAATTAATCTGCAGGTACTCCTCATGCTACTAACACCTGTACTTCTTAAGTTCTCAACATGAGTCCCTGAAAATTACTTGTGAGCCCTCCTAACACTACGTAGAGAGTAACTGTCTTCAAATGAGGGTTGAAGGCTGGGGTATTAGAATGTCCTGTGAGAAATTTCAAAGCTATATAACTTTGCCCTGCCCCCGTTGTTTCACCCCTTTCATGTTTTGATATGTACTATGGGACACCTGCCAAAATCATGGGGAAGACATATAACATATTAACTTAGAAAAAGTATATCCTAGCTTGGGTAAAGGGGGATATGTCAAATCTGGGGCAAGGGGCCAATGTGAATAGCTTGACAAAGCTCCAAAGTTACTCTGATACATATAACTTCTTGAGACCTACATCAGTGGGCCCCTGGCCAGTAAAATACAAAAAAAAATTCCTAAAAGAAAAATATTCAAAATTACATAGTTCAGAATTTAAGGCAGTTCCTTCAATGTAAGAAATATAACTGGATAAACAACTGACTTGTTTGCCATGAATGAAAGAGAACTTTCTCAGTTACATCACACCCATAGGATCCACTTCGCCCACACGCTCTGTCCTGTGTAATTAGCATCTCACTAGTTATAAGCCAAGCTCCCTTCCTTCCTGCCCCATGATCTTCACCGTGCCCAAAGGACAGGAATTGTTATGTCCATTTCAGGGACAAGGAAACTCATGCTCTAGGTGGGTAAATGTGTTGCCCAAGGCAACATGGTCAGGAAATGGCAGAATCCAAAGTAGAACCAGGCACTTTTGTGTGGAACACAGAACTGTTAAGTGCTGAGACATTTTGTAACAATTTATGATTTCCCTGTTAAATATAAAAATAAATAAATCAAGGATTTGTAGTTTGTATATCTTAGAGGTTTTTAATTTCATTGTTCTCATAATTAATTGAATTGTATTCTAAAAGTATTGATCCACAAGAATTTGGAGAAAAAAAAAAAAAGGAATGAATCCTTCACGATGGTGTTATTGAACAGAACTGGGGCCCACATGCCTGGTGCAGCAAAGCCAAACACTGACATCAGGAAAGCCATGAGATAAAGTGAGGCATTTATTGCAAGATACCAATCAAGGAGAATTGGGCATCTCGCGCTTAAAACTCAAACTCCCTGATGGTATAAAGGTAAGAATTTTTAAAAACAGGGGCAGAGGTTGCAGGCAAAGTCACAAGTCAATACAAGGAGGCTAAACATTAATTTGACCTGAAAAGATAGGACGTCTAGAAGTGGGGACTCCCAGATCATGAGTGGACTTCAAAGACTTTCTGATTCATGATTGGTTAAGGAGCCAAAGCTTTGTCTAAAAACCTGGGATCAGCAGAAAAGAATGTTAGCCCTAGTTTGTAGGCATGACCTCCTCCAGGCCCCTCAGGAAGAAATTTAGAACAAAAAGCAGAGGTCAGAGTTCAGTCCTTAGTTTCCCCTTATCTGAGGTCTACGTGCCAGTGGATCTATTTGCTGTGGGTCCGGATTCTGAAAAACAACTCAGTGACATGGTTAAGATGTTAGCTTTAGTTTCTATAGGGAACAAAACATCTCCTGACTCTAACCTCCTTGGTGATTGTTTTAAGTTACTATTACCTTCTTACTTATGAGGCTGCTTATTTACTCTTCAAGGCTAGCTAGATGCCTGGAATATCCCTCAAAGGAGCTCAAGATTTTCCTTTATTACCCTGCTTTGGGTGGCCAACAAGCCCCTAAGAGGGGTCCCTGCTCTGTCTCAACAGGGACATTCCTCCCAAAAGTAAATCAACACTCAAGCTACAAGGGTATAGGTAAAAATAAGTATATATTAGGAATTCCATATACTATTTCAAAATACTTTATATGTAATTAAGGAATGCAAACATTTATCAAATACAAGCATTTTCTGACCAGCTTACAAAAGCAGCATATAATGCACAAAGAGGTAAAGATTACACTTTAAAATAGCAGAAGAGTCAAAGACAGAATCCAAAACCAAGGTCATTCAAACCAAGATTCTTCAAATCAAGGGCATAGTATGTGTTTGACATTCATAGCTGCTTCATCACGGAACATAGAGTAAACCACAACCCTGCCTAGCCCCTGCCCCTGCACTGACCGCTCCAGGTGTCCTCTCGTGTTCAGCTCCCCTCTTTGGTCACTGAACCACGTTCCTGGAGGGGATGTCCAGTGCCTTTCCCATCACCTTCGGTCACTTGCAGGCCAGGAATAAATGGCAAAAGGGGTGTCCCTGGTGCCCAGCTGAATGATGATGTAATCTGTTTAGTACAATCCCATAGCATTTTTCATAGCTAATACTGAATTCAAGTTCAATAAAATTTACAGCATAACAACAAGAATATTTTTGAGGTAATGAAACTATGTACTGCAGTTTTTGTCTATTGTAAAATGGTCCTTTAACACCACAAAGTTGATAATAGACCTGCTGTGAACTTTCTTGTAAACATGAATTGTTTCATATTCCGGTTTTTCATTGTCTTAATTTTCATGTAATTATACTCCTTTGTTCTACCCCAAGTAGCACTTTACCTTCCTTGATATTTAGACATCCAAATAATTGCAGATGGTTATCAAGGCCTATCTTTGCTTTCTCTAAGCCAAGGTGAACCTATTTAATTCCTTTAACCTGTCCTCCTAAGTCAGTGCCTTCAACCCCTCAATCATCTTCCTGACTTCTTGTTTGAACTTTTTCCAAGAAAATGTCTACATCTTTCCTGGTCTCAGGCTCCCAGAACAAATGTGGTTTTCAGGTGCCATTTCATCAGAATCACTTCCCTACCCTGGGGTAAATCTCTTGAATTCTTCACATCCCTTTGGTCTTTTTCTCCCTTTCTATATCCAGGGTGGGTCCAAGGTGTTTCACTGCCCAAGGCAGAATGAAACTTCTTTTATGCCATGTAATTGGATTCATTTCAGAAGGGCTCACACTCTCTGTCCTCCACCCTCTCCTTCCCCTTCTTCTGCTTCTGAATTATAGGTAAACTGCTAAGTTATCTGGCTGTAAGAGACTATAAATAAATCCCAGGTCTTGTAGTATTAGAAAAGGTCACAGGCCCTGGGAGGCAGAATTGTGGAATCTGGCAATTCATTTAATTCCTAAGAGCTTCAGTGTCCTCATCTTTAAAAGTAGGCAATAATAACTGTTAAAATGATTAATTGGAGGTCATTAGACTGAGGTGGCTCCTGCACCCTGGGTTCCTATGTAAGCAAATTGAAACCCAACTCAGTGTAAACAGTAAAACAAAATTTAAGCTTAACCAAGCAGAAACTGTCAACTAACCTCTAACTAGGGACTTTCCACTGCAATAATCCAAATAAGGCTACTGCTCCACTATGACCAACAAATACTTTTTTGCTTTGCTTCCATGTTCACCCTATAAAAGTCTTCCCCTCATTCCCCTTGGGCAGAGCCTCCAACCACATGTGGTCTGTTTGGAGCTGCCCAATTCATAAATCAGTCTGCTCAAATAAACTCCATAAATGTTAATGTGCCTAAGTTTATCTTTTAACGTAACAAGAAAAGTATATAAAAATAAGTATACAAAATTATGTGTATAAAGTAAGGTTTGGGGGGATTGTTTTGTTACAATCAGAGTTTGTCATAAAAAAACAAGGTGACAAAATGACTTCTCAAAAAATTAATATTACGTATAGAAGAAATGCTACTAGTAATGTAGACATCTTGCTTTCTCCAAAAACCCTACAAATTATGAATGATCTCTTGTTTACACAGGTACCAAGTCAGTTTTAGTCCTATCAGAGAAAACAAATTAGCACTCTTTAGAGTCTGTGCATAGTATTTTCCCTTACTCCTAAGAAGCAGGCTTTGTGTGCCTATGAAACCTCATGTTTTCAAAATCGCATTATAAAAGCTACTGTTTCAGCCAGAGTCTAAAAGAAGGAACTCATAATGTACAGATTATCAAACTCATTGAAAAGTTATTATTTTCTGTAGGAAACTCTTAAAGTGTTTGCTATAGCTAGCTTTTAAAAAGTCAGACCAATTTACTGAACATACTCAATGCTGAGAACTCCCCAGCTTTTGTTCAAGAGAAAAGGCATTTTCTTTTCTACATCTTTTCTGCACATTCTTTATCCCTTTAACATTCTTATTGTTAGGATAATCAGCCTCCTTGGGATTCCTGTACCTCCTTTAGCAGGATGAAGACTAAACTCATTAGCAAGGGAAGACCTGCCCCACCTCTCCATGCCCACTGAATGCTTCAAGATCCCAGAATTTACTCCGCAGTTGTTGTGTGCATTGGTGGCCAACAGTTCTCAGCTGCATCTGTCTCCAGACATTGTCCTGCATTAAAGACAGCTTCACCCACTCCTTGCTTCTAATGACTGGTCAATCAAAGGCATTACAGGCCTCAGGGTTGATTGAGGACTCTGTTGCAAGTGCATTGTAGTTCAACTTCTGGGTACAATCCAGCTTCCTAGTTACCCTAGATGTTGAACTCCTGCACTCTCTGATAAAGTTCTTGTACCCAAATATGTCTCAGATGTTGGTCCAAGGAAGCAGACTCTGAAGTGGGATGTTGTATCAACTGTATCACTAGATGGCCAACTCATAGGACCCCTTCACTTGTAGTAGGGGGAGCACAGAGAGCCCCTGGCATAAGTAGCAGTTCAATTGTCAAAATTTTCTCAGTGGTGAGCTAGACCTGTGTACCAGTGGAAGGGAAAGCATGGGCTGATGCAGCATAGCAGGGATTTGTAGCTCATGTTGCTAGGATCAACTGATGTTTTAGGGAAGGATAGTAAATAGCTGAGAGTGAGTAATCGTTAATTAAAGTATAATTATTTAAGCAGGGTAGAGGGGGCCCTCCCTAGGCAGTATATAAAGAGACTCTCATTTTTTACAACCAGATGCTGTATTAGTTCGTTCTCATGTTGCTATAAAGAACTACCTGCAACTGGGTAATTTATAAAGAAAAGAGGTTTAATTGGCTTGTGGTTCCACAGGCTATACAGGAAGCATGACTGGGAAGGCCTCAGGAAACTTACAATCATAGCAGAAGGCAAAAAGGAAGGAGGCACATCTAAATGGCTGGAGCAGGAGGAAGAGAGCAGAGAGGGGTGTGGGGTGTGCTACACACTTTCAAACCACCAGATCTCATGAGAACTCTATCATAAGACAGAACTAGGAGAATGGTGCTAAACCATCAGAAACCATCCCCATGTTCCAATCATCTCCCACCAGGCCCCACCTGCAACACTGGGGATTATAATGCAACATGAGATTTGGGTAGGGACACAGAGCCAAACCATATCATTGGGCGAGAAAAACTTGGGAGGGTTAGACTTATGACTTAATTTAAGACTAGCAGAGCTCCAGGGGAAGTTGTACTCTCAACTTTGACTCATACACTACATCAAGATCAGAGCCCTGACTGGGAAGTAGTGGGAAGTTAAGACATGGGATATCTGCATTGATACATTCAAAAATCTTATATCCTCAATCTTTCCTCAGCCCTTTGGGCCTGCAGAAGTGGCCTACTCCTCCCAGTTAAAGTCTAGTGATCCTCTTCTTTCTTAAAATGTATTAAAAGACTTCTGCCTTACAATATTAAACAAACACGTATGAATACACAGGTCACTCTTGATCTACTCCCATCTCCTGGCCACCAGACCAATAACCAAGTCAAAATATAATCCCACTGAAGTAGTATTGGGTCTGTTAAGAAAACAAAGGTATTATACCTTAATATTGCCACAGGACCCCAAGAGGTCACACAGAAACCAGAAGAGTACATAAAGCACTGGAGTCTAAGAGTACTAGATCACCAGGAGAAGAATGTAAACTGGACAGGGAAGAGTTTATGTCATGGCAGCACTCCTGTGACATAGAACTCAGCACATTGGCAAGGATCCAGGGAGACAATCCAAACGCACTGGTAGGGTGGCTCTGGGAAGCTTGGAGAAAATGATAGCCTTCACTAAATGAAATAGAAATGCCAGAATTATCAAGGCAGATGGCGAAGAAGGAATTAAAAGACTCAAGAAGTGGGCATATCAGAGTGGAATAAATAAATCACAGAAAAAAAAAATGAACAAGTATCTTACTTTTCCTTTGTAAGGTACATTCATACATTGTTGCCAAAATTATCTTTTGAAACTCATTTCTGATCATGTTACTCCTCTTATTGCTTACTGAATAAAATTCAATGCAATAGTTTTAGGTTATTTTTATTATATGTGCCTGCCACATTACATAGGTGCTCAGTAAATAGTTGTCGAATAAATGAATGGACCTTGTAAGCCCTCAAGACTCAGCTCTTCCTGTTACCTTCTCTTTCAAACACTTCTATCTATCTATCTATCTATCTATCTATCTATCTATCTATCTATCTATCTATCTACCTACTTACTTACCTACCTACCTATCTATCTATTTATTTAAAAGACAGAGTATCTATCATTCTGTGGCCCAGGCTGGAGTGCAGTGGCATGATCATAGCTCACTGCAGCCTCAAATTACTGGGCTCAAGCGATCCTCCTGCCTTAGCTTCCCCAGTAGCCAGGACTACAGGCAGGTGCCACCATGTGTGGCTAATATTTTTGTAAAGACAAGACCTCACTATGTTGCCCTGGCTAGTCTCAAACTCCTAGCTTCAAGAGATCTTCCTGCCTCAGCCTCCCAAAGTGCTGGGATTACAGACATGAGCCACTGTCCCTGGCCCAAATACTTCTCATTTAAAAGGACAGACCCAGTGACTTTCCCACCATTTCCCAATATGACAGCCATTCACAGCCTGTGCCTTTGTATAAGCTGATTCTCTGCCTCAAATGCTATTTTATCATTCTTTTATGCATACAGCCAACAAATGTGTATTTAATGCTACACACACACACACACACACACACACCCTGGAAACTCCCATCCACTCTTCATGTCACCATCTCTGAGAAGGGATTCTAGGCTTCCCCAAGTGACATATTTCCTCTGGGCTGTGGCATTTTGGGCCTGCCCTCCTAGAACTTTCCCCTTTGTCATTTGTCAACGTTCGTATTTTTCTCCCCACTTTACTGAGTGCACTCAGAGCAGAAAGACCACTATCTAGCTCAGACCCCAACAAACAGGGACGTGTGCCAGAGATATCTATTTGTTTTGTCTGCATAGATGGACTTTCAACGTTCTTCTTGTAACAACACCCCTACTTCTTTTGGTGAACTACCACCTTCTTCCCACCTCCCCCCTATACTCTATGTGTCTCTAACTGCTAATTACAATAATTTATACCCTTAGGCACAAAGGTGGGCATGTGACCCAGCCGTAGCCAGCAATGCATCTCCTTGACCATCATACCTGGGCCAAGGATAGACACGTGATCCCAGCCAGACCAATAGGAACAGAGTCCTTCTCTGGGATGCTATAAATGAGCCCTAAAAAGGGAAGAGATCCCTCTTCCCTTTGGGTCCCTAACTTAAAGCAGCTTATGGCCATGAACTCCCGCTCTCACCATACGAAGGAAGTTCGTCTGAAATAGGGAGAATGTGGCAACCAGCAGAGAGAAACAGAGCAGGACAAACAGAGAGACAGACCTAACAACATTGTTTTGGTCTTTGAAATTTCTGAGGCCAGCTACATCCCTAGTTATTGAGGTAAATCTATCAAAAAGAATTTGTTAAATGAACACAAATAAAAAAATTTAACTTTCAAAATTGTGCTCATTGTCAAATCTCAAGTCAGTCATATTAAATTATCACATACATTTTTACTGAGCCTCTACTATGTGTAGGGTATTCTGTTAGATGCAGGCTGGCACATGAGAGCACCTTATTATTTTCATAATGTAAGGCCATTGTATGATGCTATTTGAAATTAGCACCTCCGAAAAAGTAAATAAATTTAAATGTTATTAAATATTTATATTTTAGGGTGATAAACCCAACCTCTTTTATTGTACTTATATTCTTGGTTATGGGGGTAATTTCTTATTATATCATTTCACATAAAAGCAGATAATACCAAAAACATGGCATAGATATTGGATTAGCAATGTAAAAGTCAGCTAACTAGTAAACATATCAAATGAGGCCAGGAATAACAATGCATGCTAAATATATGTGCCCACTAAAAGTTGAGATTGGTTTTATTCTTGATAGAGAAGGAATGATCATGATTGCTTTTTAAGGCTGTCTCTAATTCTGCCACCTAAACTGACTGACATGTTTTCCCCGAATGTAGATTAACAGAGCATAAACATCAGACTGCAAATTCAAGTGATTAGTGTTCCACTTGAAAAACTAGTGTTCCAGTGTTCAAAACTTAACACCTCTAAAGAGGTGAATAGATGGCCAACTCTTGATTTTCAAGCAGTGGGTAACTCATTTGGACATTTTTAGGCAATAACTGACTCACCCTAATTAAGCCTTAGGCTCAGGTCTAGGAATACCAATTAGAAAGAGAAGTCACAGCCTCATCTAATTTTAACAGAAGAATCTCTTTCCAGGCTTTTCAATTATCATCAGTTTTCTAAATGTTGAGCTACATATAATATTAATTTCAACAGAAAATATAATAGTAGGCAAGGATTCAGAAGATTTTTTTCTCAATAAGTAGTGGCATAATACAATGTGTATCAACCCTATTCATAATTTCATCTTATCACATCTGAAATTTTAATATATAATATTTTTTCTATACAATCAAGTTTGCTGGTCATTAATTCATAAATCATATCAGAAGTAATAAATTCAGAAGTAATAAATGCTGTGTTCAAGAAAAATAATAATATGTGCTATAACAGGAAATTTTAAAAACAAGAGTAGTTTCAAAAAAACAGAAATCAACATTACATTAAAGACAAGTTTTATTTTGAGGATATTAGAACAAATATTTGGAGCACATTTGCTAATATCTTTATACTCTTTCTACTCAGTCAACTTTCTCATTCAAAAAAAAAAAAGAAAGAAACAAAACTAACCTCCCCTAGGCTGCAAATTTTTTCTCAAAGCAGGTAACACTTGAAAAGTTCAATGGTCCAAACCTTTATATTTGGAAAAAAAAGGCAGGGGGGTCAAAGACGAAAAGGAATTCAATGTTTGAATCTCTTTTTTCCTATTTAGAAATGACAAGTATTTAAAATAAAGAGTGACATATGAAAACAAAATTTATGCCATATTGCATGGTATTAAAAAATACTAAGGGTATTTATAATTCAATATTGAGTCACCCTAAAATATTTTATTTAACACCCTCAGTTTTCTTGGAAGAAGAAAAACTTGAAAGGACGAACAGTAAAAGAATCTTAACAAGGTTAAGAAAGGAGACTATAAAATAAAAACTAATAATTGAGGAGAAATCAAATGTGTCAATCATAAGTATAAACACAATAGAGAGTAAAATGTATCCATGATTTTCCTGAGAATTAGGATGAAAATAGACACACTCACCTATGATGTTCTTTTGAACATAAACATTCAAAGCATAAAGCACATCAATTTCTTGTCTAAATAGTAAATAGTAATTAATATCATCTAGGATTTTATATATGTACATTGTATGCTTCAAGAACTAATGTTCTTGACAATTTTCCAACAAATATACAAGTTTTTTTTTCTTAATGACTCTTCTATAGCCCCTGTTTTCTAGAGAATATGTCCTAAAGGTAAAAATAGGTTCCTGATAAAAGTCCAATTCCATCCCACTTGAGGAAGCTCAGCCCATTTCAAATTCCTAAACAAAAGAAAGTTCCCAAGAAGGGCCTTCTTGGCTAAAATGAGGCATCCACCATTTTCTCTCCTGTTTCTGCAGTGATAGCTCCTATCACTACTGAGGACAATAGTGGCAGCCATGTTACTGCAACTCACAGAAGTGGTCATCACCAGTGGTTGAAAACACCACCAATAACATTGCTTAGACCCGTCAATATGCAAGTCAAGGCTGCCTCATATCATAAGTGCTGATGTCTGTGCTGGAACCACCATCTCCCATTTCTGCAGAACTTCTGTTCCTTGGACTGATAAATGCTGAATCAATGGAGATGTTATTGGAAGTGTTTATTTTTATTTTTATTGAGGCTGTTATTGTATCCCCCTTAAGCACATGTGGCTTAAGCTAGAAGATGAGGTGGTATACACAGGCTTACCAACCCTAACTTTGGCTTCTTTTCTTTCAAACAAATAAAGCATCTTGACTTCTCTTAGGCTAGGCTAGTTCTTTCTTAAGAGGTTTCTGAGCACTCATGTAAGTAGATTCACCCAAAGAACTGCTCCACCCATCTTCTAGACATACTCAGGCATGTCTGAACCTCTGACCTTTCCCTATTTACATCTCCAAGTGGATATATTATCTTCAATATGAATATTCCCATATCTACCCCAACTTAATTCTTCCTCTAACCTTATCTCAGCAAATGGCCCATTCATCTATCCAGTTAATCAAGCCAAAATCATAAAGTCAACTGTAATTCTTCTGTTTCATTTATCCCCTACATCCAATACCCAGCAAGTTATATCAGTACTATGTCCAAACATTTATACTTCTGTGAGGGCCTCCTAGTTAGTTCTTCTGCTACTACTCTTGCCTCTGTGCTGTTAGTTCACCCACACAGCTGTCAAAGTGATCTTTTAAAATGTGGTCATATCCTTCCCTGTACTGCAATGAGAATACAAACTCCTTACCATAGCCCATAAATCTCAATATGATCTGACCCTACCTACCTGTATTATTTATCTGTTACTGTATAACAAATTACCCCAAAACATAGTGACGTGAAATGACAACACTTATTATTTCACAGTTTCTGTAGATAAGAAATCCAAA
This sequence comes from Rhinopithecus bieti, assembly GCF_001698545.2. Lineage (NCBI taxonomy): Eukaryota > Metazoa > Chordata > Mammalia > Primates > Cercopithecidae > Rhinopithecus > Rhinopithecus bieti. Next base: position 2,335,285 of record NW_016805130.1, on the reverse strand, counting down.
GGCAGCTTAACTGGGTCTTCTGTGTCAGGGTCTCATTCAAGGAATTGCATAGGTCATCTCAGTGCTCAACTTGGGGAGATCCCATTCCAAATTCACTCATGCGGTAGTTGATAGGATTCAGTTCATTGTGGGATGTTTGTGTGAGGGCCTCATTATTCACTGGCTATTGGCCAAAGGCCACATCTAGTTCCTTGGATACAGATCGTAGATCTCTCCATAGCACATCTCAAAACATTGCAGCTTGCTTCACCAGAAGGGGTGAGCCAAAAAGAGCCAAATAGAGAGACAGAAAGGGAATGACACAGTTGACAGTGTCCCCACCCAAATCTCACCCTGAGTGTTAATAATCCCCACATGTCAAGAGCAGGGTCAGGTGGAGATAATTGAATCATGGGGGTGGTTTCCCTCATACTATTCTCATGATAGTAAATAAGTCTCACAAGATCTGGTTTATAAATGGGAATTTCCCTGCACAAGCTCTCTTCCCTGCTGTCATGTAAGATGTGCCTTTGTTTCTCCTGCCTTCCACGATGACTGGGAGACCATCCCCAGCCATGTGGAACTGTGAATCCACTAAATCTCTTTCCTTTATAAATAACCCAGTCTCCGGTGTGTCTTTATTAGCAGCATGAGAACAGACTAATACGTAAAGTAGTATTGATAGAGTGAGGAGTTGCTGTAAAGGTACCCAAAATTGTGGAAATGACTTTGAAATTGGGTAACAGGCAGAGGTTGAAAGTGTTAAGGGCTCAGAATAAGACAAAAAAAGTAGGAAAATTTGGAACGTCCTAGAGACTTGAATAGTTTTGACCAAAATATTGATTGTGATATGGACAATAAAGTCCAGGTTGAGGTGGTCTCAGATGGAGAAGAGGAACTTGTTGAGAACTGGAGCAAAGGTGACCCTTGTTATGCTTTAGCAAAGAGACTGGTGGCATTTTGCCCCTGCCCTAGAGATGTGTGGAACTTTGAACTTGAGAGAGATGAGTTAGGGCATCTGGCAAAAGAAATTTTTAAGCAGCAAAGTATTCAAGATATGCTTTGGTTGCTGTTAAAAGCATTCAGTTTTATATATTCACAAAGACATGGTTTGCAATTGGAACTTATGTTTAAACAGGAAGTAGATCATAAACATTTGGAAAATTTGCAACCTGATGATGTGACAGAAAAGAAAAAGCCATTTTCTGAGAAGAAATTCAAGCCAGCTGCAGGGATTTGCATAAGTAAAGAGAATCCAAATGTTAATCACCAAAACAATGAGGAAAATGTATCCAGGGCACATCAGAGACCTTCATGGCAGGCCCTTCCATAACAGGCCCGGAGGCCTAGGAGGAAGAAATGGTTTCATGGGTCAAGCCCAGGGCCCACAACAGTGTACAGCCTAGGGACTTAGCGCCCGGTGTCTCAGCTGCTCCAGCCATGGATAAAAGGGGATAAGATACAGCTCAGGCCATGGCTTCAGAGGGTACAAGCCCCAAGCCTTGGCAGTTTCCACATGGTGGTGAGCCTGCAGGTACACAGAAGTCAAGAATTGAGGTTTGGGAACCTCTGCCTAGATTTCAAGGATGTATGGAAACTCTTGGATATCCAGGCAGAAGTTTGCTGTGGGGCAAGGGGGACCTCATGAAGAACCTCTGCTATGGCTGTATGGAACGAAAATGTGGGATTGGTCCTTTCCCCATGTGAGGACCCAGCTACAAGTACCATTTATGAAGCAGAGACTGAGCCCTCACCAGAAACCAAATATCCTGACCTCTAGATCTTGGACTTCCCAGCCTCCAAAACTAACTTACTTCTAGATGGAGAGATCATGGCAGATGGGAGGCAGGACTAGATTTAAGCTCCCACTCAGGTGGACAGAACAGCACGTGGAAGCTTGCGGCATGAACTTCGGCTGCAGCGCAACTGCAGAAATACATTAGGAAAGCCAAGAGAATCCACAAACCCTCTGAAGGAAGCAGATTGCTCCTGCAGGACCCAAATGCTATGAGTGCTCAAACAAAGGAAGTGGGAAAGGGATATCATCCACCCCTGAACACACACCCTCACTGGGGAACCTGAAGGTCTAGACTACAGGAGAAGATTCTGACCTTACCTGGAGCTGAGTCAGTTCAGAGAGCTTAGTGAAATACAGGGCAAGAGGAAGCAGTGGAAAAATCCCTGTGGGCTTTCTGGGCCCCCTAGCAAGCCATTTCTTCCTCACCTCATAGGAATCCTTGAGGATGGCTTCCAGAGGCACTGACTGGGAAAAGGCCACAGAGAGAAGAAAATCTCTAACTGAACTTTTTAACAATTTGAACTGATTGAGAAGTCTTCCCCTGCCTTGCTAGAGAACTAAAACTTCCAAATACAAGAAACTCAAAGAACACCTGGGAAATTCATTGCAAAAAGATCATCACCCTGGCATATTGTCATCAGTTATCTAAAGTTAAGACAAAGGAAAGAATCTTAAGAGCTGTGAGGCAAAAACACCAGGTGACCTATAAAGAAAAACCTATAAGATTAACAGCAGATTTCTCAGCAGAAACTCTACAAGCTAGAAGGGATTGGAGCCCTATCTTCAGCCTCCTCAGACAAGACAATTATCAGCCAATAATTTTGTACCCAGTGAAACTAAACTTCATAAATGAAGGAAAGATGCAGTCTTTTTCAGACAAACAAATACTGAGAGGATGTGCCACTACCAAGCCAGCACCATAAGAACTGCTAAAATGACCTCTAAATCTGGAAACAAATCCTGGAAGCACATCAAAACAGAACATCTTTAAAGCATAAATCTCACAAGATCTATAAAACAAAAATACAATTAAAAAAAAAAACAAAATATACAGACAACAAACAGCATGATGAATGGAATGGTACCTCACATCTCAATACTAATATTGAAGGCAAATGGCCTAAATGCCCTACTTAAAAGACACAGAATTGCAGAATGGATAAGAATTCACCAACCATCTGCTGCCTTTAAGAGACACGCCTCACACATAAGGACTCACATAAACTTAAGGTAAAGGGATAGAAAAATACATTCCATGCAAAGGGACATCAAAAGCCAGCAGGGGTAGCTATTCTTATATTAGACAAAGCAAACTTTAAAGCAATAGCAGTTTAAAAAGACAAAGAGGGTCATTATATAATGATAAAAGGCCTTGTCCAACAGGAAAATATCACAACCCTAAATATATATGTACCTAACACTGGAGCTCCCAAATTTATAAAACAACTACTAATTGGCCTAAGAAATGATTTAGACAGCAACACAATAATAGTGGGGAATTTAATACTCCACTAATGGCACTAGACAGGTCATCAAGACAAAGTCAACAAGAAACAATGGATTTAAACTATACCTTGGAACAAATGGAGTTAACAGATATTTACAGAACATTCTACCCAGCAACTGCAGAATATACATTCTATTCAACAATCCATGGAACTTTCTCCAAGATAGACCATAGGATAGGCCACAAAATGAGCCTGAAAAATTCAAGAAAATTGAAATTATATTCAGGCACTCTCTCAGACCACAGTGGAATAAAACTGAAAATCAACTCCAAAGGGAACATTCAAACCATGCAAATACGTAGAAATTAAATAACATGCTCCAGAATGAGCATTGGGTCAAAAATAAAATCAAGATGGAAATTAAAAAATTATTTAAACTGAATGACAATAGTGATACAACCTATAAAAAACTTCTGGGATACAGCAAAGGTGGTGCTAAGAATAAAGTTCATATCCCTAAATTCCTGCATCAAAAAGTCTGAAAGAGCACAGTTAATTTAAGGTCACACCTCAAGAAACTAGAGAAACCAAGAACAAACCAAACCCAAACCCAGCAGAGTAAAGGAAATAACCAAGATCAGAGCAGAACTAAATGAAATTGAAACAACAGCAACAACAACAACAACAAAAACATACACACAAAAGATAAATGAAACAAAAGCTGGCTCTTTGAAAATATAATAAAATTGACAGACCATTAGCAATATTAACCAAGAAGAGAGAAAATCCAAATAAGCTTAATTAGAAACGGAATGGGAGATATTACCACTGACACCACAGAAATACAAAAGATTATTCAAGACTACTATGAACACCTTTATCCGCATAAACTAGGAAACCTAGAGGAGATGGATAAATTCCTGGAAAGATACAAACTTCCTAGCTTAAATCAGGAATAATTAGATATATGAACAGACCAATAACAAGCAGCAAGATTGAAATGGTAATTAAAAAATTACCAACAAAAAAAAACTCCAGGACCAGATGGAGTTACAGCAGAATTCTACCAGGCATGAAAAGAAGAATTGTTACCAATCCTATTGACACTATTCCACAAGACAGAGAAAGAAGAAACCCTCCCTAAATCATTCTATGAAGCCAGTATCACCCTAATACTAAAACCAGGAAAGGACATAGCCAAAAGAAGAAAACTACAGACCAATACCCCCGATGAACATAGATACTAAAATCCTTAACAAAATACCAGGTAACCAAATCCAGCAACATATTGAAAAGATAATTCACTGTGATCAAATGGGGATGCAGGGATGTTTTAACATATGCAAGTCAATAAATGTGACACACCACATAAACAGAATCAAAACCACAAATCACATGATCATCTCAATCGATGCAGAAAAAACATTTGACAAAATTCCACATGACTTTATGATTAAAACTCTCAGCAAAATTGGCATACGGGGGACATACTTCAATATAATAAAAGCCATCTATGACGAACCCACAGCCAACATAATACTGAATGGGGGAAAAGTTAAAAGTATCCCTCTGAGACTTAAATGTTAGACCTAATACCATAAAACCCTACGAAGAAAACCTAAGTAATACCATTCAGGCCATAGGCATGGAAGCGACTTCATGTCTAAAACACCGAGGCAGGCAGCAAAACCCAAAATTCGACAAATGGATCAATTACAACTAAAGAGCTCTGCACAAACAAAAGAAACTCACCCATCAGAGCTGAAAAGGCAACCTACAGAATGGCAGAAAATTTTTGCAATCTACTCATCCGACAAAGGGGCCTGATACGAGAACCCTACAACGAACTCAAACAAAATTTAAAAAAGCAAACAACAAAACAACCCATCAAAAAACTGGGCACACCAGGATATGAAACACGACCGTTCTCAAAGACAGACATTCCATACCAGCCAACAGACACAGTGGAAAAAAAGCTCATCACGTCGCATCCCAGACGAATCAAATCAAACACAATGAAACCATCCTCCACACCAGTTGAACATGGCAATCTTAAAAAGTCAGGAAACAACCAGGTGCTGGAGAAGAAGGCATGTGGCAGAAGATGACGCGAACACTAATTTACACTGTGGTGGGATGACAACTAAGTTCAACCAGTTAGGAAAACAGTAATGGCATTCCTCAAGGATATAAGAACTAGATGTACCATATGAGCAGCCACTCCCACTACTGCGGTATATACCCAAATGCAGATTATAAATCATGCTGCACAAGACACAGTGCCCACGTATTTTATTGGCGGCACCATTCACAATAGCAAAGACTTGGATCAACCCAAATGTCCATCTGACAGACTGGATTAAGAAAAGTGTGGCCACATATACACCATAGGAATACTATGCAGCCAATAAAAAGGCATGAGGTTGCATTCCTTTGTAGGGACATGGATGCAACTGGAAATAATCATTCTTAGCAAACTGATCACAAGAACAGAAAACAAACACTGCATGTTCCACGTGAGGTGGGAAACTGAACAATGAGATCACTTGGGACTCGGAAGGGAACATCAAACACCGGGCCATCATAGGGAGGGGGAGGGGTACGGATTGCATGGAGTTATACTGCATATAAACTGAAAAGATTGATGGGTGGCCTGATGGATTGAGTGGGTGCAGCAACACCAACATGGCCAAAGTATACATTGTAAAAACTCGCACGTTATGCACATGTACCTGAGACTAAATATAATAATAAAATAATAATAATAATACAAAGGAAAATATTCAAATTTAAAAAAAAACACAATAAAGAGGAGCAACAGAGTCAAAAAAAAAAAAAGTATCCCTCTGAGAACTAAAACAAGACAAGGATGCCTACTCTCACCCCTACTTTTCAACATAGTGCTGGAAGTCCTAGCCAGAGCAATCAGACAAGAGAAAGAAATAAAGGGCATCCAAATCAATAAAGAGGAAGTCAAACTGTTTGCCGATGATTTATTGTTTACCTAGAAAACCCTAAAGACTACTCCAGAAAGCTCCTAGAACTGATCAAATAATTCAGCAGTTTCTGGATGCAAAATCAATGTACACAAATCAATAGTTCTTCTATACACCAACAGTGACCAAACAGAGAATCAAATTAAGAACTCAACCCCTTTACAATAGCCACAATAAAAATAAAATACTTAGGAATATACTTAACCAAGGAGGTGAAAGACAAGGAAAACAACAAAACACTGCTGAAAGAAATCACAGATGACACAAGCAAATGCAAACACATCCCGTGTTCGTGAATGGGTAGAATCAATATTGTGAAAATGACTATACTGCCAAAAGCAGTCGACAAATTCAATGCGATTCCCATCAAAATACCACCATCATTCTTCACAGATTAGAAAAAACTATCCTAAAATTCACATCGTATCAAAAAAAAACAAAAACAAAACAAAACAAAACAAAAAACAGCCTGCATAGCCAAAGCAAGACTAAGCAAAAAGAACAAATCTGGAGGCATCATACTACCCGATTTCAAACTATACTATGAGGCCATAGTCACCAAAACAGTATGGTTTTGGCATAAAACTAGGCACATAGACCAACAGAACAGAATAGAGAACCCAGAATTAAACCCGAATACTTAGAGCTAACTGATCTTCAACAAAGCAAACAAAAACATAAAGTGAGGAAAGGACACCCTATTCAACAAACAGTGCTGGGATAATTGGAAGCCACATGTAGAATGAAACTGGATCCTTATCTCTTACCTTATACAAAAATTACCTCAAAATGGTGTAAGGACTTAAATTTAAGAGGTGAAACTATAAATTTTAGAAGATAACATTGGAAAAACCCTTCTAGACATTGGCTTAGGCAAGGATTTCATGACCGAGAACCCAAAAGAAAATGCAATAAAATAAAAATAGGTGGACTTCATTAAACTAGAGAGTTTTTGCACAGCAAAAGAAACTGAAGAGTAAACAGACAATCCACAGAGTGGGAGAAAATCTTTACAATCTATACAGTTGATGAAGGACTAATATCCAGAATCTACAATGAACTCAAACAAAGAAGCAAGAAAAAAAACAATCCCGTTAACACATGGGCTAAGAACATGAATATGCAATTCTCAAAAGAAGATACACAAATGGCCAAGAAACATATGAAAAAATGTTTAACATCACTAATGATCAGGGAAATGCAAATCAAAACCACAGTGCGATTCAATCTTACTGCTGCAAGAATGATCATAATCAAAAAAAAAAAAAAAAAATAGATGCTGGCATGGATGCAGTGAACAGGAAACATTTCTACACTGCTGGTGGGAATGTAAACTAGTACAACCACTATGAAAAACAGTGTGGAGATTCCTTAAGTAGAACTACCATTTGGTCCAGCAATCCCACTACTGGGTTTCTACCCAGAGGAAAACAAGTCATTATGCGAAAAATATTCTTGCACATGCATGTTTATAACAGCATGATTTGCAGTTGCAAAAACGTGGAACCAACCCAAATGCCCATCAATCAATGAGTAAAGAAACTGTGGCATATATATTTTTTTCTTGCTGAGTGTGTGTGTATTTGTATATATATATATATATATATAAATATATATATATATACACACACACACACACACACACAAGCACACACATATGAATATGATAGAATAAAACTCAGCCATAAAAAGAAATGAATTAATGGCATTTGCAGAGACCCGGATGAGATTGGAGACTATTATTCTAAGTGAAGTAACTCAGGAATGGAAAACCTAACATTGTATGTTCTCACCCATATGTGGGAGCTAAGCTATGAGGATGCAAAGGCCTAAGAAAGACACAGTGGACTTTGGGGACTCAGGGGGAAAGGATAGGAAAGGGGTGAGAAATAAAAGACCATAAATTAAGTGCAGTGTATACTGCTTGAGTAATGGGTGCAGCAAAATCTCACAAATCACCACTAAAGAACTTACTCATGTAACCAAACACCACCTGTTCTCCCAATAACGTATGGAAATTAAAAAAATTAATTAAAAAATAGAAATGTGGGGTTGGAGCCTCAACAGAGAGTCCCAAATGGGGCACTGCCTAGCGGAGCTATGAGAAGGGGGCCACTGTCCTCCAGACACCAGAATGGTAGATCCATCGACAGCTTGCACCATGCACCTGGAAAAGGCAGACACAACACCAGCCCATGCAAGCAGCCAAGAGGGGGTTGTAACCTGCAATGTCACAGGGGCAGACCTGCACAAGGTTGTGGGAGCCCACCTCCTGCATCAGCGTGACCTGAATATGAGACATGAAGTCAAAGGAGATCATTTCAGAACTTTAGATTTGGTTTCTCCCCTGGATTTCAGACTTGTGTGGGGCCTGTAGCCCCTCAGTTTCGGCCAATTTCTCCCATTTGGAATGGGTGTATTTACCCAGTGCCTATATCCGCATTGTATCTAGGAGGTAACTAACTTGCTTTTGATTTTACAGGATCATAGACTAAAGGAGCTTGCCTTATCTCAGATGAGACTTTGGACTGTGGACTTCTGAGTTAATGCTGAAATGAGTTAAGACTTTGGGAGACTGTTGGGAAGGCATGATTGGCTTTGAAATGTGAGAACATGAAATTTGAGAAGGACTGCGGCAGAATCATATAGTTTGGCTTTGTGTCGCCACCCAAATCTCACCTTGAATTGTAATAATCCCCACATGTCAAGGGCAGAGCAAGGTGGAGATAATTGAATTATGGGGGGCAGTTTGCCCCATACTGTTCTCATACTAGTGAATAAGTCTCACCAGATCTGATGGTTTTATAAATGGGAGTTCCCCTGCACAAGCTCTCTTCCCTGCTACCATGTAAGACGTGCCTTTGCTTCTCCTTTGCCTTCCACCATAATTACAGATAATATATCCACATGGAGATAAAAACAGGGAAAGGTCAGAGTTTGAGTGTCTGAGGCCTCCCCAGCCATACAGAACTGTGAGCCCATTAAACCTCTTTCCTTGATAAATTACTCAGGTTTGGGTATATCTTTTTTTTTTTTTTTTGAGACAGTCTCGCTCTGTCACCCAGGCTGGAGTGCAGTGGCCGGATCTCAGCTCACTGCAAGCTCCGCCTCCTGGGTTTATGCCATTCTCCTGCCTCAGCCTCCCGAGTAGCTGGGACTACAGGCGCCCGCCACCTGACCTGGCTAGTTTTTTGTATTTTTTAGTAGAGACGGGGTTTCACCATGTTAGCCAGGATGGTCTCGATCTCCTGACCTCGTGATCCGCCCGTCTCAGCCTCCCAAAGTGCTGGGATTACAGGCTTGAGCCACCGCGCCCAGCCGGGTATATCTTTATTAACAGCATGAGAACAGACTGATACAGGGAGAGAGCAAAAAGTCATAGTTTTTTATAAGCTAATCCCAGGGTGATATTGCTTCACTTTTGCCATATGTTATTTGTTAAAAGAGAGTCACTAAGTCCAGCTCAGAGACAAGGGAGGGGATTACACAAGGGCATGAATTCCAGGAGGTGGAATCACCAGAGGCCACCTGCACACCACATCTGTTCTTGAACTTCATCTCCAACTCCTCTCACCTTTGTACTCCAGGTGCCAGACACCTTGGCTGCCTTCCTGTCCTTTTAATACACTAAGCTTGACTCTACCTTAGGGCCTTCTCCCTAACTCTTCCTCTGCCTAAAACCCTTTCTCCCCAGCTCTTCATGTGGCTGACTCCCTTTCAGGAATTCATGCATCTGCTCAGACATCACTGCCTTCTGAACACACTAACCACAGTGTGATCTTCACCCATTCCTCTCTAATCCATACCTCAATTTTATTTTGGATTTGAAACCAAGTTACCAAAACAATCACTCTTTCTGATTCTTCCTGAAGGAACAAAAAACAAATCAAAACAAAACAAACAAGAACACTTGTGAGCAGGCCAAGTTAATAGACAGATAGTAGAATGAGTTCCCCAAACGTGTGCTGCATTAAATAAATTAAGAGAAGCCAGTACCCTCCACTTCCACTTTTATCTGGGCATGAAACTTATCTTGACTTCTAACGCTGCCATAGGCCCTGACTAGATGCTGTGCAGCTCCACAGCAAGAAATAAGAAAGTTTCAAATACATTTCAGGATGTTTTTCTCAAGTTAAATGTTTGCATGAAATAAAGTTAATTTACATTAAACTTTAATTTTCCATTCATCCCCAAAGTACAATCAATGTTTATATATGTTTATATATAAAATAGAAAAACTGCTGATCCCTAGAATAGAGGTATTGGCCTAGAAGCTGCAAACAGGAGTAATTTCAATTAAAACTCTGATGTATAATGCATAATAATTTTAAATTACATCTCTTAGAAACAGGCACTCTTAAATCTTAAAGCAGTGAGGAATGAAGAAAGTTTGGTTAGCTGTGAGAGGAAGTACTTTATTTCATGGCAAGTCAGAGCATGCAGAGAAGTGAGAACTGTTTCATAAGATTTGCACGGTGGCTCCTCACAAACTGGAAGGGATATTTGGCGTAATCTAGGTCCTTCTCCAAACAATGACACTGTGATTATAGCACATGCCCAGCATTGATAAGGATGTTTTTATTACCTAGGGAGTTGATTTCAGGAAGGTTCAGGTTTCATTTGCAGAATTTAAGACAAGATTTAAACAAGTTAATAAGTATTTATTTAGGTTGTCCTCTTTGAATGTTGGCATGAGAATGAGGCTGGTTAGGAAATGTAAACATGCTGTGTGCCTTGATGGTGCTCGATCTGGGGACCTCACCATTGCTATTGAAGTCCTAAGCCACAATAAGGTATATTAATCCCTGGCAGACAGCTATAGGATACCCTAGAAGAACTTGCAAAACACTGAAAAAGCAGATTTGGCATTGCTGTGATTCAAGACCAACTACTCACAGAACTTTATAAAAGCAGACTTTTTTTTTCCATTATAATTTTGTCATAAAATCGATGAATGAGTTCAGGGTGAACATTTTAGCCAAATCTAAAGACCAAAACAAAAAAAAAAAAAAAAAAAAAAAGGGGTTTTTTTTTTTTTTCCAAAAAACAAATTCCCAAGAAAAAAAAAAAAAAGTGTATTTTTTCTATTTCCTAAAGACAAATTTCCCATGAGAAAGAGAATCAAACATTCTTTAGTTTAAAAACAAAAACTAGGAGAAAAAAGTGGAAAGTACATATACCGTTCCCTTTGATAGAAAGGCAAAATGTCAACTAGGATTTCCATGTTCGCTTATAAATTTAACTTAACTCTAATGATGATATGCATGGATTTTTTAAATTTGATAAACTGATGAAAAGCAATTAAAATTTAAAATTAAAACAGTAAAAATAACTACAAAATTTCTGAAATGATAATGGTGGTCAGGAGACATTAGCCTTCCTAGGGATTAAATCAATTATAAAGCTAGTTATTATAAACAGTATTAAAATGCTCCACATCACTAATCAGAGAAATGCGAATCAAAACCACAATGAGATACCATCTCACACCAGTCAGAATAGCTATTAATAAAAAGTCAAAAAATAACAAGTGCTGGTGAGGTTGTGGAGTAAAAGGAACGCTTATACACTATTGGTGGGAGTATAAATTAGTTCAACCATTGTTGAAAGCAGTATGATGATTCCTCAAATAGCTAAAAACAGAAAAGACTACTATTTGAGCCAGCAATCCTGGGTTGGTATACAGCCAAAGGACTTGGTATACACCCAAAGGAATATAAACCATTCTATTAAAAAGATACATGCACTTGTATGTTCACTGCAACACTGTTTACAATAGCAAAGACACAGAACCAATCTAGGCACCCATCAATGGTGGACTGGATAAAGAAAGTGTAGTACATATGCACCATGGAATACCCCCACAGAATACTACACAGCCATGAAAAAGGATGATATCATTATTATCCTAAGTGAATTAATGCAGAAAGAGAGAACCAAATACCACATGTCCTCACTTATAAGTGGCAGCTAAACACTGGGTAGTCATGGACATAAAGATGGCAACAATAGTCACTGGGGACTACTGGAGGAGGGAGGGACAAAGAGGGAAAAGGGTTGAATAACTATTGGGTACTATGCTCAGTACCTGGGTTACAGGATCAACCATACCCCAAACCTCAGCATCATGCAATATACCCAGGTAACAAACTAGCACATATACTCCCTGAGTCTGAAATAAAAGTTGAAATTATTTTTTTTTAATTTTAGTGCACATAGTTTTCACCCAGGTATTCCACCTCTAAAAATTTATCTTACAGAAATACTTGCAAAATTACATTAATATAAAGATATTCACTGTAGCAAAAGTTTAGAAAGTGCCATCAATAGCGCATTTTACTAAATAAGTAACAGATGATCTAAACCATGGCCGATACTGTTTGTCTTCTGTTTCGCCAACAGACTAGTTTCACTAATCCTCTCCCCAGCCCCAGGAGATTAATCTTGAAGAGCCTATGCCAACAACAGTCATTCTGTTTTCCTTATTGGAATGCAATAAAATATCCCAAACCACTGCCTCTGGGTGAACTGAGTAGCTGGGGGATAGGGGAAAACAGGAGCTTTACTTTTCACTAAATACCCCCTTTGAATTCTTCGAATGTTGTTACATGGGCATGTATGTGTGAAAAAATACATAAAAGTTGTAAAAGCATTGTTGCCCATTTTAATTAGAAAACTAGAGCATAAAATGCAAATTTTATAGGTTTTGAAAGCAGTAGAAATAAAACCTAAGCCTACAATCCATTATCTCTAGTATGAGTTCCAGCAAGTCCCGACATCTGCAGATACATCATTTGCTGTTAATATCTCTTGCCCAGTGATTATACAGAATGGCTTACAGGCTGGTGACTATAAAATCAGGCAGACAGGCGACAGAGTGAGACTCCGTCTCAAAAAAAAAAAAAAAAAATCAAGTAGACAAGTTCCAATTCATTTGTGCTGATATAACAAAAACCAATTGTGCTGATATAATAGAATACCTAAGACTGGGTAATTTTTATAAAGAGCAGAATTTTTTTACTCACAGTTCCGAAGACTGGTAGTTCCAAGATCTAGGTGCCAGCAGGTTCAATTGTTTGGTGAGGGCCAAGTCTCCATTCTCAAGATGGTGTCTTGTGTGTGGTAGATGCACCTGACAGCAATAACTTAAGCATACCCTGAGAATGACCCTGTATGCTAGATTCACCTAATAATGTGACTTACAAAATGAGGGTTACCACATGGAGGTTGCTAGGGAGGGGAGGGTGCTAAGTGAAGGTGCTGTATAAACTGCATGCTTTTTGCAAGTGGTTGTGGTTCTCCTGTCCAGCCTGCCACCACTGGACCTTTCCTGTATGTAAGTCCTCTCCAGTAAGACTGTCTTGTTTGTTGGCTCTGGGTCTCTTCTTCAGCCTCCTGAACCTGGTGCCATCCCTACTGAAGTTCGCAGAGGTCCAACACAACACCCTGATGCTGCATCCTCTGGAGGGAAGGAACACTTCGTGTTCACTCGCCAAAAAAAAGCGGGAAAAAAAAAAACAGGTGAATCCACTCCCACTCCTGCAAGCTCTTTTTATAAGTTCCCTAATTTCTTTACGAGGGAGGAGCTCTCATGATCTATCACCTCCCAGAGGCCCCATCTTCCAATACCATCACCTTGGTGATCAGGTTTCAATGTGAATTTTGGAGGGGACACCACATTCAAACCATAGCAGTCTCTGCCACCCTTTACCAGTTATATGACTTTAGGCAGGAAATGTAATTATCTGAATCTCAGTTCACTTATCATGGAACAGGATGATAATTTAGACAAAGCCCTTAACGCTGTGCTGGGCTTTTATGGGTGCTCTTGTGGATACCGGCCATTGTAGTATGCTCATCTAATTAAGGCAGATTCAGATGAATTTTCAGTTCAATATTTAGAAACTTTTTCAGCACTTATTAAGATAATCAGAAACACAGCATAAGGGGGTCATAAAACTAAGATTGGGATAACTCCCTTTGAATTAGCAAAAGAAGAGTATTCTGGGCCGTGTTTCTTACACTTTAACTTTGCCTCAAACATTAGAATCATCTGGGGAGTTTTTTAAATTACTGATGCCTGGGCTCCATCTTCGAAGATTCTGATTTAATTGGTTTGGGCTGCAGTCTGGATGGCAGAACCGTTTAAGTCCTCAGGTGATTCTAATGTGCAGCCAAGGTTGAGGACCACTGGCATAGCCGCTTCATTAAGCCATCTGTTCTCAATTAAGTCTTAGCTCTTCTTATGTGGTAGAGGTTTGGAGGGCTTATCCATTTCCCCCATAGGGGAAATGTTTCATCAGGGCTTTATTTCTTTTTTTTTTTTTCTTTTAGCCTCCCTAAGTGCCTTGTAGAATCTCATCATCACTGTTGATTGACTGTTTAATGGCAAATTGTGACAGCAACTAGAAACCTCCCTCCACGAGGCTCTTCTTCCTCAGGTGGTCAGTCTGCTTAATGAGAATCTCGGTTAGGTGTAGCACACCTTTGCACTGCTGTTCTGCAGGCAAATATTTCAGAAACTGGTCTGATTCCTGGCCATAGCAGTCATTTTCCCGTTGTCTATCTTTCCCTCCCATTTGTTTTCGACTTTTAATGGGTTAAATAATTTTGTACATAAAGCCATGCCCAGAAGTAATGAACTTATTATTATTATTATTATTATTATTAATTTTGCTTTCAGATGTTTAGGAAGGGAATGTGCTGTAGCTGAAGAGGGTGGGATTTGTGGTCAGGAAATGAGTTCAAGTCCCAATTTGTCACTTATTGCTGAGGAGTCACTTTGCATCATTGCTAGGCCTCAATTTTCTAATTTATGGTAGGATAATAATAGTACAGGTTGTTAAAAGGATCATGTGTATACAAAGCATTTTAGAAAATATAAAACATTTTTCAAATATATGATTGTGAAAGGAATAAATGAAACCTTATACAACTGATAAAATTATGTATAACAATTACCTAGTATCACTCATTTAGAATAGACGTAACTTTCCATTTGTCTGTCCTTTCTCATTTGTCTCATCTGTCAGATCCCACATGCCTGTCTAAATTTTAACTCAGTTACCTTTATTTTCAACTCTACTGATATTTGTCACATAAACTCAAAACAGATGTGTCATTATGAACATATAGTATTCCTTTTCCCAAGGACCTCTTTACAAAGAAGCTAATAGGTACTGTTCAAACATTCATTAGGCAGATGTGTATTGAGAACCTGCCAGGTGGCAGGCACTGTGCAAGGATCTGTGGTTGAAGAAATGACCAGGACAGAACACTGGTAGAGCTTAAGTCTAGCAGAAATGTGATCAATGTTGCAACTGGAAAAGATTATTTGCAGGGACCTCACATAGTCAAGGGTTAGAAAAAATCACCACGAGCCAAGTGAAGCTTAGCAAATTTGCCAGCCCAAACAGAGCTAGACAGGGATGGTGCCCGGGCATGGAGAACAGGAAGGTCTGAGTGACAAGAGACCACAGTTCGTTAGGGTAACTGAAAGAAGTTCAGTGTACCTGGAGAGTGAGAGAGGGAAAGTGTTGAGTGAAGAGGCTAGAAAGGTCAACATTAACCATAAGCCTCAGAACCCTATCAAGGGATTTGGATTTTATCCTAAGGGCATTGGGAAATCATTAAAAGATTTGAAACAGGAGAGTGTGTAATGAGATTTCTAGGGGTTTTGTTTATTCTGTTTCCTTTGTCTGGTTGCAATGTGGAGTATGCATTTGGGAAAGGAATATGGCAAGGAAACCAGATGTAATACTCCTGAGGTCAGATGGTTGTGATCAGGCTTCGTATTATGATAAATGGGGTTGGAGAGACATGGAAGGGAGCAATTTTTGTAAAACATAGATCTGATCATGTCATTCCCATAATCAAAACTCTTTAAGCCTTTTCCATTGTACTTAGGATAAAATTTCAGAATTCTTAACATGGTTTAAGGAGCTCTTTGTGTTCTGGCCCCATTCCACACTCACCCTCCCTGTTCTTTACAGGTACCAAGCTCTTGGGACAGGAGCAAGATCACTCATAACCTACCTAAAAACTTTGTATGAGTTAAAATTGTTTGGTTCACTGCTTTATTCCAAAAGCAATGAGTGAATGAAGTCTGTGGTTTAAGACGTATTTACGAATCCAACAGAATTTGGAGGGGAGATGAACAAAGGTTTCTGACTTGAATAACTGGGTGGTTTGGGGAATAGTTTAGAAAAGAGACAGAAAAGATGGTTCAATATAGCTTATGTTGAATTTGACATGCTGCAAGGTACCCAAGAGAAGATGTTAAATGGGCAATTGGATACAAGTACTTAACATGTACCAGATTCTGTTAGGTCCTTTCACATGTATTTTCTCACTTAATTAACTAAAGACAAATGTAGATAGAAACAATGAACTATATGACCTAATTTTTTAAAGTACTTTCTACACTATGTTAATGCAGATTATGAATATTCCCATACCTATTTATCTGGGGAAATGAGCAATTTATCATGGAGGAATTTAAAAACTGTTTAAAAACTGATTTGAAACATTTCATTTCTAAAGTATCCCCATAGCACGGTTATGGGAAGACTTAAAGAAACAAAAACAAGTACACGATTGGGTGAATATTTCATTCCCATGGAGCAATTTTAGCCTGTCCTGTTCTTTTGCATGAGTAATCATGGGGCCCAGCTTATTTTAAATCAGCCCAGTTGAAGAAGAAAATATCCTATCAGTCCTACATCCAACAAGACTCATTACTCCATATCACTTTCTAAATCAGTTTATTCAGGAGTTCCCTCTTCCTGCTTTTGGCAAAGTATTAAAGTATTTCTTCTTCTTAGTTTATATATTTTATACATTTTTGTTTCTAGATTCAACTTTATGTATTGAGGATGCAGTTCCACTGCATCCTTCAAACCTTCAGATTCTAAGCCCATCAGCAATAGAACTAAGCACTTGCACTTGACTCCATCATATTTTAGAACAGTGCTTCTCAAAGTGTGGTCTGTAGCCAAGCACATTGGAATCAACAGGGCTGCTTTCTTAAAACACATACTTGGGTCCTTAACCCCAGATCCACAAAGACATCATTTCTCAAAATGGGGAAAGCTCAAGAATCTGCATTTTTAAATAGCTGCCCAGGTGACATTTATACACACTAAAGTTTGAAAATTTGGATAATTAAAAACCATGCAAGGCAGCTAATTCTCATTACACATCTTGCCACCAATAATGGCTATGAGCTACCTTCTCACAGAAGTAATATACCAGAACAATAAATACATTAAATGAAGGTTTGAATTCAAGTAAAAACAAGAGGCTGCTTGAACACTCTGAATCAGACTCCATGAGAGACGTTTTAAAAAGCTTTTATTTACCAACTGGTGCCACTACAGTAATTGCTGGAAAACTGAGTTACAGGTATTTTACATGGAACTACTAAATACCAGATTAGTATTCACTGATTACAAAAAAATAAGCTAATTGAACGTAAACATAACCAAAGGGGAATGCTTCACATTTAAGATGTTTTATTGAGAATAGGGAAGATACACATTACAAAATGATTCCTAGGTTATGAGGTTTTAATTTTTAGATTTTGTTATTGATTTTGTTTGTTTGCCTTTCAATGAAGTTTCCTAAAATGTATGGCAGAATTGATTGACTGAATTAAACTCAATTATTGCCCACAAACCTTTATTCAATGTCTTTATTGCTACTCGTAGAAAATTGTGTGTATAATATATATCATTTTAATACTCAATTCCAAATAGGGATATTACAGTTTGGTTAAAAGTTTTGTTTTCCAAGACAAATAAATACTGTTATTTGAAAGATGCTAGGCAAATGGAAGTATATGTGACTAGATTTCTGCTTAAGTGTCTAGTCTGTACTTTTTAAGTTTGTAAAAGAGAAGGAAAAAATCATTTCTGTGAATATTTTATTCACAAAGCTGCAGTCTTTTTTATTCAGATCCTAAAAGGTTAATTTTAAGTGCTTTTCTTTTGCAAAAGGAGTAGAAAATTCTATTATCCATCAATTAAACATAGGTAAGAAGTAACAGACAGTGAACAGAAGAGAGATACATATTATGCATGCAAGGAAAATTAAAACTTGGGATGTTGAGGGGCGGGGTGTGCTTTGATGTACAAAAGAACCATTGTTAATGTGGGACAAAACCTCCCCAGTATGGAACAGAGATAAAAAGGAGGGAGTTTCTAGCAGATCAAGGTCAACAGAGATATGTGAATAACATAAATGCTATTAATCTAGTACCAAATGAATCACAGGAGTTCAGCAGGGTATGCTTATGTGGCAGAGTTCATGGCAGGAGTTTTTTATGTCACTTTGTATTAGATAATGAACATATTCATCAGGATTCCTAAATACCATCCAAACTGGCATAGAAGAAGCTTTAAGGAGCTTGAGAGAACAAATCAAAGCACTAGATCTGAGGCTCGGAAAGGTAATAGGGATGTTCAAACAGTGCAGCGAGTTTAGATACTTGCAGGCATCCATACAATCTCACTCTGCAGGAAATGGCGTGAGAAAGGATTTCTTAGTTGGAAGACTAGCAGCTGATTATGTATAATGTCATCTCACTCATTATGTCCTAGTTTAATAGTTGGAAAAGATGCAGACAGTATTACCTTAAAAGAGTGTATGCTGGAAAACATGAAATTCTTTTCCTCTTATGACTCATTTAAAATACAAAATGAACTGCTTCTCCTTTCTTCAGATAAACTATAAAATTGCTAATTAAGTATCATCCTCTTTTCTCAGATTCTGCCCAAATGTTTCAGACCCCTTTGATCTAAATCTTATTTAAGTATACAAGACTTAAGTCAGATTTAAGTCTTATTTAAGTCATTAGACTTAAATAAGTCATATGTGTACATATATAATTAACACATATTAGTAATATGTACTAATATTTTATACATATAATTTATATATAATACTAGTATGTGTATATATACACACACATACATACACACACATGCACATCATTCTAGGCACATGCCTTTTAAAAGCACAATTATGAGGAATTGAAAAAAGAACTGAGAAGAAAACAACACTACTAGCTGGTAATCCAACAGAAAATAAAAAAGGAAGAAATCAAAGAAAGAAAAGAAGAGAGAAAGTAAAAGTAAGAATTTAAGGATAAGTTTTTCAAAAGTAGACTACAAAGTAATACTGTTTTCAATAGTAGGTTACATTTCCATCTATCCAATGAGGCGTAGAAGCTTATATAAATATATCAAAAACTCTAAGAACAGGTATCCCAGGTTGGCCCATGAATGACATCTTAATTTGAATGTCGGCAACATGTAATGAGTTCCTATCATTTCAACTTCAATCATTTTTTAAAATATTAAGTGCCTTGAATGTACTAGGTATTGAGGATCCTGTAGTGAATAAGGCAGACACGATTCCTGCCCTCATAAAGCTTATTGTTTTAAGACTGCTGTTGGTGGTTACAGTAGGTTGAAAAGTGTAACTCAAAAGGTCATGTGCACTCAGAACCTCAGAATGTGACCTTATTTGGGAATACTGGTCTTTGTCAATATAACTAGCTAAGGATCTTGATTAAGTCACCCTGGATTTAGGGCCCTAAATCCAATGAGTTGTGTCCTTGTAAGAAGAGCAGACACAGAGAAACACACAGAAAATAGGTCAACTGGAAGGTGGAGGCAGAAATTGGTGTGATGCCTCTATAATCCAAGGAAGGCCAAGGATTGCCAGCAGCTGCCAGAGGCTAAGAGAAAGACCTGGGATAGTTTTTCCTTAGAGGCCCCAGAAGGAAACAATATTTTCAACACCTTGATTTACTTTCTGGCCTCTAGAGCTGTGAGAGAATCCATTTCTGTTTTTTTAAGACACGATGGTAATTTGTTATGGCAATGGTTCATGGTAATTTGTTACGTCAGCCCTAGGAAACTAATACAGTAGTGAACAGAGTTAATGCAAAAATGACTACCCACACTGAAGTCTGCCTTATCACAGTGCCACTGAGCACAGGCATGGCCCGTCAAAAACAAAGATGCAGATGTGGCATGGTCTTTAACAAAATCCTCAAAAAAGAAATCAAAGAATGAGGAATGGATTCACTAATAGTTGCAGAGGCTCTTAGTGTTGGAAGGGACTTTGAGACCAACTAGAGTCATCCTGTTCAGTTGACAGCAGAAGAAACTGAAATGAGTTGTCTCTTGGCTTCCTCTCCCCTTTGCCTCAGGAGAGATGCAGATGGTCTGTCTTATCTCCGGCAGGAAATCTCCATCTGGCTGGCACCCTAAGTGATTCAGCTGGATTCCCAGGGAGGGGGAATTTCTCATGAGTAAGATGGTAACCACAAAATTCATTTATTCCAGTTATTCTAGAGCATCTACTCTGTAAGTCACAATGGTAGAAGCAAGAAATACAAACTCCTATTTGTTAGAAACACATACACAATCCCAAATATAACCCCCCTACATTTAAATTATGAGTAAAGTCAGAATAAGTATATTTTTGGTTCCTTGGGTTAAAAATAAAGGTTGGAAACAAGGCAGAGAAGAAAGGAAACTTGCCTTTGTCTTTTCTGGTTTCTATAATAGAATACCTTAGACTGGGTGGCTTACAAACAACGGAAATTCATTTCTCACAGTTCTGGATGGAGGGAAGTCTAAGAACATGGTGTTAGCAGGTGTGGAGCCTGGAGAGGTCTCACTTCCTCACCAGACACCAAATCTGTCTGGCGATGGCAGATGGCAGTCTTCACATGTGTCTTCACATAGTGGAAAGGTAAGAAGGATCTCTCTGGATCTCTTTTATAAGGGAATTAATCCCACTAAGGGATTAGTTATGATCTCTAATTAGTTATGAGTGCTCCGATCTCATGACCTAATCACCTCCCAAAGGCCTCGCCTCCTAATGCCATCACTTTGGGAGTTAGGATTTCAACATAGGAATTTGGGCAGGGGGCAGGGGGAGGACATAATCATTCAGTCTATTGCAAAATTATAAAACATTTCCAACTGTGGTAATTAAAACAAGGGAAAGACTTTGCTTTCTGACTTATAGCAGAGCAATGCTTCTACTAGTCTTAGAAAAACTGGAAAAGAAAGACAACAAACACAAACACACAACCTTATTTAATGGCATTGAACTATAAAAGTAGTCAAACTTCGGGGTAAAGATCCTTGATTTCCTTGTTTATTCTTTCAGAAGAAAAAATTAAGCTTAAGTAGAGAGACTGAGAAGCTGAGCAAAGCTTTTAGCAACCCCATGGGGCTGGAGAAACAGAAATTGAAGTTCGAGACTATCAAGAGTCCCATGTTGAGAGGAACCAAGATTCTAGAGAGAAAGAGAATAACTTTGATATTCAAGCTACTATTCCTCTGGAGACAGTCATCCATTTCTTTGTGGCTTAACCCAAGAGGGAGACAAGCTGATCCAAGAAGTGCTTGCTAGGTGGCTGAAAAACTAAGCAGAGCTATTGGCAATCTCAGTGTGCTAGGGGATTTTTTTTTTTTTTTAGATGGAGTCTCCCTCTGTCACCCAGGCTGTAGTGCAGTGGCATGACCTTGGCTCACTGCAACTTCCACCTCCTGGGTTCAAGGGAGTCTCCTGCCTCAGCCTCCTGAGTAGCTGGGATTACAGGTGCACACCACCATGCCCTGCTAATTTTTTTGTATTTTTAGTAAAGACAAAGTTTCACCATGTTAGCCAGTCTGGTCTCGAACTCTTGACCTCAGGTGATCCACCTGCCTTGGCCTCCCAAAGTGTTGGGATCACACGCATGAGCCACTACGCCTGGCCAGGGGATTTTTTTAAATGGCATTCAGGGACTTGTCAGGTGGAGGTGCTCAATGGTATTATTAGTCCGTTTACAGGCTGCTGATAAAGACATACACGAAACGGGGTAATTTATTTAAAAAAAAAAAAAAAAAAAAAAAGAGGTTTCATGGACTCACAGTTCCACGTGGCTGGGGAGTTCTCACAATGATGGCAGAAGATGAAAGGTACATGTTATATGGTGGCAGGCAAGAGAGAAATGAGAGCCAAGCATAAGGGAAAACCCCTTAAAAGATCATCAGATCTCAATTTGCATCTCTCTGATGGCCAGTGATGATGAGCATTTTTTCATGTGTCTGTTGGCTGTATGAATGTCTTCTTTTGAGAAATGTCTGTTCATATCCTTTGCCCACTTTTTGATGGGGTTGTTTGTTTTTTTCTTGTAAATTTGTTTGAGTTCTTTG
>NW_016805130.1:2277773-2312042 GCF_001698545.2 Rhinopithecus bieti | reverse complement strand
GCATCACTTGGACTCGGGAAGGGGAACATCACACATCGGGGCCTATCATGGGGAGGGGGGAGGGGGGAGGGATTGCATTGGGAGTTATACCTGATATAAATGACGAATTGATGGGTGCTGACGAGTTGATGGGTGCAGCACACCAACATGACACAAGTATACATATGTAACAAACCTGCACGTTATGCACATGTACCCTAGAACTTAAAGTATAATTAAAAAAAAAAAAAAAGATCATCAGATCTCATGAGACGTATTCACTACCAAGAGAACAGTATGGGGGAAACCGCCCCCACGATTCAATTATCTCCCACCGGGTCCCTCTCACAACACATGGGAATTATGGGAGCTACAATTCAAGATGAGATTTGGGTGGGGACACAGCCAAACCGTATCGTCAAGTAAACAAACCAGGGTTTTTGAGACTTTCTACACCCTAGACATAGGGTGAACCCAAGGTAGTCAGAGCCTTAAAGACAGGCACAGCCTCAAATGCCTTGCTCCCTAATTAGATGAATGTGATCTGCTGATATACTAACAGTCTCCCAGAAGATAAATAACATTCTTTCTGAAGAAACAGATCACCGTCTAGACCCTCTACCATTTCCACACATAATGTCCAGACTCCCATGAAAGATTATCAGATATCTCCAGATAGACATTTAAGAAACAAACCAGACTCTGTAGTAAATCAGATATTGAAATAATCAGACACAAACTTTAAAACAAGGGCAAATTCCACCCCCGCCCCCAACCACAGATAGTTTATAAAGGATCATAGATGAATTCGTAACACATGAAACTGGAAGGGGACCTGGCTAGAAATCTTGGTAACTCAGGAATGAACTCCTTGTTAACTCCTCTGAAGGCTGTTGTTCTGAGTGAGTAGTCCTTGTTTAACAAGAGGGAACTTTGACTATTGCCCACAGGTTCATTTCTTTACTACCGAGTGATTGTTCATGAAGTCAGGACCTCTCAAAATTCTCAGAGTCTGGAATTATTGAACAGTACACAGTACTTGAATTTTTTTTTATATATTTTTTTATTTTTTTTTAGTTTTGAGATGGAGTCTTGCTCTGTCACCCAGGCTGGAGTGCAGTGATGCAATCTTGGCTCACTACAACCTCCAGCTCCTGAGTTCAAGTGATTCTTCTGCCTCAGCCTCCCAAGTAGCTGGGACTACAGGCCCACACCACCATGCCTGGCTAATTTTTGTATTTTTAGTAGAGACCAGGTTTCACCATATTGTCCAGGCTGGTCTCAAACTCCTGACCTTGTGATCTGCCCACCTCGACCTCCCAAAGTGCTGGGATTATAGTTATGACCCACCACACCCAGCAAGTACATGAATTTTTTAATGGTAAAGCTGAATTGTGTGAGAGGATGGGAAATTTAGGACAGACGTGGTAGGTGAATAATAAGGGCTCAGAATATCAACATTGTGTTTCCTATGAGTTACAGTGGGGGTCAGACGCCAACACAGACTGTGGGAAGAAAGTAAATGGATTTCCCTCATATAGATTTAATCAATAGTCCTTTATTTTTATTCATCAGAGGATAAGAGAGAAAATGGGACAGGAGGCTCTGAAAATTGTAATTCCCTGTCCTATCTTCTGCCCCCACACTCATTAAGCCACAAATTGAAAATTAATAAAATTAAGACAAGTCTCCCCATTACCTGATTCAGTTTACTTTTTTTTGTCTTTTCTTGCTTGCTTTTCTTTCCCTGGTTTTCGCCATAGACACTGCATTTTGTGCTCTTCCCTGAAGATGTCCGAAAAGCTATGCACACTCTTCTCTCTTCCCCAAAGTCCTGGCATGGAACTCTCCCTGAGGTAAGAGTTTCTGGGACCAAGATCAGCACAGAGGAAACGGGACAGGGTGGGGGGCACTCAGCCTCCTCCCCTGGCATCATTAAGAACTTTCAGAATAAGGGAAGAGCTCTAACCCTGACAAGTTCCTGCATGGGGAATGAACCACTCACTCTGCTGTAACAGGGCAGCTTTGCTCTTGGTACCACATTTGTGCAATGTGTGTATTTCTAGGCTGAAAACAAAAGAGTTTTTTACCTTCTCAATCCTTTCCCATAATTACCTTTAGTAGTGAAGCAGTTAATGCAGTATTCCTCCTCTTGGCTAAAAGTTTTCATTTTTTATTGGCACTATTTTACCCCTGGAGACAATAGCAGATTGTTTCTGGTGTGTGCAGAAGATCTTGTTCTGGCAGGCAGGCTTCCAGTCAACAAGCTTAACATCTTCTGCAAAGAACGTGTGAGTGTCTTGTTCAAACCTGACTTACAAGTAACTTTTATAAAGACAGTCATCCTAATCACAACCTGCCATGGTGTTAGAAGCTGGCACAAAACCGAAACCAAAAATACGCTCAAGAGAGTCTGAGGTAGAAGTAAACCCAAAAGGGTAGGAGAAGGAGACTATTAATGAAATCCTTGGGTCAAAATGCTTCTGACCTCAGACTCTCTTCATAGCACCCGATTAGAAAAGCTTTTCTTTTCTCATACCTCTAACCTGGTTAACAGCCTTCAAACATCTATATTGGGTAATCTTAACCGCAGCAATCACCCCAGATTGGGAGTGTACCAGGCAGAAAGGGAAGGAATTTAAAGCAACGCAGGAATCCTTACTGTCTGGGCCTAACTGTCTGTCCCCAAGGCAGAAATCACCAGCCTCCACCCTACCCTAATTATGGAGGAGGCCATAATTCCTCTTCCACTAATAGCTGCTCAAGTACTCCTGATACCCGGTGGAAAAGCATTGTTTAGGTGGCCTCCATGAGAGGATCTCTCTCTCTGGGGGGACAAGGAATCTGAATTAGGAGAAACAATTAGTAAGACCTTCATATAGTCATACTCTATAAAGCATAAAGCATTTTGCCTTACCATATCTCACAAAATTATGTGAAGAAGGTAGAGTTGAAAGATAGGAAAATAAACCCAAGGTAAATGGACTTGCCAGAGGTAGCATAGATGGCAAAGACAAAGCTGGTTATTAAAATCAGGTTTCCAGGGGAGAAAAGACCAATCTCCCATGAAGAAAAATACCAAATAAGTTATGGAGGTACTGTGTCCTCAAGGAAGTGGGACATAACTCTCCACTCCTTGAGTATGGGCTGGCATGATGATTTCCTTCCAAATTACGGTTGGGAGGTGAAGTCATTTCACAGTGGAGAAGCCCAACAAACACTATCTCAAACAGGCAATAAAAGTGAACATCAACAGTGGTCCTTCATGTTAACAATATATACCCTTGAACTGTTGTGATAAGAATGGCGCTTGACCTCTGTGGGCTTCCTCCCAAAATCTCTTAATCTCAAAGTAATAATGACAAAAACATCAGATAAATTTCAACTGAGGGACATACTACAAAACACCTGCCCAGTATTCATCAAAAGTGCCAAAGTCACAAGACAGGGATGCCCTCTCTCACCACTCCTATTCAACATAGTGTTGGAAGTTCTGGTCAGGGCAATCAGGCAAGAGAAAGAAATAAAGGGAAAGAAATTAGGAAAACAGGAAGTCAAATTGTCCCTGTTTGCAGATGACATGAATGTATATTTAGAAAACCCCATCGTCTCAGCCCTAAAACTCCTTAAGCTGATAAGACTTCAGCAGTCTCAGGATACAAAATCAGTGTGCAAAAATCACAAGCATTCCTACACACCAATAACAGATAAACAGAGAGCCAAATCATGAGTAAACTCCCATTCATAATTGCTACAATGAGAATAAAATACCTAGGAATCCAACTTACAAGGGATGTGAAGGACCTCTTCAAGGAGAACTACAAACCACTGCCTAACGAAATAAAAGAGGACACAAACAAATGGAAAAAACATTCCATGCTCATGGATGGGAAGAATCAATATTGTGAAAATGGCCATACTGCCCAAGGTAATTTATAGATTCAATGCCATCCCCATCAAGCTACCAATGACTTTCTTCACAGAACTGGAAAAAACTACTTTAAAGTTCAAATGGAACCAAAAAAGAGCCTGCATTGCCAAAACAATCCTAAGTCAAAAGAACAAAGCTGGAGGCATCACGCTACCTGACTTCAAACTATACTACAAGACTACAGTAATCAAAATAGCATTGTATTGGTACCAAAACAGAGATATAGACCAATGGAACAGAACAAAGGCCTCAGAAATAATACCACACATCTGCAGCCATCTGATCTTTGACAAACCTGACAAAAACAAGAAATGGGGAAAGGATTGCCTATTTAATAAACGGTGCTGGGAAAACTGGCTAGCCATGTGGAGAAGCTGAAACTGGATCCTTTCCTTACACCTTATGCAAAAATTAATTCAAGATGGATTAAAGACTTAAATGTTAGAGCTAAAACCATAAAAACCCTAGAAGAAAACCTAAGCAATACCATTCAGTAAATAGGCATGAGCAAGGACTTCCTGACTAAAACACCAAAGCAATGGCAACAAAAGCCAGAATAGACAAATGGGATCTAATTAAACTAAAGAGCTTCTGTACAGCAAAAGAAACTATCATCAGAGTGAACAGGCAACCTACAGAATGGGAGAAAATTTTTGCAANACCATCTCACACCAGTTAGAATGGTGATCATTAAAAAGTCAGGAAACAACAGGTGCTGGAGAGAATGTGGAGAAATAGGAATGCTTTTACACTATTGGTGGGAGTGTAAACTAGTTCAACCATTATGGAAGACAGTGTGGTGATTTCTCAAGGATTTAGAACTAGAAATACCATTTGACCCAGCAATCCCATTACTGGGTACATACCCAAAGGATTATAAATCATGCTACTGTAAAGACACATGCACACATATGTTTATTGTGGCACTATTCACATTAGCAAAGACTTGGAACCAACCCAAATGTCCATCAATGATAGACTGGATTAAGAAAATATGGCACATATACACCATGGAATACTATGAAGCCATAAAAAAGGATGATTCATGTCAGGGACATGGATGAAACTGGAAGCCATCATTCTGAGCAAACTATAGCAAGGACAGAAAACCAAACACCACATGTTCTCACTCATAGGTGGGATTGAACAATGAGAACACCCAGACACAGGGCAGGGAACATCACACAACAGGGCCTGTCATGGAGTAAGGGGATGGGGGAGGGACAGCATTAGGAGAGATACCTAATGTAAATGACGAGTTAATGGGTGCAGCAAACCAACATGGCACATGTATACATATGTAACAAACCTGCACTTTGTGCACATGTACCCTAGAACTTAAAGTATAATAATAATAAAAAAAAGGGCCAAGGTCTCCAAACCCAAGGAAAGTTTGATAAACTAACAACCAAGAGGCACTAAGAAGACATGATGACTGAATATAAATAACGTGGTATCTTAGATGGAATCCTGGAGCAGAAAAAGAACATTATGTGAAAAACAAAGAAAATATGAATGGAGTATGGACTTTAGTTAATTAGAATGTATCAATATAGTCACATTAATTGTAACAAATATACCAAACTAGTGAAAGATACTAATACGAGGGGAAATTGTGCTGCACTCCATATATGAGAATGCTATTACTGACTCTCAGTTTTTCTCTAAGTCTAAAACTGATGTAAAATTAAAAAGTTGTTAGACAAAAAAATCAGGCTCTCTGTCCCAACCCTCAAATATTTCCATACAAGCAAACACACTGTTCTGCCTTGTATGAAGCAAACATTTTCCTGAGACGTCTGTAATTCAATTAATGTCTCCCCCACCAGAATCTGTAGGCTCTGGGAAGGGAGACCATGGCAGTTTTTTCTGAGCATTAAATCTCTAGGACTTTGTACAGTGCTTATCATGTAGTAGATACTCAATAAATATGTGCTGAGTGAAGGTAATTAGGTCCAGGGTGTTTAGAACTTCACATTAGCAAAGACTTGGAACCAACCCAAATGTCCATCAATGATAGACTGGATTAAGAAAATATGGCACATATACACCATGGAATACTATGAAGCCATAAAAAAGGATGAGTTCATGTCCTTTGCAGGGAAATGGATGTTTAATTAGTTTAAACTAATTAAATTCAACATATTCAATCCTAGGTCAAAAAGGATGCTAAAATATTTTAAATATCAAAATAGGAAAATAGAATTACAGAGCCTCTTTCAATAATGTTTTAATTCTGTTAGTAGGGTTCAATATGGACATTCAAGAACAAAGCAGAAACTAGAGCAAAGTTAAAAGTGCCAATTAAGGCCAGGTACAGTGGCTCACACCTATAAATCCCAACACTTGAGAGGCCAAAGCAGGAGGATTGCCTGAACCTAGGAGTTTGAGACTAGCATCTCTTTCAAAAATTAAAAAAAAATAGCCAGGCATGGTGACATGTATCTTGTATTTGCAGCTACTCAGGAGTCTCAGGTGGGAGGACTGCTTGAGCCCAGGAGTTCAAGGCTTCCGTAAGCCATGATTGCACCATGGCACTCCATCCTGGGCAACAGAGCAAGACCCTATCTCTAATAAATAGAAACACCAATGGGAACCCACATAAGAAAGAGGAGGAATAGAAGAGTCAATGAACAGTCCTGCCTTCAAATACATGTAGGCAATATGGTTTCACATTAAAAGCCATTGATAGCACTGTGTACCCCCAGAGAAAGGTCACAGTTGTAGGACAAAAAGTTATGCTTTCACTTTCCTTGGCTTTTAGATTTCCTCAAAATCGTGTGGACAGTTTGAATTTCCCTACAGAAAATAAATATGAAATATTAAAATTAAAGAATAAATAATACCCCTATGAGAAAATCTCAAAAGTTGAGAAAGTTTAGCTAGAAAAAGGAAAAGTGAGTATGTGATTCAATAAATTCACTTAATATATAACAAGTTTTTGTAAGGAAGACACTGATCACTTCTACAGCGCCACACAAGAACAGAGAAGAGAGGGATGAGCTTAAATTGCAATAAGCCTTTAACAGTAGAAACTTCCTCTTTTATATCCTGGATAGCTTTAAAAACATAATGGTCAAACATCTGGTCTACATGACTGCCATGGAAGAAGGAGGTGCTTGTGAAAGTCCCTTTCACCATTGTCAATCCATGATTCTATTATTTCAACTCTGTCTTGACTCTGCAACCAAAAATGATGGCTGTTATGCATTCTTCTGACACCAACCAGACCACAACCTTAATGTGGGCAGAAACCATTTCTGTTCTGTTCACCTCTCTCCTCCGCCCCTAGATTTAGTGCCTGGCAGTTGATGTCCAATAAATACTTGTTGAACAAATGAACCGTCTTGAACGATGAAAGTAGATGACCAATTACATTCGGCCTTTTTAGACTCCTGAGAACATGATATAGAAGAACAGAAATAAAAGAATGTTGCTAACCTCAATTTCTTTTCTTTTCTTTTCTTTTCTTTTTTTTTTTTTTTTTTTTGAGACAGTCTTGCTCTGTCGCCCAAGCTGGAGTGCAGTGGTATGATCTCAGCTCACTGCAGCCTCTGCCTCCCGGGCTTCTGTGATTCTCCTGCCTCAGCCTCCTGGATAGCTGGGATTACAGGTGCACACCACCACAACTAGCTAATTTTTGTATTTTTAGTACAGATGGGGTTTTACCATGTTGGACAGGCTGGTCTCGAACTCGTGACCTCAGATGATACACCCGCCTATGCCTCCCAAAGTGCTGGGATTATAGGCGTGAGCCACTGCACCCAGCCCATTAATTTCTATTCAATCATCTAAAAAAAGTAAGTAAATATTCTAAAGAAAATCACAGAAAAATGTATTAACAGGGCCTGACACATAATTGGCAAGTTGTATTTTCTAAAGGTGGCCACACTTAGTATCTATCCCATCCCATATGCTCTTCTTACAAAGTGACATCAACACACAGACCCTGTAATTGTCCCAACTGAGTATGTTACAAAAATGAAGCTGCATGACTTCTGAGGCTAGATCATATAAGGCAATGCCTTCTGCCTCTCTCTCTCTCTCACACACACACACACACACACACAAGCTCTCTCACTCTCTCACACACACACATATAATCTTACACACTGGATGATTAACTTGGAACCCAGCCACCATGTTGGGAAGAATCCCAAGCCACATGGAGCTCGTAATTTTTTGTTGATAGCTAGACATGATGAAGGAAATAGGTCTATAATATGAGATTTTATGTTTGTCTGGCTAGGAGTTAGGTTGTATTAATTGTTTGCTGTAGATGTAGGTGTCAGAAGCTAAAATTTTTCCTAGTATCCTCATTTTTTCCTCCTCTGTTGTCTTTGGGCTTCCCTAGAGACTCTTTCTTAAATAGAGTCTGAGGTTTGCAGTCCGTTCAGGTGTAATTCCCTGTTATTATATATACAAGGGCCTGATTTATGTGGTGGTAATGTGTGGTAATGCATAAGAGAAGGGAAACATTCTCCCCTCATTAGGTCCCTGTCTTTGTGAGCCTGTGTCCCTGGGCTGTGACCTTCACAGTGCTTGTCAATTTTTTTTTCCTCTTTAGGTAAAATAGAAAGGCTAGAGGGGGATGAAGTTGTATATTTCCCTTACTCTAGGTCAGTTAGGCTCTGACCTGTGATAATTAGGCTCTGGTATAATAATTTCCCTTGAGAGAAACAGAATGTTCTGGACATATTTCAAAATGGTCACTCCCTTTAACTCTACCAGAAACATAAGCAGATTTTTCTCCAGTATTCGTGCTGAGAACCCAGTGGGGCTCCTGGAAGTAAAATTCACACACACAAAAAAATGGGAAACCCCTAAAACTTGTCCCCCAGAGTGTTTAACTCTTAAGTTTATCAGTAATTTGTCAACTATATAGTTCAAATCTTCCTACCCAATACCGGCTTCTGCTCACAGTAAGCTATGATTCTGTATATTTGCCTGTCTCTCCAATTTTGTGGGCAACATCTTGCCCCATTATCTCAATCTTCTGACGGATCTAAGGACTGTTAGTTTTGTTAGCTTTCAGTTTGTTTAGCTTTGTCTTATTGTGAGGACAACCACGGTGACTTCCAAGCTTTTTACATGTCAGACAAAAAAAAAAGCAGCTCACAGTTCATTCTGCAAACTTCTAAATTTTATAAATAAAACTTTATAATTAAAATATTTAAGTCTTGTTCCTTTCTACCTAAACAGCACACTTACAGCATCCATGGAAAAGGAAAGAGAAAAAAATCAAAAGTAATAGGACTGTCTAGTATGAGGGGTTTTCTGATGGGCAAGGCACTGGCCACTGGTCTGGATGGGTCACTCCAGGGGACACAAGGGACAGAGCTGAGAACCAAAAAAAGAAAGAAAAAAAAGAAAAAAAGAATTAAAAAAGCAGCTGTGCAGGAGGATGTGCTGTCCCATAAGTGCTCTCAAAACCACTTCATTATTTTTCTGTAATAGTAAAAAATATACAATATACATAATTGGCAGGAATAAGCCATAAAAGAGCACCTGTAATCTTAATTTCAATTTCAAGCCAACCTAACATTTTCTAAACACATCTGCAGATACAAATGTTCTCTAAATCAGATTTGTAAAACTTTCAAGAATATTTTCGACTATAATCTGGGACAAGGACTAAGTTGTACAGGTCTGGCTCATCAACAATTGTGAGCTGATTTCAAAAAGAACACTTTGTATTATGTGTGTTCTGTATATGTTTGAAGAGGGATGTGAAAAGTCTTGTGTATTCAGGGAAATAGAGGCCACCACCCTAGTCAAAATCTGGTTTCACCCAAGACATTGTAGTAGGGCCTTGTTGCCTAAGGTCAATTCTTTCTTTTCATTAAGTGAAGATATTATTGTAAGAAGAATGATTGAGGACTCTTTCAGTTTTAAGTACCAAAACCAATGTAGCTAACTTAAGGAAAACAATGGAAAGATTTTAGACTGGCTCATGAAATGCAAAGATTTTTGAAAATCAAGGCTTCAAGACTCCAGTGGGAACCTCACTACATGAGTTCCTTCCTCCCCACATATGTCTCAGCTACGAAAACTCCTAGTCTGTGTATTTTACATTTTGAATTTCCAGAAGAGAAAATCATATTGACCTAGCTTGGATCAGTTGTCCACCTTTGAGCCAATTATCTATGGCCATGGGACTGTAGAAACACAACAGCTGAAATAGCATGTCCACGGTTTATGGGGAAGGCTCTTCTCATAGAAACAGATACAGAGGCATCATTACAGGGACCCAGTATTTAGGATTTACATTTTCCCAGAAAGGGGAGGGCAAAAGCCTGGTTGTAGCCTATAGGTTCTTCTGAATCAAAGTCTTCATTTAAACTTAGTTTTACATCACAATATTATTTTCTCCATCAAGAAAACTACTGTTATAGCACTGACATTTATTTCACAAGAACACTGTTGAAATTAGAAGGGCAACCCTTTCCAAATGTATTAAATCTTGATGGAACTAAGCTATAAAGTGAAAACCTCCTCCCCAAAGGTTGATATTTAAACTTTTATATATACTTTAAGATATTTTATTTTATTTGAATATGTAAGATTCTGATATAAATTTTTGACTAGATCTTTATACTAATAACTACGTAGAGACATTGAATCTCATATGCTGCAATTCAGGCATGTAAAAAATATTTTTCCAGAAAATGGAAAGATGGCTGACTAGAAGCAGCGGCAATCAGAAGCTCCCATCAAAAAGAACCATAATAGCGTGTAAATCCTGCACTGGCAACCAAGGTATCCAGATTCTCTCATCAGAACCGACTAGGCAGTCAGTGTGATCCACAGGGAGGAAGGAAGAGCAGCATGGTGCCCACCTGAGAGCCACACAGGGCAAAGGAGACCCCACTGCCCCAGTGGAGGGAGGTGATGAGTGAGCATGCTATCCAGCTGGGAAAACTGCTTTTTCCACGGAACTGTGCAACCCACAGATTGGAAGACCCCACTCCCAAACCCATGCCACTGGGGCCTAGGATACCAACCCCAGAGCTGCACAGATTCTCAATAGCTACAATCTGCTTAAGCCTGCCAAGTTCCTGGTGGAAGGGGCAACCAGCACTACAGCTGTGGCTGCCTGCTGTCTAAGCCGTTTGAGCTCCTGGGGACAGGGGCAGCAGCCAGCACTGGGACTCATAACTACCTAACTTGCTAAGCTCCCTGGGCAGGGGAAGGGCGACATCCATCTCTATAGCTCCAGGCTGTGCTTTTACCCTGCTGGAACCAGGGAGGCTGGATGGACTTGTTGCAAGAGGTGTCCCCAACAGCCCAATACACTGGCAGAGGCTGACTGCGGCCAGAATGGCTCTTTAGGCCTGACCCTGACTCATCCATCCTCACTGAGTGGGGCCTCCCTGCAGGAGCTCCAACAATTCCAACCAGAGATTCAGGGGCAGAACCCTGATCCCCCTGGGCCTGAGCCCCTAGAAGAAGGGTGGTCACAGTCTCTGCAGACAAGCAGACTTAGCCTTTCCTCCTGGTAGTTCTGAGGAATCCCGGCAGCCCAGAATAGTGGGTTTCCCCCAGTGAAGCACACCTCCTCCACCAAGGGACAAAGTGCTTCATTAAATGAATCCTGTTCCCCATGCCACCCAATGGGTGAGACCCTCCAACAGAAGTTCTCAGACACCCGATACAGAAGCAATCCTACTGATAACCAGTTGGTGCCCCTTGAGGTCAGAGGTCCAAGAAGAAGGAGCAGGCACCCATCTTTGCTGTTCTCCAGCATCCTCGAGTGACATATACAGGCATGGGAGCAAATCAGATAAATAGGGCCTGAAGTGAGCCCCCAGCAAACTGCAGCAGCACTACAGAAGAGGGATCCGACTATTAAAAGAAAAACAAACAAGCAGAAGGCAGCAACAACAGCTTCAACAATAACAACAAAATCCCCAGAAAACCCCATCCAAGGGCCTCAAAAACTGAAACTAGACAAACTAATGAAGGTGAGAAAGAATCAATGAAAAAATGCTGAAAACCCAAAAGGTCAGAGTGCCTCTTTTCCTTCAAATGATCACAGTGTCTCTCCATCAAGGGCACAGAACTTAATGGAGTATCAGATGGATGAACTGACAGAAATAGGCTTCAGAAGATGTATAATAGAAAACTCCACCGAGCAAAAGGAACATGTTCTAATCCAATACAAAGAAGCTAAGAACTTGATAAAAGATTGGAGGAGCTGCTAACTAGAATAACTAGTTTAGAGAGGAACATAAATAAATTGATGAAGCTGAAAAACACAGCATGAGAACTTCGGGAACCATATATAAGTATCACTAGCTGAGTTGACCTAGCAGAAGAAACAATACCAAAGTTTGAAGACCACCTTGCTGAAATAAGGCATGCAGACAAGATTAGAGAAAAATGATAATAAGGAATGAACAAAGCCTCCAAGAAATATGGGACTGCATAAAAAGACCGAACTTATGATTGATTGGAGTACCTGAAGGAGACAGGAAGAACAGAAACGAGCAGGAAAACACACTTCAGGACATTATCCAGGATAAATTTCCCAACATAGCAAGACAGGCCAACATGCAAATTCTGGAAATATGGGGACCACCACTAAAATACTCAATGAGAAGATCAACCCCAAGACACATAATCATCAAATTCTCCAAGGTCGAAATCAGGAAAAAATGTTAAAGGCAGCCAGAGAGAAAGGCCAGGTCACCTACAAAGGGAAGCCCATCAGACTAACAGCACACCTTTCAGCAGAAACCCTATAAGCCAGAAGAGATTGGGGGTCAATATTCAACATTCTTAAAGAAAAGAAACTCAAACCCAGAATTTCATATCCAGCCAAACAAGCTTCATAAGTAAAGGAGAAATAGAATCCTTTTCAAACAAGCAAATGCTGAGGGATTTTGTCAACATCAGACCTGCCTTATAAGAGCTCCTGAAGGAAGCACTAAATATAGAAGGGAAAAACAGGTACTAGCCACTGCAAAAACACACCAAAATATAAAGACCAATGACACTATGAAGAAACTGCATCAACTAGTGTGCAAAATAAGCAGATAGCATCATAATGACAGGATCAAATTCACACATAACAATATTAGCTTTAAATGTAAATGAGCTAAATGCCCCATTTAAAAGACACAGAATGGCAAATTGGATAAGGAGTCAAGACCCATCGGTGTACTGTATTCAGGAGACCCATCTCACATGCAAAGACACAAATGTGCTCAAAATAAAAGGATGGAGGAAATTTTACCAAGCAAATGGAAAGCAAAAAAATAAATAAATAAAAATAAAAAATAAAAAATTTTAAAAACCAGCAGGTACAATCCCAGTCTCTGACAAAACAGACTTTAAACCAACAAAGATCACAAAAGACAAAGAAGGGCATTACGTAATGGCCAACAGATCAATTCAACAAGAAGAGCTAACTATCGTAAATATATATTCACCCAATACAGGAGCATCCAGATTCATAAAGCAAGTTCTTGGAAACCCACAAAGGACTTAGACTCCCACACAATAATAGTTGGAGACTTTAACACCCCACTATCAATAATAGATCAATGAGACAGAAAATTAACAAGGATATTCAAGACTTGAACTCAGCTCTGGATCAGATGGATCTAATAGACATCTACAGAACTCTCCACTCCAAAATTAACAGAATATACATTCTTCTCAGTGCCACATAGCACTCATGCTAAAATCAACTACATAATTGGAAGTAAAACACTCCTCAAACTCAGCAAATGCAAAAAAACTGAAATAATAACAAACAGACTCTCAGACCACAGCGCAATCAAATTAGAACTCAGGATTAAGAAACTCACTCAAAACCACAAAACTACATGGAAATTGAACAACCTGCTTCTAAACGACTCCTAGGTAAATAATTAAGGCAGAAATCAGGAAGTCCTTTGAAACAAATGAGAACAAAGAGACAATGTACCAGAATCTCTGGGACACAGCTAAAGCAGTGTGTAGAGGGAAATTTATAGCACTAAATGCCCACATCAGAAGCTAGAAAGACCTCAAATAGACACCCTAACATCAAAATTAAATGAGCTAGAGAAGCAAGAGCAAATTAATCCAGAAGCTAGCAGAAGGCAAGAAGTAACTAAGATCATAGCAGAACTGAAGGAGATAGAGACACAAAAAACCCTCCAAAAAATCAATGAATACAGGAGCTGACTTTTTGAAAAAATTAACAAAATAGACCAGTAGCTAGACTAATATAGAAGAAAAGAGAGAAGAATCAAATAGACACAATAAAATATGATAATAGGGATATTACCAGTGACCCCACAGAAATACAAACTACCATCAGAGAGTATAACAAACACCTCTATGCAAATAAACTAGAAAATCTAGAAGAAATGGATAAATTCCTGGACACATACACCCTCCCAAGTCAGGACATATATGATTTGCTTTTCTAAGACCAGCAGAGTGGGCACAAAAAAACCAGCAAGTAGGCAAGGGTAGGAGCAAAACTGCAAATTTATTTTTGGTCACCTAGCTTCAGAGAAGGAGGTGGGTAGGGAGAGGTCTGTCTGCCTCCAGCAAAGGAGGCCAACAGAGTCCCCCGGTGGGGCTCTGGGCAGGGTTCCTGATACAGTCCCGACATCCCAACAGGAGTGGGGCTGGGAAGTCCATGCGTGGCGTCCATTCGGAGCGGCTTTTCTAGGAGTGGGAGGGCAATAGGTGGGGCACGGGCGTGTCGGGGGGCGTTCTGCAGGTGCGACCAGGTAAATCTTAGTCTCTTTGGATTGACGTCACCTGGCGCATGCCCGGTTGGTCTGCACCTTCCCGGGCGCCGGCTGCATTTTCGCGCGTGCGGGAAAAGCTGGTGATGAAGAACCCGGAAGTGCACCATCTTACCTCCGTTCGTCCAAACAGTCCAACCTCTTATTGGTAATAGTGATAAGGGGCACCGTGGTCTGTCTGGTTACTTCCTGCTGTTACGGGGAGTCGTTAAGCTCGGGGCCTATGGTTGGTATTTGGACGTACGGATGAAGAATAAAATAAGGCACAGTATTAGTATAGGAATGAGGAATGGAAGCATCTGTTGGAATATGGGCAAAACCTAGAAGGATGGTCCTGGCAAGGTTGGGGAGTATGAGATAGTGAAGAAAATTTAGTAAGTTTGAGGCGAGTGGGGGAAAGCTGAACTGATTTCTCGGCCTAGTAAGGGGGTAGGGCATGAGGGTATAATGAGGAATGAGTGTGCAAAGTAGTTGTTGGCCAGGCAGCAATTAAGGAGTGGAGTTTTTGTGGAGTGGATGGCTTTCCGCTTACTCCTACTACAGAGATATTGGATGGAAGGCTAGGTCCAGAGAAGGACGGCAAAACAGAATAGGTAGCCTCGCTGTTGATTAAAAAATTAATTGTCTTACCCGCTACCAGGAGAGTTACCCACAGCTCGGCGAGGGTGATGGGGGTCCCTGAGTCTCGGCACCTTCAGTTGTCGTCGTCCAGATGTAGGAGCTGGAAGGAGCTCCCAGGATCCTGGGAAAGGGGGTCACGTGGAGACGCGGCACCTGTTCTCAGGGTGGGGCAATGAGACTTCCAGTGTCCTCCCTGCTAGCAAGCAGGGCAGGGGGTTGCTGGTGGACGAGGGTTAGGACATTCACTGGCCCAATGTCCTGATGCCTTGCACTTATAGCAAGGCTGCGTTGGGGCTCGGGGACCTTGCGGACACCTGTTGGCATAGTGTCCTGCCTTGCCGCACTTATAGCAGGCTCCTTTTGTAGCCTTGGAGTCTGCGGGGTGTGTGCTCTCTGGCCTGGGGTTACGACTGGGCTGTAAAGCCGCTGCTAGGAGCTGTAACTTCTGTTTGAGGCGAGCCTGCCGTCTCCTCTCTGGAGTTATAGACCTTAAAGGCTAATTTAACCAGGTCTTGTATTGGTGCCTGAGGACCATCCTCTACCTTTTGAAGTTTTTTACGAATGTCAGGAGCTGATTGAGAAATGAAATAAGACGCCAAAATGGTGGCCCCTGTGGGGGAGGCCGGATCTAACCGGGTATATTGGGTTAGAACCTCAGTCAGCCTATTTAAGAATGCGGCTGGATTTTCTTCTGGATTTTGAATAATTTCTTTTAATTTGTTAAAATTTACAGTTTTGTTTGAGGCTGTTTGCATACCAGCCAACAAACACTGAACCATTATGTCTCGCCTACGGCGCCCAGGCTGGTTTGCTTGATAGTTCCAGTCCGGGTCTGCCGAGGGGACTGCTTGCTCCCCTAGTGGGATGGTGGCGTCAGTTAAATGTAGTTGGTTGGCGTGCTGCCTGGCGGCCGCTAGGATGCGCTCTTGCTCCTCAGGGTTTAGGGTGGAGGTTAGGATAACCTGGAGGTCATGCCAAGTTAAGTCATAGGCCTGACAAAGGTATCTAAATTCCTTTATGTAGATGGTGGGATTAGCTGAGAAATCCCCTAAACGCTTCTCAATTTTGGAAAGATCGGCCAATGAAAAAGGGACATGTACTCTGACTACCCCCTCCGCCCCAGCCACCTCTCGCAAAGGCGCTAACACTGTAGGAGGGTGTGGGGCAGGAGTGGAGGCATCAGCAGGGCACTTAGAGCGGGTGTGTGCAGAGACAGGAGACTCAAGACAGCCAGTTGGGGGCCCCGAAGGAAGCACGGGACTGAGTGGATTACTAGTAGGTAAGGAAAAGGAAGGAGGAGTCCAAGCGGAGGGAGGAGAAGTATAGGGCGGAAGTGAGGGAAACCCTAGATCCTCCGGCTGAACAGAAAGGAATGAGGACTCCTCTTTTTCGGGTTCCTGTGAGCCGGCGTCCTTGGCTAGCATAACTTGGGCCAAAGAGCATCGGCTACACAGGTCGGGACGAGAGCGTAAGGCCCAAAAGCCTTGTACGTAATTAATTTCAGACCACTTGCCTAGCCGCTGGCAGAAATTGCTGAGGTCGATCACGCCACAGTGGAAAGGAAAATTAACCGCTTCCTCCTAAGGTCTTGTTCAAGCTGTAAGGTTTTTAAATTGGCTAGGAGGCACCCTAAGGGGGTGCTCTTTGGAAATTTGGACTGGGGGTTTCCCATTTGTTTCCTCTTTACTTACACAATGGACACAATGGAAATGGAAGTGGATCTCTGCCTGGCTTCAAAGCGTCCTTTGGAACCAGCAGAGACAGACTGGAGGCTCATGGAGCCAAAGTGGAGATTACCTTCAGACGGATGTCTCCGTCCTGAACGGGTCTCCCGAGCCACTTGGTGGCTCAAAAGTGGGCCTCGGACCTGCGCAGGATTTTTGGCCGAGGGAGGTAAAGAGGAGACAAGGGCACTTACCCCAGAGAGGCCGTGAGAGTGAGGGAAGCGGGTCTCAGGTCCTGGTCTGTCTGCGGCGTGGGAGCAGGAGGAGGTTCCTCAACACTTAGAGGCCTGAGGAGGGGTCTCCTCCCGGGTTTCAGCACCAACTGATTTGTTTTTCTAAGACCAGCAGAGCGGGCACAAAAGAACCAGCGAGTAGGCAAGGGTAGGAGCAAAACTGCAAATTTATTTTTGGTCACCTAGCTTCAGAGAAGGAGGTGGGTAGGGAGAGGTCTGTCGGCCTCCAGCAAAGGAGGCTGACAGAGTCCCCCGGTGGGGCTCTCGGGCGGGGTTCCTGATACAGTCCTGACATCCCGACAGGAGTGGGGCTGGGAAGTCCGCACATGGCGTCCATCCGGAGCGGCTTTTCTAGGAGTGGGAGGGCAATAGGCGGGGCACGGGCGTGTCGGGGGGCGTTCTGCAGGTGCGACCAGGTAAATCTTAGTCTCTTCGGATTGAAGTCACCTGGCGCATGCCTGGTTGGTCTGCACCTTCCCGGGCGCCAGCTGCATTTTCGCACGCGCAGGAAAAGCTGGTGATGAAGAACCCGGAAGTGCGCCATCTTACCTCCATTCGTCCAAACAATAAACAACTAAATTCCTGGACACATACATCTTCCCAAGCCAGGAAAAAGCCGAATCTCTGAATAGACCAATAACAAGTTCTGAAATTGAGGCAGTAATTAATAGCCAAGCAACCAATAAAAGCCCAGGACCAGACGAATTCACAGCTGAATTCTACCAGAGGCACAAAGAGGAGCTGGTACCATTCCTTCCAAAACCATTCCAAACAATTGAAAAGGAGGAACTCCTCTCTAACTCATTTTATGAAGCCAGCATCATCCTGATACCAAAACCTGGCAGACACAACAAAAAAAGAAAACTTCAGGTCAATATACGTGATGAATATTGATGCAAAAATGAATCCAGCAGCACATCAAAAAACTTATCTACTGCTATCAAGTTGGCTTCATCCCTGAGATGCAAGGCTAGTTCAACATATGAAAATCAATAAGTGTAATCCATCACATAAACAGAATCAAAGACAAAAACCACATGATCATCTCAATATAAGCAGAAAAAGCCTTTGATAAAATTTAACATTCCTTCATGTTAGAAACTCTCAATAAACTAGGTATTGATGGAACATATCTCAAAATAATAAGAACTATTTATGACAAACCCACAGCCAATATCATACTGAATGAGCAAAAGCTGGAAGCATTCCCTTTGAGAACCAGCACAAGACACGGATGCCCTCTATCACCACTCTTGTTCAACGTAGTATTGGAAGTTCTGGCCAGGGCAATCAGGCAAGAGAAAGAAATAAAAGTATTCAAATAGGGAGAGAAGAAGTCAAATTGTCTTTGTTTACAAATGACATGATTCCATATTTAGAAAACCCCATCATCTCAGCCCTAAAACTCCTTAAGCTGATAAGCAACTTCAGAAAAGTCTCAGGATACAAAATCAATGTGCAAAAATCACAAGATTCCTTTACACCAACAATAGACAAGCAGAGAGCCAAATCATGAATGAACTCCCATTCACAATTGCTCCAAAGAGAATAAAATACCTAGGAATACAGCCAACAAGGGATGTGAATGACCACTTCAAGAAGAACTACAAACCACTGCTTAAGGAAATAAGAGAGGACACAAACAAATGGAAAAACATTCCATCCTCATAGATAGTAAGAATCAATATCATAAAAATGGCTATACTGCCCAAAGTAATTTATAG
This sequence comes from Rhinopithecus bieti, assembly GCF_001698545.2. NCBI lineage: Eukaryota > Metazoa > Chordata > Mammalia > Primates > Cercopithecidae > Rhinopithecus > Rhinopithecus bieti. Next base: position 2,293,079 of record NW_016805130.1, on the reverse strand, counting down.
ATTCAATGCTATTCCCATTAAACTACCATTGACATTCTTCAAAGAATTAGAAAAAATTACTTTACATTACATATGGTATTAAATAAGACCCCATATAACCAAGACAATCGTAAGCAAAAAGAACAAAGATGGAGGCATTATGCTACCTGACTTCAAACAAGGCTACAGTAACCAAAACAGCAAGGTACTCGTACCAAAACAGACATATAGACCAATGGAACAAAATGGAGACCTCAGAAATAATACCACACATCTATGACCATCTGATCTTCAACAAACCTGACAAAAACAAGCAATGGAGAAAGGATCTCCTATTCAATAAATGGTGCTGGGAAAACTGGCTAGCCATATGCTGAAAACTGAAACTGGACCCCTTCTGTATACCTTGTACAAAAATTAACTCAAGATGGATTAAAGACTTAAAGTAAAACTCAAAATCATAAAAACCCTAGAAGAAAATCTACACGGTACCATTCAGGACGTAGGCATGGGCAAAGACTTCATGACAAAAATGCCAAAAGCAATTGCAACAAAAGTCAAAATTGACAAATGGGATCTAATTAAACTAAAGAACTTCTGCACAGCAAAATGAACTCTCATCAGAGCGAACAGGCAACCTACAGAATGGGAGAAAGTTTTTGCATTCTACCCATCTGATAAAGGTCTAACATCCAGAATTTACAAGGAACTTAAATAAATTTACAAGAAAAAAACAACTCCATCGAAAAGTGGGCAAAGGACGTCAACAGATGCTTCTCAAAAGAAGACATTTATGCAACCAACAAACATATGAAAAAGAGCTCGACATCACTGATCATTAGAGAAATGCAAATCAAAACCACAATCAGATACCATTTCACACCAGTCAGAATGGTAATTATTAAAAAGTCAAGAAACAATAGATGCTGGTAAGGCTGTGGAGAAATAGGAATGCTTTTGCACTGTTGGTAGGAATGTAAATTAGTTCAACCATTGTGGAAAGCAGTATGGTGATTCCTCAAGGATCTAGAACCAGAAATACCATCTGGCCCAGCAATCCCATTACTGGGTATATACCCAAAGGAATACAAAGGTATATAAATAATTCTGCTATAAAGATACATGCACACATATGCATTACTATTTACGATAGCAAAGTCATGGAACCAACCCAAATGCCCATTAATGATAGACTGGATAAGAAAATGGAATATTTTGCAGCCATAAAAAGGAATGAGATCCAGTGTCTTTGCAGGGACATGGATGAAGCCTGAGCCAGTCATCCTCAGCAAACTAATACAGGAACAGAAAACCAAACACTGCAGTTCTCACTCATAAGTGGGAGTTGAACAATGAGAACACATGGACAGCAGGGAGGGGAACATCACACACCAGGGCCTGTTGTTAGGGTGGCGGCCGAGGGGAGGGAACTTAGAGGATGGGTCAGTAGGTGCAGCAAACCACCATGGCACATGTACACCTATGTAACAAACCTGCACATTCTGCACGTGTATCCCAAAACTTAAAATAAAAGAAATATATATTTTTCCATAACTAAATTTCTTTTTTGAGCCGTTATCCTATGAATGACACAAAGTTAATGCTAGTCAAGTAGAATTTCCTCTGCCAGTTCAGAACATTTTCCCCATTCTCTTTCCATTTCTCTGAGATTGATTCTAAGATGCAAAAGGATCTCTAATATCCAGGCATGGGGGCAGGTGGGTGGTCAGATGCCTTCTGACCACCCATCTGCCCCCATCTGTCCATGCTGCTATATCTTGCTGGTCCTTGCTCTCACTGGGCCCTAGTGTGGAACATCTATCTAGCTAACACCCACCAATGACCTGAGTTCCATCTGGTCTTCAGTCTAAACTCCTGAAGTATTTCTCTGTGTCACCCTTGTGCTAACCTTGGGACTCTGCAGGCCCAATAGCCTTCTCTACCTGTTTCTGTGACCATCTTAAAAACAGGGCAATGTTTTAGATGTTATCTGTGTCATGTTGCCTAGATAATATGACCCGCACCATGATGTGGAAAAAAATTGGAAACCTCACCTCTCTCTCCTAGATCCACCCAGGAACAAAGCAAAGTTGCAAAGAATTCCTGTATCCTTAAGTGTGTGCATGGAGTCCTTTATTCCCTCATGCCATCATCTAACTATGGCTCTTTTTTTCTATTCTTTCCCCGAACTGCAGTAACATTATGTAGTCTAGGAAGGTGGGCTACCTGGATCTGTCCAATATTCTTCTATGCCTCTCATCTTTGGCATAGACTTCAGCATTCTGACTTTGACATCAATTTTCTTACATCTCAAAACCTTTATTTCTTACACTACTATCCTTGCCATGAATGCCAAGTTTGTGTTTGAGAATTTGAAACTGAATACTAACTTTTTTTGTTAGTTAAGGCCTTTACTTGCTAGTCTTTGCACTACTATAACGAACACACCTTGAAAACTGTTGGTACTACCTTCCCTGCTGTCTGACTAGGGAGCACATGGCAGGAAGTCACAAGAAAGACCAAGGAATAAAGCACAGATTAACATTTCAGGCTATCATCTCATTGCACTAAAGAAAAGTATGTAATTATTCTTGATATTTTATTTTAAAATAAGTATGCCTTTAAAATTATAAGATATTTTCCTTTAACTTACCATAAATGAGTGAAATGGAACATTTATTAATGATATATCAATGAACAGCAAACCTATGCATGAACTGTCTGATCCATCTCTATTTGGGGGTTTTATTTTGACATATTTTAAGAGTCTTTATTAAAGGTAATGACATTAATTAAAATATTTCTTAAACATATTTCCAGTTCAATGGAATATTTGAAAAGCATCTAAGGAACAACAACCAACCGTATCCAATGAAAACCCAAAACCTTGATTTGACTTGGCCAATTTGCCCAACCTATATGAACATTGTTCGGAACTCAAAGATACCCTGGCATCAGTCATAATCTTGGCTCTTTCTGTTGAAGAAACAATTGCAGTTTGTGCTCAGCACAGGCAACTGAAAATTCTGAACTAAACTGAACCAACCTCACTCAGGCTGCCAGCATCCAACATTTCAAAGCAGTTTAATCCAGTCTCTCTACATTGTTTCTTTACCTATCTCCTCTTCTGGTTTCCACAGCCAGGTGACCTAAGTCAACGCAGCACGTTAGTCCTTCCTTATAGAAAAACCTGACGGGAAAGAATAATGTCTACAACTTGTCCACTCATTTCTGCTTATAGTACTGCCAAATATGGGGGTTTGTTTCACTTTTGTTTTACTCTAAATGTTCACAAATGGTTGGGCCATTCCTGGGCCCCCTCTAGTTCTATAATTCAATCTGTTAAGTGAGGTTTTTTTGTAAGAGACCTAACACAGGAGGCAGCACTGAAAGATGAATCAACCTCCTGTGAAATTCAGCTTAACGATCAGAGCCCTTGAGCTGACCAAGAGCCGTGATTAGAATCTTCATTCTTCCGGCTACTGTTGAAAGCACTGACATCATATTCCATCCAGTGTCATACAGGCCATGATTTACCACTGCCAGTCAAGGAATATGCTCATCCTGCTATTTTCGTGAATAGGGCTACCATGAACATCTTTATATATTTTTTCTTCTGTTGAATTTTTTCCATGTGTTAAATTCCCATAAAGGAGATTATGAAAATGATGACAAATGACAATTATGACAATTGTATAAAAATAGAATTTAAGATAAAACACTTAAGAAAAATAGAATGCAAATTTACCTGAATAAATAACAATAACTGTGCGTGTGGTTAAGGGCCTGGAAGGAACGTGCCAAAATGAACATTATACCAAGATAATGGGATTATAAATAATTTCCTTTTTCTTTAGAAAATTTATAAAATGATGTTAAATTTTGTTGGAATTTTTTAAAAGACCACTGAAGTTTTCTAATTAGAGGAGCACTTTAGTTTTTCATTGAAATGATTGTTCTGATTCTGTAAAGAGCATATGGAAAAAGAATGACTTTTCTTTAGTGCATTATAGCTTTCTAATGACAAACTGTACTTGTATTGTTTGCTGGAGGTTTCAATATTTGAAAAGTATTGAAGGAACAATAACAGTAAAAAAAGAAACAGTACCCTTTTATATTGTACTACTCTTCCCATAATTATGCACATTTGGGGAGTTATAATATCAGCTCATCTACTAATTAAACATAGATGAATAGTAATTTTTTATAGTTTAGTTCTTGTTTATTCAGATTTTAATTTAATTTACATTTTGTATATACATTTCAGAGGAAAGACAAAATAAACAATAAGAAAGAAATAAAATGGGGATGGGGTTTAGTGGCTATTCTTTGGGTGGACAAGAGAATAAGACATTTCCTGTATTTGTAAAATTATCTTAAGACAGCTAAGAGCCATTAATGCATGCTAGTTGCCTACTTTAAATCAAAATAGAACAGACCCCAATTCTTTCTTTGTTTCCAAGTATCATTGTATGTCACTTTATCTCTACGATTCAACAATTAGGTAGGTTCTAGCATTTAATCGAGAGCTTTTGTTTTACATCAAAAAACTTCCACATGGGCAAAAGCAGATACTGTTAAAAAACAAAAACAAACAAACTAAACAATGTGCCTAATTCATCTCCCTCAGAAATCACAGCACAAAATGCTGTGGACTGCTGCTTTAAGTGTTGTATTTTTTTTATTTTTTATTTTACTTTTGAAAAGTTTTTTTTGGCTGATGAGTTGTGTGTGTGTGTGTGTGTGTGTGTGTGTGTGCGTGTGTGTTCCCTCTTGTAAGATTCAATAGGGGAAGGTATAAGGAAAGGAGGTTAGAAGAAAAAAGGCATTGAAGTTCTCTATCAACTTGTAGTTGCCAGTCTGGAAGGGAGTTTTACAAATAGGTCACTCATTAAAAGTTTATGGGGTGAATTCAGGAAGGCTGATCCTGAGGAGAACAACAGTGAAGGTTTTATAGAGCATTCTGGGTGGGCATAAGCGTTGAGCAGAATCCAAAGCCTACAGAAACCATTTTTTTTTTTTTTCAGATATTCATCTAGCCACTCAGTAAGCATTCAGTTAGTGCTTACCCTTAAGTAAACACATCTAATCTCTGTTTCTTCTTCTCAGGAATCAAGAGAAGAAAAACTTGGTGACACAATTAATGAAGTCATTTCTCCCTCATACCCCTTCTGCAGATGTGTGAACGCTGATGAATGCCAGACCTAGGGGATGGGAAGATGTAAAATAAGGAGTTAGTAGTGCTTTTTTTTTCTTAAGAATGTCATCTTTTCTATTTTAAAACTGTTCAAAATTTACCCAAAACTGTGTAAAATCAGCAACAATGTACACTAGAGATAAAATGTTTAAGATTTTAAAACATTTTAAAATTGTACTAACATGGGCAACTAACATATCTACTTAGAAAATACAAAATCTTTTCCAGTAAAAGCTACAAATACTTCTCTTGTTTTGTTTTCCAGATATTTCTAGAAAAAAATCCAAGTATACAGGTCTCATTCTGTCTGGACACATTTCATCTCATCATTCTCGGTCCCTACTTCATGGTTCTCTGGATGATCTTGCTCCCTTTCCTTCATTCTCCTTCCAATCTCTCATCATGAGGACTCTTTTATGTGTTCAACAAAGCGTCAAGCTCAAAGCATAATAATCACAAGGCTGTACCTGCTTCTCTCTAGTAACATTCTTCAAAGACACTGAAACAAATAAATAACAAATGACTAATCAGCTGTACTTTTTCTCCAATCTAAATCACTTGTGCTCAGGTGCAGTGGCTCACACCTATAATTCCAACACTTTGGGAGGCCAAGGCAGGAGGATTGCTTGAAGCTGGGTGTTCAAGACCCCATCTCTACAAAAATTAATTAGCTAGGCCTATTAGTGAACATCTGTAGTCCTAGCAGCTCAGGAGGCTGAGGCAGGAGGATTCCTTGAGCCCAGGAATTGGAGGCTGTAGTGAGCTATGATTGCACCACTGCACTCCAGACTGGGTAATAAAACAAGACCCTGGCCCCTCTCCCCAACAACCCCCCCAAAAAACTTTAACAGTCACATGAGGATTTATGGATTTCTTTTCCTGGTTTTAGATTTTTAGTAACTGCAAAACTGAAATCCTTGTTATGAGTAATTTTTGTAAAATCTGATCACTTCATATTTTAAGACTCTGAATGTTACTTAAACATTGTTTTTGCTGGTTTTCTCTAGCAAAGGAAGGGAGTTATTGCTTCAGTTACTACCTAATGGAGGTAGAAGTCCCTGTTCTCAACTCAGTCTACTTTGATGCCTGAGAAGGGGCACTCCTCATTACTGCTGGGGAGGGAAGGGTGTTTTAGCTCCCTGGGTGGTCTCCACCCACACCAAGGAGGGGTTAACTTTGTTACTGCTGGGCACTGGAGAAGGTCCTGATTCCCCACTAGGCAGCCTCTGATACCGTATTTGGTCTCCTCACTCCAGCTGGGGGTGTAGGGTGCCTGTGACAACCTGGCAAGTGTGGAAGTCTAGGGTTCCCATTTCGTTGGTGGAGGTACGGGTAGAACCACAACTTTTCCTGTGTTATTGGTTGCAGTAGAGTGGCTATTTGTCTAGAAGTTTTCAATCTGCTAGTCTGTTCCTTTCCTGGTCCTTTGCATAGAGAAGCCAGAGTTTTGCAGGTGGCCTTCTGTGTCTGTGCCCTTTGGTATTTCTGGGCTGCTGCCTTCCTCAGTCCCATGTCTGAGATAACTCAGAAAACTCAGAGAACTTCACCTATGTTGTTTCTCATATCATAAGGCTCCAAGCCAATGTACTGCCTTCCCTCCACCTTTTGATGTCTTCTAGTGTTCATTTTTTACATAATGTCCTGGGTCTTTAGTTGTACTTAGTGGGAAACAGGAAAAGTGTATCTACTTCATCCTCCTAGAAGCAGAAGTTCTCCGTTACTATCTTTTAACCTGTAGTATACCTAAAACAAATGGTAAAGAAACTATCATTACTACAGGGCCATATTTTAAAACTCTATTTAACTTCAAGCCCAAATGTGTTGCTTTTCAATCAGTTCTCACCAAACATATGAAAGGTCATCCTAGGCAGGGTGGATCCTCTAGTTTGGTCATGTTTCTGGGACTAAAAAGTGTGCTAAAGATACCAATAATTTTCTGCCCACTTCTACACAAGAATATGTTCCTACCAAGGCTCTAAATAAAAGCAGATATGACCCTGCCCTTTGCCCGTGCCAGATGGCATTATGGGTGAATACAACTGACCCACAGAGTTGGAGGGTTCCTGGGAGAGAGGTGCAGCGGATTCTATCTCCTGTGAATTTGAGGTTGGGACTTGAGAGACTTCATAAGTTGGTTTCTGTCAAGTTCATGTGGTCAGGTCAATAAAGGGCTGAGCTAGGCATTTGGAGGTGACTGTGATGAGCCAGGCACAAGTGGAATAAACTGAAGAAACCAATCTACAGAAGGAAAAAGAATAAAGCAGACACCCAGAGAGCAGAAGAAATAAGAAACCATGGAGTTCCAGAGAGTGTTTGTGTGAATGTGTTTCTGACTTGGCTCCTCATCACTATTCCATTGTTACTTCCATGTTCCTGTGCATCCAGGCTACATGCCCTGCCCTTGGGTTTCATGAGTCAGATACCCCTATATCCTTCCAACAGCTTGCTTATGTTTCCAATCTGTGCAAAGGCTGAGTGCAAAGACTTCTCAGCCTTTGCATGGAGTATCTCTACGTAAGATTCTGAGTGAGCATGGACCTTTGATCTTGCTGCTGCACCTCTCCATATGGAGAATGTTTCTCATAATGGCTGTAGAGAGTCACTCCCTCCTAGTTTCCCTCATCTCTTCCTTTGCCCCACTTTCTCTATTGTTCTTCAACATAATTATGGAATTTTGAGAAATATTACATCGTTTATGGGAAACAAAGACCAAAGAGACATATAACTTGACAAGAATTGCTGGAAGGCCATCAGAGAAGATAACCAAAACCAGAAATAATCATAACACATGGTAGAAAACAAAGCATTTTACAAAAGAAGATCCAATAGACAGGTATGGAAGTTCAGAGGAGAGAGACACTCACTCAGATCTCCTCCTGCTTCACTAATCTGGAAATCATGTTACTGCCAGCATCAAGGACCCATTAGTATATGTCTAGCATAAATAATATAGACTGTAAATAGACACTGTGGAATATACTGACTATCAGGCATCCTAAATGCAAATGACTGTGCAGACATTATAAGATCAGTAAGTTGATTGTATTGGTTCAAGTGGTAAAACTATCGGAAGGGACAGTGGGTTATTTTTGAGAGGACAACTTCTTAATTTCTTCTGAGCCTTCTACTTGCAAGTCAGGTGGTGTCTGTTTGATGATCTTGGAAAAGAAAAAAAAATCCTTATCTAAAAGACTTAAAATATAAGAGAATACAGATAGTCTTGCTTTTGAGTCATTTATATTGAAGGTGGCTAATGGGGCCTCTAGCCAACAGCAGATCTAATGGGATGTATATGGTGAGTCACTGAGGATTCCAATACAGCACCCTTCTTTCCCACCTGAAATATGTGTAAATAACGAAACAAAGCAGTGACACATATACAAACAAAATATTAACTTTACTACTGATAAAAGTAGATTGGAAAAAATAGGTTAACTAGATGAATTCCAGAATTGGGCCCCCTTGTACCCTACCCAGGAAGTAGTGGACTATGAGCCGCTTCCCTGGGTGGGGATACAGAAGAGCCGACCCTGGAGAACACAGCATAGCAACAACTCCTGCGAACTGAGCTCCCCAAAGGAAGAAGACAAGCTGAGCAGAGCATTCTCAGGTATTTCATCTCAAATTTACCCATCAAATAAACGACTCCCCTGGGAAAGAACTAATAAAGAGGTGGAGGAAGATCAGGAGTTACAGTAATTACATTCCCTCCACATGGAAGAAACATCAAAAGTAAGAGGGGAACTTTTTCCCTTCCCACTGTCCAACAGTAAACTAAATCTAAAAAAAAATAAAATAAACCTCTAGTTCACAGACATGTAAGATATTAGCATTATGAAAAATGAGAAACATTTTGCTAGAATTCAAAGACCCAGAGATTTAACAATGCATATGAATGGCTAAAGATAATATACTCATATTGCAAGTAATTTTTTTTTCATTTCTCTTCCAGATTTTTTTTCCAGAGACAGTGTCACCCAGGATGGAGTGCAGTGGCATGATCAGAGCTCACTACAGCCTTGAACTCTTGGTGTTCTGCCAAGAGTTCAAGGTGAACTCCCGCCTTGGCCTCTCAAAGCCCTGTGATCACAGGTGTGACCACTGCACCAGGCCTCTTCCAGATGTTTTAATATTTGGGCTTTACTCCTGACTTCAGGCAATGATACAAGAAAATGGTGAGAGGGAGGAGGGGAGAAGGAAGACAGGTCAAGAAGTAAGGCAGTAGGAACAAAGAAGAAAAGAGTTAACACCTACTGCTAGCAAATAGGTGTGAATAGTCCTATACTTTTTCTATGCATCTCAACTGCATTCTACAGAGTTGAGAGAAGGTCAAATTCAGAATCTGGAACCTAAACAGGCAAGAGGTGTGTCTCTCTGTAGGACTTCTTTACATTTTTTAACTTTTAAGTTCAGGGATACGTGTGCAGGATGTGCAACTTTGTTACATAGGTAAATGTGTCATGGGGGTTTGTTGCACAGAATATTTCAGCACCCATGTATTAATCCTGGTATCCACTAGTTATTTTTCCTGATCCTCTCTCCCTCCTCCTAACCTCCACCCTCTCTTTGGCCCCTGTGTGCATTGTTCCCTCTATATGTTCATGTGTTCTCACAATCTAGCTCCCACTTATAAATGAGAACACGTAGTATGTGGTTTTCTGTTCCTGTGTTAAGTTTGCTAAGAATAATGGCCTCCAGCTCCATCTATGTCCCTGCAAAGGACATGATCCTGTTCTTTCTTATGGCTGCATAGTATTCCATGGTGTATATATGTACCACATTTTCATTATGCAGTTTAGCATTGATGTTCGGAATTTAGGTTGATTCCGTGTCTGTGCTATTGTGAATAGTGTTGCAATGAACATACATGCGCATGTGTCTTTATAATAGAACGATTTGGGGTATATACTCAGTAATGCATTGCTAAGTCAAATGGTATTTCTGTTTCTAGATGATTCTTTGAGGAACAATCGCACTGTCTTCCACAATAGTTGAACTAATTTACACTCCCACCAACAGTGTAAAAGCATTCCCTTTTCTCCACAACCTCACCAACATCTGTTTTTTTGTTTTTTTTTTTTATTTTTTTATTTTTATTTTTTTATTTTTTTTACTTTTATAGTCAAAATAATAGCCATTCTGACTGGTGTGAGATGGTATCTCATTGTGGTTTCGGTTTGCATTTCTCTAATAATCAGTAATGTTGAGTTTTTCTTCATGTGATTGTTGGCCACATGTATGATTGCTGGCTGCATGAGAAGTGCCTGTTCAGTCTTTGCCCACTTTTTAATTGGGTTGCTTTTGGCTTGTAGATTTGTTTAAGTTCCTTATAGATGCTGCATAGTTTGCAAAGTTTTCTCCCATTCTGTAGGTTGTCTGTTTACTCTGTTGATAGTTTATTTTGCTGTGCAGAAGTTCTTTAGTTTAATTAGATCCCATTTGTCAGTCTTTGCTTCTGTTGCAATTGCTTTTGGTATCTTTGTCATGAAATCTTTCCATGTGCCTATGTCCTGAATGGTATTAACTAGGTTTTCTTCTAGGGTTTTTATAGTTTTTAGTTTTACAGTTAGGTCTTTAATCCATCTTGAGTTGATTTTTTTATATGGTGTAAGGACGTTTCAATTTTCTGCATATGGTTAGACAGTTATCCCAGCACCATTTATTAAATATAGGGACTCCTTTCCCCACTTTTTGTTTTTGTCAGGTTTCTCAAAGATCAGATAGTTGTAGGTGTTTTGTCTTATTTCTGAGTTCTCTCTTCTGCTCCATTGGTCTACGTGTCTCTTCTTGTATCAGTATCGTGCTGTTTTGGTTACTGTAGCCCTGAAGCCTAGTTTGAAGTCCGGTAGCATGATGCCTCCAGCTTTGTTCTTTTTGCTTAGGATTGCTTTGGCTATTCAGGCTCTTTTTTGGTCCCATATAAATTTTAAAAAGTTTTTTCTAGTTCTGTGAAGAATGTTAATGGTAGTTTAATGGGAATAGCATTGAATCTATAAATTGCTTTGGGCAGTATGGCCATTTTCACAATATTGATTCTCCCTATCCATGGCATGGAATGTTTTTCCATTTGTGTCATCTCTGATTTCTTTGAGCAGTGGTTTGTAGTTCACCTTGTAGAGGTCCTTCACTTCCCTTAACTGTATTCCTAGGTATTTTCTTTCTGTGGCAATGATGAATGGGAGTTCACTCATGATTTGGCTCTTGGCTTAACTGTTCTTGGTGTATAGAAATGCTAGTGATTTTTGGCCGGGCATGGTGGCTCATGCCTGTAATCCCAGCACTTTGGGAGGCTAAGGCAGGCAGATCACGAGATCAGGAGATCGAGACCATCCTGGCTAAACGGTGAAACCCCGTCTCTACTGAAAAAACAAAAAATTAGCCAGGCATGGTGGTGGGTGCCTGTAGTCCCAGCTACTCATGAGGCTGAGGCAGGAGAATGGTGGGAACCTGGGAGGCAGAGCTGGCAGTGAGCCGAGATCACGCCACTGCACTCCAGCCTGTACTACTGGATGACAGAGCAAGACTCCATCTCAAAAAAAAAAAAAAAAAAGAAATGCTAGTGATTTTTGCACATTGATTTTGTATCCTGAGACTTTGCTAAAGTTGTTTATCTGCTTAAGAAGCTTTTGGGCTGACACCATGGGGTTTTCTAGATATAGGATCATGTCATCTGCAAGCACGGATAGTTTTATTTCCTCTCTTCCTATCTGAATACATTTTACTTTTTTCTCTTGCCTGGTTGCCCTGGTCAATACTATGTTGAATAGGAGTGGTGAGAGAAGTCATCCTTGTCTTCAAGGATGCCAGTTTTCAAGGGGAATGCTTCCAACTTTTGCCCATTCAGTATGATATTGGCTGCAGGTTTGTCATATAATGGCTTTTATTATTTTGAGGTATGTTCCTTCAATAACTAGTTTATTGAGAATTTTTAACATGAAGTGATGTTGAATTTTATCAAAAGCCTTTTCTGCATCTATTGAGATGTGGTTTTTGTTTTTAGTTCAGTTTATGTGATAAATCACATTTATTGTTTTGTGTGTGCTGAACCCATCTTCCATCCCAGAAATGAGGCCTACTTCATTGTGGTGGATAAGCTTTTTGACATGTTGCTGGATTTGGTTTACCAGTATTTTGTTGAGGATTTTTGCGTCAACACTCCTCAAGGATATTGGCCTGAAGTTTTCTTTTTTGTTGTTGTACCTCTGCTCAGTTTTGATATCAGGATGATGATGGCCTCATAGAATGAGTTAGGGAGGAGTCCTTCCTTTTCAATTTTTTAGAATAGTTTCAGTAGGAATGGTACTGGCTCTTTTTTGGACATCTGGTAGAATTTAGTGTGAATCCATCTGGTCCTGGCCCTTTTTTGATTGGTAGGCTATTTATTATTGCCTCAATTTCATAATTCATTATTGGTTTACTTAGGGATTACATTTCTTCGTGGTTCAGTCTTGGGAAAATCGATGTACCCAGGAATTTATCCACTTCTTCTAGATTTTTCTAGTTTATATGCATAGAGGTGTTTCTAATATCCTCTGATGGTTGTTTGTATTTCTGTGGGGCCAGTAGTAATACCCCTTATCATTTTGACTGTGTTTATTTGAATCTTCTCTCTTTTCTTATTAGTCTAGCTAGCAGTCTATCTATTTTATTAATTTTTTCAAAAAACCAGTTCCTGGATTCATTGATCTTTTGAATTTTTTTTTTTTTTAATCTCTCTCCCCTTCAGTTCAGCTCTGATTTTGGTTATTTCTTGTGTTCTACTAGCTTTGGAATTTGCTCTTGGTTCTTAAGTTCTTTCAGTTGTGATGTTTAGTTGTTAACTTGAGATCTTTCTAGCTTTTTGATGTGGGCATTTAGTGCTATAAATTTCCCTCTTAATACTGCCTTAGCTGTGTCCCAGAGATTCTGGCAGGTTGTATCTTTGTTCTCGTTAGTTTCAAAGAACTTCTTGATTTCTGCCTTATTTTCATTATTCATCCAACAGTTATTCAGGAGCAGGTCATTCAGTTTCCATTTAGTTGTGTGTTTTTTAGTAAGTTTCTTAATCTTGAGTTCTAACTTGATTGTGCTGTGGTCTGAGACTATGTGGTATGATTCAGTTCTTATACATTTACTGAGGAGTGTTTTACTTCTGATGTGATCAGTTTTAGAGTACATGATGTGTGGTGATGAGAAGAATGTCTATTCTGTTATTTTGGGATGAAGAGTTTTGTACATATCTATCAGGTCCACTTGATCCAGAGCTGAGTTCAAGTTCTGAATATCTTTGTGAATTTTCTATCTCTTCTAATATTGTCAGTGGGGTGTTAAAGTTTCTTACTATTATTGTGTGGAAGTCTAAATCTTTTTGTAGGTCTCTAAGAACTTACTTTATGATTCTGGGTGCTCCTGTATTGGGTGCATATATATTTAGGATAGTTAGTTCTTGTTGAATTGATCCCTTTACCATTATATGTAATGCCCTTCCTTGTCTTTTTTGATCTTTGTTGGTTTAAAGTCTATTTTGTCAGAAGCTAGGATTGCAACCCCTGCTTTTCTCTGTTTTCCATTTGTTGGTAAAATTTCCTCCATCTCTTTATTTTGAGTCTATGTGTGTCTTTGCCCATGAGACGAGTCTCCTGAAGACAGCATACCTTGGGTCTTGGTTCTTTATCCAACTTGCTACTCTGTGGCTTTTAATTGGGACATTTAGCCCATTTACATTTAAGGTTAGTGTGTGGATTTCATCTTGTCATCATGATGCTAACTGGTTATTTTGTAAACTTGTTTATGTGGTTGCTTTATAGTGTCACTGGTCTGTGTACCTCAGTGTATTTTTATAGTGGCTGGTAACGGTTTTTCCTTTCCATATTTAGTGCTTCTTTCAGGAGCCCTTGTAAAGTAGGTCTGGTGGTAACAAATCCTTTCAGCATATGCTTGTCTGAAAAGGATCTTATTTCACCTTCATTTATGAAGCTTAGTTTGGATATGAAATTCTGGGTTGGAGTTTCTTTTCTTTAAGAATGCTGAATATTGGCCTCCAATCTCTTCTGGTTTGTAGAATTTCCACTGAGAGGTTGGCTGTTAGTGTGATGGCCTTCCCTTTGTAGGTAACCTGGCCTTTCTTTCTGGCTGTTCTTAATGTTTTCTCTCATTTTGACCTTGGAGAATCTAAAGATTATGTGTCCTGGGGATGATCTTCTCATTGAATATCTTACCGGGGTTCTCTGCATTTTCCGAATTTGAATACCGATCAATTTAGCTAGGTTGGGAAGGTTCTCCTGGATGATACTCTGAAATATGTTTTCCAAATTGGTTCCATTCTCTTCATCTCTTTCAGGTACCCTAATCAGTTGTAGATTCAGTCTCCTTACACAGTCCCATATTTCACTGAGGTTTTGTTTATCCCTTTGCATTGTTTTGTCTCTAATCTTGTCTGCCTGTCTCATTTCAGAAAGACAGTCTTCCAGCTCCGAAATTCTTTCCTCCACTTGGTGTCTTCTGGTATTAATACCTGTGATTGCATTGTGCAGTTTTCATAATGTGTTTTTCAGCTCTACCAGGTTGGTTATGTTCTTCTGTATACTATTTTGGCTGTCAGTTCCTGCATTGTTTTATCATTATTTTTAGCTTCCTTGCATTGGGTTACAACATGCTCTGTTAGTTCAGTGGTTTGTTTTTATCCACATTCTGAAGTCTACATCTGTCATTTCAGCCATCTCAACCTCAGCCCAGTTCTGAAACCTTGCTGGAGAAATATTGCTGTTATTTAGAGGAAAGAGGGCATTCTGGCTTTTGAGTTTTAGTGTTTTTGCACTGATTCTTTCTCATATTTGTGGGCTTATCTACCTTCGATCTTTGAGGTTGCTGACCTTTGAATGGGATTTTTGTGGGGTCTTTTTTGTTGATGTTTTTATTGCTGTTGTTTTCTGTTTGTTTTCCTTTTAACAGTCAGGCTACTCCTCCAAAGGGCTGCTGGGGTTTGCTGGCATTCCTCTTCAGACCCTAATTGCCTCAGCTTTTTTCTTACCTGGAGGTATCACCAGTGAAGGCTATGAAACAGCAAAGATGGCAACCTGATCCTTCCTCTGGAAACTCCATTCCAGGGGTTACTGACCTATTGGCAGCCTGAAGGAGGCACCTATAGGAGG
>NW_016805130.1:2273535-2277564 GCF_001698545.2 Rhinopithecus bieti | reverse complement strand
TTTATTTATTTATTTATTTATTTATTTTTAACAGTCTGGACACTTTTCCATAGGGCTGCTGTGGTTTGCTGGGGGATCCACTCCAGACCCTACTTGCCTCGGACTTTCCAGTACCTGGAGGTATTACCAGTGAAGGCTGTGATTCAGCAAAGACGGCAGCCTGCTCCTTCCTCTAGGAGTTCCATCCCAGCAGGGCACAAACCTGTTGCCAGCCTGAACACACTCGTAGGAGGTGGCTGGAGGACTCAGCTGAGGTCCCACTCAATGCAGAATAATAGATCAGGGTCCCACTTAAAGATACAGTTTGGCCACATTTGGCTAGAGCAGCTGTGCTGTGCTGGGGGATCCCTTCCACACCCAGTCTGTTTGGACTCTCCAAAGTCTGCAGGCTAAAATCGCTGAGTCATCCAAATAGCAAAGATGGTGGCCTGCTCCTCCCCCAAGGAGCTCTGTCCTGTGTCAGGTAAGTGCCAGTGGCTGGCTGGAATTCCAAGCCAGTCAGTCTTATCTTGTGAGGTGCCATGGGAGTGGGATCCACAGACCAACAATGCTCAGCCCCCTGGATTCAGCCCCCTTCCCAGGGGTATGTACTGACCTCCTGCCCTGCTTGAGTTGTCAGCAATCCCGGATCCCAAGTATGTAAAGTTCTTAGATCTCTGTGCCTGCCTGAGTAGCTGTTTTGCTGAGACTCAATGCAGCTCTGTACGTCAGACCCAAGGCCCTGGTTAAATGGGATCTCCTGATCTAAGGGTTGCAAAGATCCACAGGAAAAGCATGGGTTCCTGAGGTTGCACACTCACTGTTTGCCTGGGCCAGGGATTGGGGTTCTCTTGGTTCCATGTCACTCCTGGGTGGGCCGTCACTCTGTCTTGCTTTTCTCCATTCTCCATGGGTCGAGCCGTTTCCCTGATCAATCCCAGTGTGAGTACTTGGATGTTTCAGTTAATGGTGCTGTATTTACTCACCCCTTTTGCTCCTTTCGGTGAGTCACACATTGTAGCTGCTTCTAGTCAGCCATCTTGCTTCACTCCTGCAGTATTTTAACTCTTCTCTAAAAACCCAACATTACGTATTTGGGAGCTGGACTACCATAAAAGGGAGTGTTGATTTCACCCGGCCATTCTGATTTGTTGTTTTTCCAAGCAGATATCTGAAAATGGCACCTGCTTTCCCAGCCAGGAAGGTGGCCAAAAAAAGAAAAAAGGGAAGGGAAGGGAGAAGAAAGGGGGAAGGGGGAAGTGGAGGGGAAGGGAAGGGAAGGGAAGAAAGAAAATGGCACCTGCTTCACTTGGCAAAGTTTTGTTGGTGGTTAATGTGGACACCATGGAATGACCTTTGAGATAGCTGTTGAAATCATGGCTGCTGACATTTTCACTAAGCCATTCTCCAGAAGCGACTGGGAAGTAGTGGGTTCCCAACTGGAACACAGTTGGAGAATAAAGAGAATAAAAGGGCGAGAATCAAGCAGACATAAACCCATTACTTGAACTACTTACACACTGCCACAGCAGTGAGTTGACTGAAAATCAAACCATGCGTGAGGAGTTTGGTCAGTAACCCCTATGGGAAGGAAAGACTTGCAACTTTTTTTTTTCCACGTTGCTGGTTTGTGAAGGCCTAAGCAGCTCTCCTGTAAATTCTATAGAACATAGGTTACTGTAAGCACCTTTAAAAACCAAGGTGCAATATTTTGCACATCACTGTGAGCCACTGGCTTAGTCACTGAGGATATTACTTACTTCGGTCATGTTTAAGAGCAATCCAAACTGTTTATCACTACACAGTATAGAGAACCCAAACTGTGTATCTGGGTCCCGCTTCACCTCCAGATACCATACTGGCAGTCAGGCAGGAAAAATTGGGGAAGAAGAAGGGTGTGATGGCTAATTTTACGTGTCAACTAGACTGAGGTAACGGATGCCCAGATAGCTGATTAAACATTATTCCAGGTGTGTCTGTGATGGTGTTTCTGGAAAAGATTAACATTTCAATCAGTAGACTGAGTAAAGAAGATCTGCCTTCACCTATGTGGGTGTTGCACCGTCCAATCCATTGAGCCAAAATAGCACAAAAATATGGAAGAGGAGTGAACTATCCCTCTTTTCTTGAGCTGGGACAATTCATGTTTGCCTGCCCTTATACACTGGAGCTCCTGGTTCTTGGGCCTTTGGACTCTAGACTTACACCATTTCTTCACCCCACTCCCACCTTCCAACTGGGACTGGGAGTTACACCATAGGCTCTCCTGGTTCTCAGGCCTTCTGACTCAGTGAATTACACCTCCAGCTTTCCTAGTTCTCCAGTTTGCAGACTGCAAATAGGACTTCTCAGCCAATTCCAATAATAAATACCTAGAGAGATGGATCTATTGTCCATACATATATACATACATACACAGATCCTATTGGTTCTGTTTCTCTGGAGAACACTAATACAGAGAGGTTCTAAATGGCTGTAGGTTTAGTCAGAGAACAGTGACTGCCACATCCTAGGACACGCTGGTCCTAAAACAAAGGGAATTCATTTCAAGTCCAGCATTATTTATTTATTTATTTTATTTTTTGAGAGGGAGTCTCACTCTGTCACCCAGGTTGCAGTGCAGTGGTGTGATTTTGGCTCACTGCAACCTCTGCCTCCTGGGTTCAAGTGATTCTCCTGCCTCAGCCTCCCAAGTAGCTAAGATTACAGGTGCCCACTACCACACCCAGCTAATTTTTGTATTTTTAGTAGAGACAGGGTTTCACCCTGTTGGCCAGGCTGGTCTCAAACTCCTGACCTCATGTGATCCACCTGCCTTGGCCTCCCGAAGTGCTGGGATTACAGGCGTGAGCTACCACGCCCAGCCTAAACTCAGCATTATTTTAGTCTTCTCTCAGCCTACCCAGGCTGGACTTTTTTGTCAACTCTGACTTCTTCCCTCCAAATGACCTCGTTTCAGAGAACTTCTCACCAAATGGAGTTGTAAGGAGTTCATAAAGTAGGACATTTACATGCTGCATATATCAGATCCCGGAATAGTTCAGCTCCCAAAGGCCTCGAAACCACAAGTCATCCTTCATCTAGAGACTAAAGGACCAAGAAAATAAACCTTGGTTTCTCAGTAAATAAACTATGTTTGCAATAAAGAAACACTACTCTCCCCTGAGAGCAGTCTCCTATAATTACAAAGCAAGAGGTAGACTTTTTTAGACATTTACACCTGGGATCTTCTCACCTTCATAACCAGAAGTTATGCTGACATCATAGAGCACAGGATCATCCTAGTAGAAAAATCTACGTGGAAAACATCTGTAAGAGTGTGTAATAAATTGTTAACAGTGGTTACTCCTAGAGAGGGAAATAAAGTTGGCAGATATGTGAAAAAGATGTTCACAATTATTCTACATACTTCTTGTACAGTGTATTTGGAGAAGAGGAAGGTTGTACCATTGTGGACATCTGCAGTGGTATCTGCAGAGGTAAAGTGAGTGGCTCACAATGATGTGGAAAATCTTGATCTTTTAAAGGTGTTTAGTATGTGCTATGCTCATTGGAGGCTGACTCTACACCTCACACAGATCCTGCCCTCTATAGCAGAAGTGGTGAGGCATGAATGCACAGCACTGAGACACACAGTAGAAAGTGGTTTAATAAAGAACCTCAGAAGAAGTGTTATGAGAATTGGAAAGATAATTCCTTCCTTCTGAGGAGAATCAAGGAAGGCAGAGAACATCATGCAAGAGATGGAAAAATATGAGAATGTATGAAATGCTTAAACACACTGCACACTTCTACTTATTCTTTAAGATCTAGTTCCAGTGTCACCTCTGCAGTGAAGAGTGCCCATTTTCTCCTGGAGTTCAATTGTTCTGACCCATAATTTTTGTTCATACCTCAATATTAGCCAATTTTCCTCTTTATAAATCTTCCTCTATTAGACATTGAGTTAAAGGCCAGAAGACATTTTATATATACCAGTACAGTCTCACACTGGCATCCATCCTATCCAACCATTCACTAAATGTATTGAGCTTTGTGCTTAGGTGTTGT
>NW_016805130.1:2167418-2270219 GCF_001698545.2 Rhinopithecus bieti | reverse complement strand
GATAATTGAGGATAGTAACCTAAAATTAATACTCCCAGAACTGTCTCGTAAGTACCTTGACAGAAATCACACATAGGGCTATGGAAACCAAGATGATGAAAATTAAAGAGGATGAGAGAAAAAGGTTTCCTGAAAGATAGCAATTAAGGTTTGTTTGTGTGTGTGTGTGTGTGTGTGTGTGTGTGTGTGTGTGTGTGTGTGTTTTTCAAAGAAGGTGGAAAGAATAGGGTAAAAGATGGATTTTATGTGGTAGTAACAGCATAATCCCTTCAAGAACTATTAACAGGCACTCAAAAATATTTCAATGATCCAAAGTATGATCAGGGTAGAGTCTGGAGAACCTGATTCCCATCTAAGTATTTCCCTTTTGACATAACAGCCATTTTTGAAAATAAACCCAACGGTGACCTATGATTGTAAGAGAAAGCTGGTGAAGTAATTTATCCTAGAATCAGAAACAACATGCCCACTAGCTTACTTCCTGATCACTTCTAACAAGGATTTCAGTGCAATGGCTCTTTGAGCAAAATAAATGTGTCACTAGTTATAAAGTAGTATCATCTAAGTCAATTCAGAATGAAAATCTAAGGGACTGGCTCTGGGCTCCCCACCCTTCTGCCTGGAGAGATCTGTCAAACTTCCACTTTTAAAGCTAGAATGCTTTACTGCTTGGTAAACAGGCAACTGCCTTCCCCTTTTCACTTAATTGCATCCCTTAAGATCAAATGTCATCTAGGTAACTTTTGCTTTAATTCCACTTGCAGGAGAGAAGACATAAGGAGAAAATACGAAGTTAATTAGGGAGTAGTAAAGCGGTTCTCTGCAAGATTGAAGAGATAGAAAACATCTAAGATTCCGTGAACTGGAAGTATTGCTTTGGTGTCCTATAACCTCCACTGTTAAAGGAGTAATACCCCATATATTCTCTATTTAGGTGCTGAATTTTTTTTTTTTTAATAACAGTTTCTAATAAAACAAGGAGAATTTTTTTAAAGCATAACTCAATCTCTCAAAACAAAAATGAAATATAAGCTCAAAACATTAAAAAAGTAAAAGCAGCACATACTCTGAGCTTAAAATAAACTTTAAAACATGTTTTAAAAGTATGAAATGAGTTTTCTATTTTCTTATTTACTTGCTGAAAATTTTTGCATGTTAGGTATTATGTCCCACGTAAGAATTCACACCCATAAGCAGGTCTGACCTACGTGACTAATGATACTTTACAAAGTAGAAATGAACAAATTATTTTCAAAAAGCTGGTATTTTGTGTTTATTAAAATTACAACCACAATTTATCTCCTGACATACAAATAACTGAGAAGTTAAAAGATGTTTAAACTCCAACCTAATTGCACAAGTGTTGTTTTCATCTCCAATCTTGAAAGGTTTGTCACATAAACAGTTTAGTGAGGCCAAAGTGGTGATAATAAGTGAATCTTAAACTGATTTTGAAAAGGATGCATCACAGGTTCACACTTCCACATCTATACAACTTTATTAACAAGTAAAATACATGCCAGCATGTTTTATATATGGGCAAGGACATTCCTATGATAATGAATGGCACATTATCATCTAACAATTGACCTTTATCAAATATATGTTAATATTTCATATGACTATTTGAAGAATTAAACAACTAATAAATGCTAAAATAACATTTAACAGCAGTTAAAAATATAAAAGCCATTCAGTTTAGTATTTACCATAAGCTGGAATCATTCAAATACAACTATTAAAAAAAATACTATTTCTCTTCTACAGGCCAAATGGTTAATTAGAAAACACTGTGGCAATAATAACTGGCTCCTACCCTTACCCCAGTTCCATCCCTCAAAGGGCAGTGGAGCTAAGGTAGTCGCTTCTTGGTACGGTCTACAATTATACACAGGATGATCATATAACTTATCCTCCAAATTAGAACACTTTTGAGAATACGATGAGGCACTACTAAGCTTGAGAAAACAGGAATAACCAGGACAGTTTTGAGCAAACTAAGGATATATATTACCTTAGTTAAGTACGGTGTCACATTCACTATCATCACCTTTTGCACCTCTTGAAATAGTGCACACTAGATGAAAAAAGTATGTTAAATGAAGGAACTCTGAATTTTTCTCCAATTGGATATTTTGAACTCCACTTTTCCTGTTAGGAGAGATTTTACTAGAAATAATATTGTTTTAGCAGGTACAAATATGTGAACAACTTCAAAGGCATGTCTAAAATGAAATATATCTTATAGACTTAAAATAATAGGCTAAAGTTTAGTTTTTTTTATATTAAGCAGAGATTTTCATTTTAATGAAATGTAATGGGATTTCTATTTTAATCTGTTTCTAAAATCTATCCTGCATACAACATATATAAAAGTGTATTTTTGCCTTAAAATTCAGTTTATTGCATAAATACATGAAAATGGATTATCCTAGCCATGACCAGCTTATTCATTTACAACAGAAATAATTTGAAAATTTTGTATTAACTTCCAATCCCCAGTTCACACTCAAAAATGTTTAGATACCCTAACAAGAGTTTTGATTTTTCAATCTTTAAGGCAGAGTGCAAAGATGATCAAGCGTCCCCAAAACACAACAGCAGCTGTTCGAGGTCACAGGAAATGAAGTATGCAGGATTTGATATATCTGAAGGGAACATTAAGTTCTTGAAAATAACATTCTGATTCCCTTGCTTACGTGATGAGATTTAAGGTTACCACTGAATTATGCCAATTATAGAGGATTAAGTCATATGTATACTTGAACCTTATAGATTTGGGGGGAAAAAGTCAAAATAAAAAGTGAAGTTTTGATGCTGGATCAAAAGTAACATACCCATATTCAGAAAACAAGCACATATACCATAAAAGCTAAAATGAAATTCTAGTAAGTCGATGTTTTGATAGCTAAGCTTCCTAGTAATTATTTATCATGTAGCAAAGCTTTAATTTCATTTAAAAATTATTGAAAGAACAAAGTACAGGTCTATAAGAAATTAATATGAAAGAGATACAGCATGAGTTTGAATATGTTATTAGTACAGTTTAATTTTAATTAATTTCCAAATTAGGCAACTAAACCAAATATTTTTTCTTTACCCCATGCTATTGTCTTATTTCAAGGGTTGTAACACGGGTACTTTAATACAACAATAAAATTTTAATACAACAATAAAATTCTATGCAGGAAAGTAAACTGAATGAGACAAAACAAAAAATAGGCTACATTAGCAAAACTAAACTATGTTTTATTTATCAAAGACAATGAAACAATCAGAAAATACAGAGAAATACAGAAGAGGTTATAAAGCATAATAAATTTTATTTTTTGGAAATGGAAAATGTCCCTGAATAGTTAGATGTACCTTTTAGTAGTAATGTCTGATAATAAATAAGAAATCAATTTTATACGTTCCATATAGCTGTATTAAATAATTTTTAAGTTTAAAAGGTAAAATACCATCATTTTAAATGTTGGTATTCAAAACCAAAGATATAACCAAAAGGAAAAACAGATGAGACATAAAATGATTTGCAAGATGGGAAATATAGTAGTTTATGAATGTAAATTAACTTCCAGTTGTAATAATGGTTACATACTCTCACTACACACACAGACCCCACAGTCCTATATGCCACAAACACATTTCCATAACTTGAAAATGAGTGTTTTGCATATCTCAGTTCAGGATATGTTTTTTACAAGTTAATCCTAAAGTCATAAAGCAAGAAGCTATTAATAGTACAAGATTTTATTTGCTAAGTTTTACAAATTAAACTCTAAAAAAATTATTACAATGATACTGACAGATATTTTATTGGCTTTGTAAAAGACAAACACAAATGAGAATTATCTTATTTAGAGAAATTAACTTTCAAATTTTTAAATGAAATAATATAATACCTAATACAATTCTTTCGCAAGATCCTCCAAGACAGGGCCATCTAAAAACCCAGGCTTCTCATCTGAAAATCCTAAAACTAGTATGCCTTTAAAAAATTTTTTTTTATTTATAAAGGACATTGGTATTCCCACATTTTCTTAAAATTTGTTGTCCTAAAACAAATTCTATCTTTAACACTCAGGTTTCTAAATATATATATATGTGTGTGTATGTGTGTGTGTGTGTGTGTATATATATGTATACATATACATATATATATTTAGTTCACTGAATTTAAAATTAATGAAAGCTATCTGGACACAATTTCTAAGAAAACATTGCAGAAAGTAAGTTACGCACGTATTTACAGGAAGAGTTTTCCTAAATATAATGTAAGTGTCATGTTCAAAAATCTGACAAATCCTTTCTAATAATCAGCACTGCAGGTTTCAATAAACCTTATGTAACAAAAGATGTTTCATATGTAGAATTACCAGATGAGTCTAAGAGCCAGAAACTAAATCATTAGACATGGTTAATAATTTCATTTTTATTATACTAAATGTCAGGTCAGAAGTCAACGGCATTTACAAGCTGGAAGACTGTTTATCCACTCAACTCTTTCAATTATATCAAACACTGATTAACCAAATGTGACTGGACTTAACTGCTACAACTTTACGGTTTCTATCAAGTATACGCAAATCTCTCAAATGGGCACATATGCGTATGTGCAAAACAAGTGAAATACAGATACTTAAAGAATGAACAGAAATGGCTTGTAAGCATAAACCACCCTGCCATTCAATTTTGAAGCTCCGTCTTTTCCTCACTAATTTGTCTTCTGTTATTAGTAGTCTTCTATTAAAGTTGTAGGTTTACAGATGATCTGGAAATTTCACATTGGTATAAGAAAGGAATGTCAAGTTGATGCAGTCTGGAGGCAAAGAAGGAATTAGTCTTAAAATGTATTAAGTTGTCTTTATCTAAATCATAGTATAATACAACACATTTTATAGAAGAATTACATCAAGTATATAATATTCTTTTGATAAAGTCTATATATCAGAATATATTCTAAAGTGTAAGGCTTCTATAGCAGACTTTCATCTAGAAAATATTTGCATTGTATTTTACACTCTTCGAAATGTACAGAAGATAACCACACAAATTAGTAAAATAGCAAAATTACTTTGCCTTTTAATCTTATTATTAATACTGACAAATTCTTAATGCCACTGTTTGAGAAGGTATTTTGCTTGTTAAAATAAAGTGACAGTGACTTCTTTGGGAGTGGTTGGGGGAGACTTTAATAGAACACTTAAAATGATACTTAAACATGATCTAGAAATACAAGTGTATTCATAGTACTCTAGCAGAAATAAGTAAATTATATAAGCTTATGTATAACTTACGTAAATGATAAAATGTAAGCAACCAAATCACAAAGCATACAATTTATTTGAAAAAAGAATACTTAGTAAACTTGAAACACTTTGTTCTTTATAGTCCTACATTCAGAAGTTAGGTACTGGTAGACATTTTGGTTATGGAGTTCAAATGCTTTATCAATTTACATTATTTATAGGCATAAAGTATATGGTACTTGCTTTAAAAAATAGAATAGGGAGTATGAGGTTACTTTATGTGAAGATACTCCTGCTGCACAATAAATAAATACTATTACTATATCCATGGCCTCCAGAAATTCACTGGATAACTAGTAAGACAACTTCTACTCATTTCTTCATATTCCTACTTATTCAAGTTGTAGCATTCATAGTTGATAAAAACCAGCACACATTAAGAAAACAATAACAGAACTATTTTCTTCACATGACTTTTATTCCTTGATCCAGACTGTTAAAAGGACTGTAAGACAAATTGTTTTTCAATCACAGATTTTTTTTTTTCCACCACATGTCTATGTGAATTTCACATTGTTTTATACAAAATGCCCATTCCTTCAGTCCAAGTACTATGTCCTATTTTGTTGTTTTCAAGCCTTCAAATTTCGTGCTGGTGGTTACTTCATATACATTCTATGGTTAATCTTTAAAGAGTTATCTAAAAAGGTCTATGACTTATTAAATTTCAATAAGCTGACCATTAGCAGCATTAAAAAATATTAAATATGCTAACAGTAAAAATCATGAATACACATTAGGCATTTAACACGTATCTGGTAAATTTGAATACATAAAGGGAATAGGCAGAGTTCACAGATTAATATTTCTTACCTCTATAATAAGAAGAAATACCTTGTTCTATGAGCAGCTGCCATACTTTCAGACATGTTTCTGACTTTTAGATAATTAACAAATCCTCTGAAGAAAAGGAGCAGACCTGAGAAGGTTGAAATAATATGGATATACTATGTTTTTATACAGAAAGGGGCAAGATAAATTTAAAGTAGACAATTATGAACAAGATCCTCTTGATTTAAGGAATTTTATTTGCAGACTTCCATTCATTTCTGTAATATATTTTACACTATAAGGATAAACTCTGTCACAAGGAAATACAATTTTTCAATTTGTTAAGCCTAGATGTAACAAAATTAAAGCAAACCTAGTTATAAAATCCAGAATTACATAAAAACATACATTTAAGTAATTTTCTTAAATAGCGAAGTTACCTGATGCACTTAAACTGATTCAACTCATAAAACCCCCATTGAGCCCATGGGTTCAATCTTTTCAATTAATATAACTACTGAGTGAACATAGTTATTTATATAAAGTACATAAAAAGGAAAAATATACATGTGGTTGCTAACAACTGTGGGGAAAAAAACAATAAGCCTGTATAGCAGTATCAAGTGCCTGTCATCTGTGAAATCTGCATTTGAAGATATGTGCATTATGTACATATTTTCAATTATGAGTTCTTATTTTGAAGTAATAATAAGAAATTAACATAATAAAAAATTAAGAAGAGTTAGAAAAGACAACTTGGAAGACAGTTACTCTAATGATTTTGATTATTTGGGATTCTTCTTATATCTATCTCAGTTTTCTCCTTTGTAAAGTAGTATTTTAAAATAACAACCACAGATATATTTAACAATTTAAAAAGCAATACCTGTGAAATTCTCTAAAGTTTCACATAACAAATATTAGATCAATATAAAACATTACCATTATTAGTATAAGCCTTTGAAATACTTAAGCATATGATTCTTAGGGAAACATTAACCCCAGTAAATTTTAATCAGGAAACTGGGGTGGGGATCCAAAACAAAACAGAAGATATCTACTGTATGTGTATGACTTTCCTCACCAGGAGGAAAAAGAGTTTGAGAATTTAAAATATAAAGTCTCAAATTAAATTTGTACTCCAACTGCAAGACAATAATCAAATTACTAAAAAAAAGAAGCATGTGTGTAGTAAATTGGAGAAGAAAGACAGAAGAGAGATACAAATGATGACTTAAAGGGTATAAATTTCAGCTAAACCCGATTGCATCTGCTTCGCATATCCTAACTCCCTCTGGGACTCCCTCTGAATTCCACCCTCATATCTTTCCAGATGCTGTTCAAAGATAGTAATACTGTTATCCCAAATGTAAAAATATTACTGCAAAATGTAAACCAACTTATTTGTGGGATCCCTTCCTTTCTCTCTAAAGCTGCTGTTTTCTAACACACATTTTACTTCTCAGGCATTTTCTAAAAGAAGTCACCCAGTTCATATCAAAAAACCAATCACTCAGTGGCTACTGTTTCTGAGCATTCTACAAAGTGCTCAACATTCTTTTCAGCATATGTGAGAGCAACATTTTTATCATTTATTACATTTTCACATTCCCCTAAATAAATACTAGATTACGGCTCTGAAGTGGAACTAGCATTGTCCTCTGTATTCTACTCTGCCCCACACTAACCTCCCTAAGATTCCTCCAATCTCTAAATAATATATATATACACACACAAATGTACTCATTTAATATAAATACTTAACAGACTTTACGAATCTTCTCACTTTTAGGTAAGAAACTCAATAAAGAACACGTCATTCAGGCAGTTAGAACACAACAATATAAAACTGGCTTCACCTCCAGATGCATCTCAACAAGGTCACAACACTAAAATAATTTCACTATAGCTATTAAAGAATTAAGTGACCTTATCTAACAATAATTTGTTTCCCAAAAGATCCCACAGTACGACTAAATAACAACTCAGAGAGAAGACTGCCACCTACTGAAATGCTGTTATTTTCTATGAGTAAAACATGGGCTTTTAATCTTAACAAGAAACAAAATGTATTCCTTATGTCAGCAAACACATCTGAAAAGTGGATTAAAGGTATAATGTGATCTAATGATTAACTTAATTATCTCACATCAAAGGTAAAAAACAAAAGGGAACAAAAATTGAAAATCCATAAAATTCCATCAATATTAATAAAAAGACATGCCTTATAGAAAGACAACTCAACAGTAGTACTGTGATCATCAGGCATAAAGCCTTTCCTTATGCCTGGCTGATTAATGATTAATTCAAGGCACAATTCAAAAGCATAAAGAATGTTTCCACGATCGAAAAAGAAGAGAATAGATAGAACAACCAAACTATCCAACTCTCAAATTTCCTAAGATCATTAAAAGAAGTTATTTGTGTATATTTTCTGAGATAAATGCTAAGACAATTTTTTTATCACGTTGTTATTTTACAATTTTGTGGCATTCAATGATCATCCCACCACTGACTCTTTACACTGATAGCCTCTGGATTTTAAATCTAAGAAATCTGTAGTGCTATGTAGAATAGTTTAAAATGTATTTTAACTATTTAACTAAAATGTATTTTAAATCTAAGAAATCTGTAGTGCTATGTAGAATAGTTTAAAAATGTGAGATGATGTGTTTGAATATGAGAATTTTATAGAAGAAAAATAATTTCCACATAGATTGTGCCACAGTTTATTTACATTTACAGTTTTTGGAAATATCAAAGTTAAACTAAATACATTAAGAATAAACTTACCAAGTACAAGAAATATCCACCAAAGCCAATACTGTCCATTGAAATATCCAGTAAAATAATCAGAAAACTATGGAGTGAACATAAATATATTAACCAAATTTGTACACCTGAATTTGAAAATCATAGATTATCTTCAGTTTCAGAATGATTTACCTCAAATAATCTTTAACACTTAAAATAGCACAAAGGAAATATAAAACACTTAAGGGCATACATATATATAAATTATTTGAGAAAAAAATCATCTTATGCAATAGCAAAAAAAAAAAAATTAAATGAAGTATTTTGGAAACAAAAACCAGTTTCAAACTCCCTGCAAGAAATACAAGTAAATGTTGTATGTCTGATTCACACATTTTCTTATTAAAAATTTCACATCAGTCCTTCTTTCATAATCTCAAAACCACAACTACCATCCCAAACACACTATACCAACCTGCTGCTTCAGATATTAACACCAAAAGCCATATTAGTTTAATCTTATCAGATGGGGGTATCCTGCTGACCTCCAAAAAGAAGAGCTTTTGACCTTCTGTACACTCCCTACTGCTAATCACTGCCAAAAATACTAGGTGCATAAAGACCCCCATTAGAGTCTTTCTATTTTCAAACTAGATGCTCTAGCATTCAGTTCCCAACAGTGAGCTGAGAACAGCTAAATGAACCTTAAAGTGGCATTTCAACAGTTCCTATTAGCGGCCATGGCAGACAGTTTTATATTCTCTGTGGTGTGGGAATATGAACAGGCCGATGGAAGGCAGAGTTCGATGATATTGGACACAGTTACCTTTTCCTTGATTAGACTCTAGACATCACACTTCATTAATTTTAAAAGGCTTTTTAAAAAATCAATCTGATTTTCTTTAGTTACTTCAGATAACTTTAGCACCTAAAACAATGCCTCAAATGATTATTTTTTTAAAAGTGTTTAATATAACCTACTCTAAAATTAGTAAAAATTAGCTTGTATTTACCCACCCTGTTTCCACTGGCCTGCAAATTGAATCTGATGTAACTAAAAATGATTTCATTAAATGCAGACTTGCTCTCAAATCTGATATTAATTAAAAGTATTTGTAACTTTATAGGTAAAGATTTCCAATTATTTGTTGGTAATTTCCATATAAGCTTAAAATCCTAGGCTTTGGCAATAATAAAAAATGCTTACAAATTGTAAATAATGTTATTTAGTAAGCATATCAAATAAAGATTACCTAAGTCTACTTTTTATAGCCTTTTAAGTATTTTCTCAGGAAGTATTTCTAATAAATCAACCATTTATAGTAATTTCAGTATTTACAGTAATTTCATGTTTTACATTTTATAGTACTTTAAAAAAATGTATAGTAATTTCAGAGATTTAAAATTTCAAAGTACTACTAAACACAGAGATCCCACGTACACCTACATCTTTAAAATATGTGTACAATGAAGGAGGGACTCGAAATGAAAAAGATGCAGCTTACACAGGACTGTACTATACTATTTTTCAGTCAAGTCATTCACAGTTAGAAATAAAACACTTTCATATAGGTCTTAAAGGCTTTTCAAGAACAAAAAAGAATAAAGAACCAAGGCAATACGTTTTGATTTTAAATTTCTGCGTGTTACCCAGTAACAGGCAACCTGAACAGCCAGAACAGAGTCTTTCTTCACCAAAATATTTTGAAAGAGAAGGATTCGCTATGTAAAAAGGATAAAATAATGTTGGACTCATTACTGTGTTAGCAAAAATGTTTTAAAATACTAAAATCATAAGCCTAAGCCAACTGTTGTGTTTTCTTTAATGTAAGTAAACCAATCATGTTGATTGGCCAGTCACAGGCTAGAGAAATCAAATTTTGGAAAATAAATTAATGAACATTAAGAATTCATCCGATTTTATTATATTAATACATCATCACTATTTCATTGTTTACATCCTACTTTCGAAATGTAATTTGTTAGTTTTTAATAAAACACATATGTATTTTTAACCAAATAATAAAAAACTTAGACAGAAGTAGTATCGGAAGCCTAGGCTAAAGATATTTACACAAAATCCGAGGTTCATGGCAGCTCAGACACAAAATGGACAGCAGCAGTATGATTTATAAATTACTTATTGTCTAATGAAAGGAAACACCAGGTTTTAGGGGAAAACTTTTCTCTCAGCACTAAACTCTAAAAGGAATGTTTTACTTGGAGCATTATAGTAAAAGTCAAAATACAGTGTAACAGAGGCAGTACAGAAGTAGGAACATAGGTGATGAATTGAGACCAAGGTAGATGCCAATTCACATTAAAAACTGTGGGACTGGCTGGGCACGGTGGCTCACGCCTGTAATCCTAGCACTTTGGGAGGCCGAGGCTGGCAGACTGCCTGAGCTCAGGAGTTTGAGATCAGCCTGGGCAACGAGGTGAAACCTGTCTCTACAAAAATACAAAAAATTAGCCAGGCGTGGCGGCATGTGCCCGTAGTCCCAGCTACTTGGAGGCTGAGGCAGGAGAATCGCTTGAACTCAGGAGGCAGAGGTTGCAGAGTGCCAAGATGGCGCCCACTGCACTCCAGCTTGGGTGGCAGAGTGAGACTCTGTCTCCACAAGAAAAACAACTGTGAGACCTTGAGCAAATTATTAGATTCTTTTTATTCTTAGTTTCATTACCAATAAAATGGCTAGATCATCACCAGCATCAGAGATACAGTTAAAACTTTGAAAACTCGTTATTTGTAACAAATTATGCCTGGCACACACTAAGGGTTAAATGAATGACAGTTATTGTTATTTTATACAAAAGATTTTTTAAAATCCTTTTCTTATAACACTTCTTAATACACACTAAAGGCATAACATTAACTCTAACTCAGTAAAAGTATTTTAAGGGAAATTAAACAGTCCTGGAGATCAAACTTGATGACAGTATATACCTTACAAAACTGTAAGAAACTCCAATCCTTGAATATAAGTTCCCCATCTTATCACATCAACTAGAGTTGATAACTAGATAATCTAATCCCTTCTCAACCTGAGGTTCTTATGAGAAAATTAAGCTGTAATACTCTAAGGGCATAAGTTGTATAGGATGCATTAACTTCTTTCTTATACATCTAGAATGATACTAGCAATTTACTAACTGGGAGAATTGAGAAAACAGTCCTCATATCATTTTGTATGTTCTGTGATTTAGATGAGAAATCCCATTTGAATAATAGTGCTTAATAGTATCATAATCAACGTTGGACTTATCTAGGCCCAACTTCGAGGTATTTTAATAATAATTTCTATAAGGGAAGGGATTGTGTCTTTATCTTTGTATGTTCTGTAACACCTAATAGATTTATACTTGTGTTAGGAACCCACTGCACATCTTTTGCAGTAAAACTAAAACAAGAAATTGTCAGGGGATAGTTCTTACGATGGCTCAAATTTTAATTTTCTTAGAAGAAACCAGTCCATAGGTCCCAACCAATAATTAATTGATTAGTAACTAAAACCTATGGATTACTGAAACCCTGGGAAGCTATAAGTTTTAAAATAATAAAGAAATGCATCACATCTATAAACATTAATATTTTCATAATGGGGTACTTTTAAATCAAGCTAGGTAATATGGATGGTATTATCAAACGTGAACATTTTAGGAGAAGCTCAATATCATTTGATCTATGAATTTAGCTAAAAATTTTAGGAGGATTTAGCTCATTCAATAAGAAATGAATGTTTAAATGTAGAAGTATTATATTTTATTGAATGTATAATAGCATTTAAAATGTGTAGGTAACTTTTCCAAAAGACTTATTAAAACAATAAGTAAAGCCATTCTTGGATCATTCTCCTAGATCTTATAGTAAAGAAAAAAAAAAAAAAAAACTAGGAAGAAACATTTGTAAAAGAAGTGAACAGAGGCCTTCAAAAGGCAAAGGTAAAGAGCTGGGGAAGATGATGCTAACAACACTAATGCCTAAGCAATTTTACAGAAAACTTTTTTGGGACTAGAAAAGTTGTTAAGGTGGGGAAAAGGACTTATCACTGTCTCCCTACACACTATCTTGTAAATGATAAGAAGAAGCCAGAGGGTGACTTCAGGGAACAACAGGAAAATAAGGAAGGCTTAGAAGAAGCATGAGGGAAAAAAAGGGTTCTGATAATCACTTCATAGGCCTTTACTTTTGAGCTCTCAATGTTTTCAAAAGAAAAGAGTGAGAAAATATTTAAGTTCATGATAATGTGACTAAACGAGAAATTTTTATGTTTTAACTGATTTTAGGCATACCTGCACTATATCACAATAATAGTAGCCATGATTTACTGAGCACATATATTTGTGCAGTAACTGGATAAGGTACTTTAATTACATTATTTCCATACCTCATAAAAATGCCACAAGGCAGGTATCATCAGCCTATTATAAAGAAACTAATGCTCAGAACAATTAAATAAAGTTAAAAGACATATAAAAAAGTTGAGATTCAAACTTAAATTTTTATGATTTCAAAGTTCTTTCCACTATATTAACAATTTCTCATATGATAAAGTTATAACGTGTTCATACCGCAGAGCTCACTATAATGATTAAATATAGGATTTAAGAATAAGCCTTGAAATAACAGAATTCATGAAAATAAAGTGCCCATTTATGAATCACACAGAAAACTTCACACATCTCATTTTAGAGATAAAAGAGATACAGGCTATCAAGACACTCACCCTGACAATAAGGATCCATTTGATCAAGGAAAGGCCAAATCCGCAGATAGCACCATACCTTCCAGCTATGGTATTGGTGATACAGAAGGATAAACAAAATCCAAGCCAGTTGAAAATAAATGCCACTAAAAGTAACAGAAACAGTTATTTTATAAACCACAATTTGGAAACAAATTAACATAGACGTATCAATAATATTTCATTGCTCAATGGAAACAGCAGTTCCCTTTCTTTTAACTCTGCCAATTAAGGCTTCTTTATAGACTATAGCCTACTTTTTGCAAACAGCTTATTTGCTATACTGTATATCAACAAATGGGTAAGCTTGGTTTCTCCTCAGTCTGGCCAACAGGAATCCATTCCTGAAAGCTTATCATTAATAGCTGAAACTGCAGTTTTAAACTAGCTTAAAAGCAGATCACAATGTAGCCCACATGTGGTTCCACGCAAGAAGTCCAGCCTAAGCAAACAGCCAACAAAATTGGCTTTTTAAAAAAGGTAAAAGCAGGCCGGGCGCAGTGGCTCATGCCTGTAATCCCAGCACTCTGGGAGGCTGAGGCAGGGGGATCAGCTGAGATCAGGAGTTCGAGATCAGCCTGGCCAGCATGATGAAATCCTGTCTCTACTAAAAACAAAAAAATTAGCTGGGCGTGGTCGCAGGCACTTGTAATCCTAGCTACTCAGGAGGCTAAGGCAGAATTGCTTGAACCTGCGAGGTGAAGGTAGCAGTGAGCCAAGATCACACCACTGCACTGGAGTGTGGGTAACAGAGCAAGACTCTGGCTCAAAAAAAAAAAAAGAAAAAAAGAAAAAAGAAAAAAAAGGTAAACAAAACAATAAAATTCAATACTTCACAAATACTTTATGGGTTTCTTCAGTTGTAATTACAATTCTTAGATGTTCCTTTTCTGGATTTACTTATGCTATGTAACGTCATCTAAAAGCTATATAAAAAACAACTTTCCATGGACAGAATAAGTCATCAATTTTTGTTTTCCAAGATGTGTAGTGTGCAGATAACCCCTTTAAAAACTGTAACTTTTTGACTTGTATATGGTAGGTGTTCAAAAGAATGAACTGAATAAAGATGCTTAACATGAATTGTTAGGGAAATAAAATTAAACCACAATGAGATACCATCACCAAATTATTAGAATGTCTTAAAAAAAAAAATCATCAACACCAAATACTGATGAGGATACAGAGCAACAGGAACTCTCATTCATTACTGGTGGGAATGCAAAATACTACAGCTAGTTCGGAAGACAGTTTGGCAATTTCTTACAAATCAGAATTCACATTTCAAAACACTCTTCTAATTCTTTTAAAGTTACAAGTATCTTCTCTTTCTGTTTCCCTCAAGTCTAAAATGAGAATAATGCAGGTGATTACTTATTACCATGGCATGCTGATGTGAAGATTCACAAACGGTACAAATGGCTAAACCTCAGAAGAAAAGTTTTCTAAACAGGATCAAATAAGAGCCCATTACATTTTAAAGCACTAAAATTTAAGGTCATTTCCATAGACTGTCAATTATCTGTAAACTTTTCATTTCTAGTGTTTGGCAAATAACCAAATTCTGTTCCATTCTCTTAGAAAGTTTCTTAAAAATAAGATCAGAGATATGCATATTATGCATGTATCTGAGGCATTTTATGGTAACACTTTAAAAAGATTTTGAGAGCAAAAGCATTATTACAAACATTTCTTCTTTTACATTTTCTGAACAAGAATACACAATTATCTCACCAAATTTAAGTGTAAACTTTTTTTAGGGTTATATGAGGTAAAACACTAAAAATAAAGAAGGAAACAATTAAACCACCAAAAGGTTTTAATTGAAATAGTCTTATTGATATTCACTGTAATTTTACTTGTGCAAGTTATGTAACGTGACATGCTTAAGTTATAAATAACCCACACTAAAATAAAATCTTTTCTGGACCGTTTTACCCACAGTAGCTATTAGATATTTAAGAAACATGGAAAATATAGCAAGTTGCAATTTGAAAACCAGCCACTAGATGGTAGTGATGACAAATAAATCTATGCTTATCAAGCAAATAAACTCTAGGCCTATAGCCTACCAGGAAAAAAAAAATCAGGAAATAGAGGTAAAAATATAAATTTACTGTTACAATATTGGTACAATATTTGTAAAACAGGAAGCGTTAAATATATGAGTTGTGGAAACAATTTAGTAAAAATTTAGTAAAACATAATTTATATTAAATCTATTAAATATAAATATATACATTTACATTATATTAGCTAATAATACTATCACTGGCTAAGAATAAAGTCATCCAGTGTGTCTAAGTTATCATGCATTTATAACACATCAGTGAAAGGCCTTCAAATCTAAAAAATAAAAATTAAAAAGAAGACACTGGTGGTAAGTGAATAAACGGAGAAACAACATTTCTGAGTTGCATAATTAGAAGGTGTCAAATAACATGTTTTTATTCCCAAGAAATAGGTATTTATACTAAAATAGTACAATATATTTAGATCCTTTCTTTTCTAATTAAGGTTTCTTAAAAGGTATAGTAACAATGAAAACAATGAATGTTTAAGCTACTTTTTGTAAACAAACTATGTGAGAGGTTTGTTATTAAAATGTTATTAACATATAGGATTACCAGTTAAACCAAAATTAAGATAAAAACCAAGGTTCACAGGACTAATATTACAAAACAGCACTCATTTGTAACCAGAGTTTACTGCCTTTTTATTATACCTAACGTATCTAACTAGAAATTGTAACTAAAACCAATTTAAGATTTAAATCTTGCATATACATTTGCTGGTTGACAACCAGAATACTACAATTAGTAAATTCGAGGAGCTGCCTGCCCTCCTTCCTCATTCCTCTCCCCCTCTTTTCTTCAGCAGATGAAAATAGAATGGAAGCAAGAAACCATTTCAAACTTGGGAGGACAAGGTTTACATGAACTTTCAGACTCAAAAGTGTCAACAAATGAAGTTTGTATTTTCTACTTTTTAAAGTTGAATGTGGCACTTTAAATAAGTTTATTTCTCGGTTTTATGATAATAAAGCTTATAACTAAACCGAATTAAATCAGCATTCTATCCAAGAATGAAAGCTTGATCATTTAACCAGGTGGAGGGCAGAAATTAACTATATCATAGATCAATAAACTTACTTAAATGGTTTCTACCAATGGCTTTAGTAATTTATTGGGCATCTTATTATTTAATGAGTTTACTATGTCAATCCCTGTATTAGGAATTGAAATAATGAAGACTTTGACACAGTCTTCCCTCAAGAAGATTAAATTTACTTTATAAGTCAAATACTAAGAATTCTGCAAGATGTTAAAATGTTACTAAGTTTCTGATCTTCTAATTCTTACCATTCCCCCCAAATAAGACTTATACTTTCATAACTGTCTGTCTCAAGTGACACTGTTCCAATTGCCCAGAATGTCCGTTTTTTCCAATCCTTCTTCTAGCTTAAGGACACTCAAATGGAAATCCTCTGCCCCCAAAGCGGAATTTATAGTTTCATTCTATATGCTCCTACAGAGCTGAATGGGCACCAATATAGCAGTATTTCTCTTTAAAAATCTGAAATAGCTTAAATATGCTTATGTACTTTTACATGTCAGTGTCTTCATAATGGCTGCAATGCACATTTATGCAAACAAGAGTTTAATAAATTCTAGGATTTGTATTTAAACATATGATCACAGTATTCATTAGTCCAATATCAGAAACAATTTACATTTTAAGAAAGGTAGACACATGCTAACAATATTTGCTTCTCTTCACTATGTTACTTTAATATACATAAAATCAATACATGCAAAAAAAATCAAAATAGTTGGGAAAGATTACTTACTGAAAAATGCCAGCATGAAAATGCCATCATTACCCACTCTGAGCTGGTCTGCATCACTGAAGTCATCTCTTGGTGGACACTCTTCCTCCTGAATCTGTAAATATGTAACATTGGAATAGTTCACTAAAAATTACAACTTTACCATCTTAAATGTTATAAACATAAGAACTTCAACAAAATCTAATGTTCTCAATTTGTTGTATAGACAAATGAAATAATGAGTACAATGTCTGGCACAGAGTAATCAATAAGCATTAGCAAGTACTATTTTTTCACAGTCACATTTGAAAAGAGTAACTTTAAAGATAAACACACACACAAAAAAAGATGAGTAACATCAAACTCATAAAAATGGTATCAAGAAGAAACATGTGACAGTGCTGCATTAGTAATGATTGGGAAATAAGAACTTTCATAAACAGTGGTGGAGTATAAATTGGTACAACTTCTATGGTTGGCAATTTTGCAATAATTATCAAAAATAAAAATGTGCATACCCTATGATCCAGCCATTCCAGTTCTTAAAATATACTGCACAGATATCTATATATACATACACATATTCCCTCTTATAAAAATGATGTATTAAAGATAATTCATTCCAGCAATGCTAATAAGAGCAAAAGATTAGATACAATCTAAATGCCCATCAACAGCAGACTATGTTAGGAGATAATTCTCCGCACTTCTATCATGTTTCTACATGTCTTCCAGGTAGAGGCATTGGCGGCCTTTTTTCTGGAAAAGCTGCCAGCATTCAATGCCAGCCCCTGAAAGCAGCCACAGGAACTGTACACTGCAAAGCCTCAAGGGCAGAGCTGCCCAAGGCCTGGGAAGCCCACCCCTTGTACCAGAAAGCCCTGGATGTGAGACATGGAGTCAAAGACTATTCTGGCCAGGTGTGGTGGCTCACACCTATAATCCCACACTTTGGAAGGCCGAGGCAGGCGATCACTTGAGGCCAGGAGTTCAAGACCAGCCTGGCCACCGTGGTGAAACCCTGGCTCTACTAAAAATACAAAAATCAGCCAGGTATGGTGGCACATGCCTGTAATCCCAGCTACTCAGGAGGCTGAGGAGTGAGAATCGTTTGAACTCGGGAGGTAGCAGTTGCAGCAGGCCAAGATCACACCAATGCACTCCAGCCTGGGTGACAGAGTGAGACTGTCTCAAAAAAAATATCATTTTGGAATTTTAGGATTTAATGACTGTCATGCTTGGTTTCAGTCTTCCATGGGGCTTGTATCCCCTTTTGTTGACCAATTTCTCCCTTTTGGAACCAGAATATTTACCCAGTGCCTATAGCGCCATTTTATCTTAGAAGTAATTAACTTGTTTTTGATTTTACAGGCCCATAGGTGGAAGGGACTTGCCTTGTCTCAGATGAGACTTTGGATTATTGATTTTTTGAGTTAACGCTGGAATAAGATTCTGGGGGACTGTTGGGAAGGCATGGTTGTTTTTTGAAATGTGAGAAGGACATGAGATCTGGGAAGGGCCAGGGACAGAATTACATGGTTTGATCTGTGTCCCCATCCAAATCACATGTTCAACTGTAATCCTCAACTGTTGGAGGCTGGGCCTGGTAGGAGGTGATTGGATCATGGGGATGGTTTCTAATGGTTTAACATCATTTCCCTGGGCGCTGCTCTCATGATAGTGAGTGAGTGCATTATTGTTTTTTTCTGAGATCTGGTTGTTTAAAAGAGTGTGGCATCACCTCTCCACTCTCTCTCTTTCTCCTGCTCCAGGCATGTAAAACGGGCCTGCTTCCCTATCACCTTCCGCCACAATCGTAAGTTTCCCGAGGCACCCCCAGAAGCTGCTATGCTTCCTGTACAGCCTGCAGAACTGTAAGTCAATTAAACCTCTTTTCTTCATAAAGTACTCAGTCTTGGGTATTTCTTTATAGCAGTGTGAAAATGGACTAACATGGTACACTTCATCTCCGTTGAGTGTGAATAACTCAATTTTGTGAGGCCGAGTCTGAGAAGCTAGGGTTCTGCTCAAGATCACATAATGAGGAGGGTCAAAGTGCAACCTGAATCCAGGGCAATGATGTTCTTTTCCACACAATCATGGTAGCCTCACTAAGCATACTGCTATCCTGAAATTTAAAAACTTTCAAAATCATTTTATATTGCTTATTATTTGGGTACAAAAATCCCTTAAATTGTGCAATCATATATCACAGGTAAACTCAATATACTAAATTTAATCACTGGCCATGACTAAGTACATATTTATAAAATTTTATATAATTTCAAATTAATTCAAGGAATAAACATTAAAGCATAGTAAGAACAAAAAACTGTCAGTGTGATGGCAAAAAATATATTTCATCCTGTGTATTTTAAAACATCAGTACAGGCCAGGCACAGGGTCTCATGCCTGTAATCCCGGCACTTTGTGAGGCCGAGGTGGGTGGATCACTTGAGGTCACGAGCTCGAGACTAGCCTGACCAATATGGCAAAACCCCGTCTCTATTAAAAACCCCATCTCTACTAAAAATACAAAAAAAAATCAGCCAGGCATGGTGGCATGCTCCTGTAGTCCCAGCTACTCGAGAGGCTAAGGCAGGAGAATCATTTGAACTGGGGAGGCAGAGGTTGCCCTGAACCGAGATTGCACTACTGCATTGCAGCCCGGGGGACGCAGTGAGACTCCGCCTCAAAAACAAAACAAAACAAAACAACAACAACAAAATCAACACAGAAATTTTATCAAAAGTCATTAAGACAAAAAAAAAAATTTTTTAAGGTAAGATCTCACTCTGTCACCCAGGCTGGAGTGCAGTGGCACAATCATGGCTCACTGCAGTCTTCATCTGGGCTCACTATAGCCTCAATCTCCTGGGCTCAAGTGATCTTCCCACTTCAGCCTTCCAAGTAGCTGGAAGTACAGATGCATGCCACCACGCCTGGCTGAACTTTTTTTTTTTAGTGGAAATAAGGTCTCGCTATGTTGCCCAGGCTGGTCTCAAACTCCTGAGCTCAAGCAATCTGCTTGCCTCAGCCTCCCAAAGTGCTGAGATTACAGGAGTGAGTCACTGCAATATGCCCAAAGATGTCTTTTATAATATTAATAGAAAAAAATCGAAACACAAACATTTGAAAATACTTTAATTGTTCACTCTAGAGGAATGGCCACTAAATTTCAATAGCATATTGATTCCAGGGAATTTAACTCAACTATTAAGTAACAGGGAAATGTTTATATAAGATGTTTAAAAAATAAAATGGTATCTAGGCAATAATTTCAACTACATTAAACATTAATTTCTGAATCCTAAAATTGGTAAAGACATTGAAATATTTTAAAATAGAGAGCTGTAATAGAACACCTGTGGTATTTTCCTCTTCCTATTTTCCCACATTGGCTAATACAGAGAAAGCATTCATTAACATAATTGACTGTCATTCACTAAACAACAAAAATGTGCCTGATAATAACTAGGTACTGGGAATGTAAATGCAAGATATCTGTCCTGGAGTTGCTCATGATTTATCCAGTGGTAGTTCTAATGTCAAAAGACAAGTTACTGCAACAATTTAAAACAAATTACAAAAAAAGAGCCCTACCCACTATAAGATGATGAAATGAGCCTACCTGAAGAACAAGCCATGTTCTAAACATTTTATAAAATTAATGGTTTGGAATTAGCATTTTTCATAGAAATATTAAAAATAAGTTGTCATTTTCAGAAAACTACTTAACCATTCCATAACATACATGCAATTCTATGCATCAGAAATAGGAAATAGTAAAAAACAGTAGTCTTAAAGTCTCTTGACTATCTATATTCTCCCAATGAGAGTTGATTTGGGACATAAGCTTTCACACCCAGCTGAGACTCATTTACAACTGAATGTACTCAAATGCTAATTCGATGAGACTTTTTTTTCAATTTTTAAATTTTGTTTGTAATTGACAAAAACTATATATGTATGATGTATAACATGATGTTCTAAAATGTGTATACATTGTGGAGTGGCTAAATTGAGCTAATTAACATGCACAGTATCTCAAATATTTTTTCGTGGTAAGAACACTTAAAATCTACTCTCCTAGCAATTTTCAAGCATAGACCAATATTTTAATCTCAATCAGGTAATGGAGACTCATATGCAAACATTCATACTCTGCACAAAGAGGGTGCTGAAGCACTGGGTTAAGGAAGCACTGGTAAATTTAAAAGACTTTTTACAAGACCTAAGTTAGCGTCTCTTGTACACATTTCTATTAATACTTTGCTGTCTATGAAATTTTCCACAATGCTCACAAGCTGGAGTTACAATGATATTAGAAGCAGGTGAAAACAGAGAATTTTTCGTTATGGACATGTTCCAATTCCGGCTGAGGATTACATTTACTTTCTAAAACACGGTGCTGAAAATGATGACCATGAGGAAACGGAACAGTAACACTTCAGACTTTTCTCTCCAAAAGGAGTAAAATCAACTTTCCTCAAAGCACACTTGGCAAGACTTAATACTTCCTACATTGTCTTTAGAATTCTATCCTATTGTATGGAAGTTAGGGCAGTAAATGATCTAAGTTCCATAATACTCTTTAAGGACCTTTGCCACTGCCAAGGTCTCTAGGGAAATACCCCTTGAGAAAAGGAGTTATTGGGACTTTCATAGCTAGAGAGGACTCAATCTACTTCACTGAGAGATGGGCATGTGCATTTACAAATATAAGTGTTCTAAGTAACCTAGAACTGATTTAGACAGAAACACCCTATTTAGATCTATCCTCCTCCTCTATGATGTTCCCCTCACAGCAACAAAAATTCTTATTGACTCAGCTATATTATGCCACTCTGTTAAGAGACTTACTTTCCTCCTCTGTGAAGAAAAAGGCATAACAAATAAAACTGGAGTTTACTGTCTTTATATACCTTCATAACTGTGTCCAAAGCTATTTATGTTGACATTTAACTCTGTGTGTGCCGGAAGAAGGTAGTGGGAGCAGGCATAAAAAGGGTTGTTGCTGATAAAAGAAACACATCCAGGGCACATGCTCATCTCTCAAGAGGATCTGCTTGCTGGGCTCTGACCTCATAGCAGCTAGAGGAGAATGCCATACATGGAAGTACATCTCTCTCCCTTGATTCCTCACCTAATTCTAGCTTTCCTAGGTGAATTGATTTTTTTTCTTTTCCCGAACAAAATGGGGTGAATCCAGGGATCTGAAATGGCATCTCTCAAGTCTGAAGCAAGAAAAAAAGGCAAAAAATTCTAGCACTCCTTGCAGCCACACTAAAATGTAAATAATTTCTGCCTCTTACCTGGCTGCAGAATAGCAGCTGTGTATGCATGTCACTGACTCTACATGACTGAGACAGCCACTCCTTTTACCAGAGCAAAGAATAATATACATGTATCTCATTAACTCTATTACTAAAACAGGTAGATGAGGAAGACAGAATTCTTGATCATCATTCCAAAATTCTAGAGTAGAATATGTTATTTAAAACAACAGCTGACAAAAATAATTTGAAGGCCTTGTAACATTTCTGTGTTTTTCGGCTACCTTGAGTTTTTTCACAGTTTAGTAACTGGCTATGCTAATATAGAAAACATAAATAGAAAAAAAAGATGATTCACAATTAAAATGATAGGCCATGGAATTCAAACTACGTAAGAAGAGAAATAAGTACGTGGACATCAAAGAGGTCCATGGACTTGAGGTCCAGGCAAAGAGAAAAACTTTCCAAGTGGTGGTAACCAGAGTGAGTGAGTTAGGATGCGAGGTGAAGGCTAACACACGAGGTGCCTGAAATCAAAATTTAGGAAATGATAAGTGGGGAAAAGCAATAGAAAAGAGGAAGTCAAGGGATGGAGAAGGTGAATTTAACTAGGAGAATGTCAATTTCAACAAAAATGACCACAGACATAAGCAACAGTAGAACAAATACAGTAACCCTTCAACAACACAAGGATTAGGGACACCGACCCACCTGCATGTGGTAGAAAATCTGAGTGATTTGACTTCCCCAAAACTTAACGACTCACAGCCTACTGTTAACTAGAAGCCTTACTGATAACATAAACAGTCAATAATACATAAACTAGTATCTACATACATTTTATACATTCATTACATGCCTTAATTTTTTCAATATTTCTAGGCTACGCAATTCATCCCAAGTTTTTTCAAATTATTGCAGATCTCCAAAATATTTTTCCAATATACTTATTTAAAACAATCTGCATACAAGTAGACCTGTGCAATTCAAACTCATGATGCTCGAAAAAAATCTATATACACACTTAAACACAAAGAACTATTTTAAGTATTACTAAATGTACATATCAATTAACAAAAATAATTTTATAGAAAGAAATGATAAAATTTTCTTACTCTTTGAGATGTTTCTGCTGCTGCAGCTGCCATTGCAGCAGCTTTAGCCTTCTCAGCTTCATCGTATGTAGGAAGAGAGGTAGCAACGCTATAGGGAGGTGGCACAGGATAAAACTCACCGTAAACTTCTGTATCTGAAGAAAGAATTCAAAAAGAATAACCAATAAAATCTATTTAATTTTGTAGCCATACTTAACAATTTACAATAGGCCACTAATATGGGACTACTATTATAGTTCTATGTTACAAGCTATAAATTACTATTACAATCATATATCTTATTTTAGTCCAAATTTATTATAAAGAGAAAGAATGGATAAATACCATTTAAAGACTAATACACTAAACAAGAACCTCTAGATTGAAATTCAGAAAAAGAGTGCCAGACAAGAGAAGTTAAGAATCTCACAATACTTATTACTCATGTGTTCACTGTAGTAGCACTTTTAATTGGCTTCAGGAACATTCCTATATG
This sequence comes from Rhinopithecus bieti, assembly GCF_001698545.2. Classification (NCBI taxonomy): domain Eukaryota; kingdom Metazoa; phylum Chordata; class Mammalia; order Primates; family Cercopithecidae; genus Rhinopithecus; species Rhinopithecus bieti. The sequence continues at coordinate 2,245,942 of NW_016805130.1, read as the reverse complement.
CCAAAGCCTGGTTCAGAGCAACGTGCTAACTCTCTTCAATACTATGAAGACTGAGAGAAGTGAGGAAGGTAAAGAAGAAAAGTTGGCCGCTGGCAGAGGTTGGTTTATGAGGCTACATCAAAGAAGCCATCTTCATAAAAGTGCAACATGAAGCAGCAAGTGCTGACGTAGAAGCTGCAGCAAATTATGCAGAAGATCTAGCTAAGATCGTTGATGAAGGTGGCTATGTTAAACAACAGATTTCCAATGTAGATGACACAGCTTTCCACTGGAAGATGCCTTCTAGGACTTTGAAAGCTAGAGAGGAGTCAATTCCTGGTTTCAAAGCTTCAAAGGGCAGGCTGACTCTCTTGTAAGGAGTTAATTCAGCTGGGAACTTTAAGTTGAAGCCAATGCTCATTTACCATTCTGAAGATCATAGAGCCCTTAAGAATTATGCTCAGTCTACTCTGTGCTCCATAAATGGAACAACAAAGTCTGATGACAGCACACCTGTTTACAGCACGGTTTACTGAATGTTTTAAGTCCATTGTTGAAAGTTCAGGAAAAAAAGATGTCTTTCAAAATATTACTGCTCACTGACAATGCACCTGGTCACTCAAGACCTCTGAAGGAGATGTACAAGAAGATTAATGTTGTTTTCATACCTACTAACACAACATCCATTCTGCAGCCCATGGATCAAAGGGTCATTCTTTCAAGTCTTATGATTTTACGGCTATATTTCATAAGACAATTGCTGCCATAGATAGTGATTTCTCTGATGGATCTGGAAAAAGTAAACTGAAAACCTTCTGGAAAGGAGTCACTATTCTAGATGCCATTAAAAACATTCAGGATCACGGGAGAAGGTCAAAATACGAATATTAACAGGAGCTGGAAGAAGTTGATATGAACCCTCACAGATGACTGAGGGGTTTAAGACTTCAGTGGAGAAAGTAACTGCAGATGTGGGAGAAACAGCAAGAGAAGTAGAACCAGAAGTGAGGCCTGAAAATGTGACTGAATTGCTGCAATCTCATGGTAAAACTTGAATGGATGAAAAGTTGCTTCTTATGGATAAGCAAAGAAAGTGATTTCTTGAGATGGGAGATACTCTTAGTGAAGATGCTGTGAACATTGTTGAAATGACAAAAAAGGACTTAGATTACATAAGTTTAACTGACAAAGCAGTGGCAGGGTTTGAGAGAACTGACTCTAGTTTTGGAAGAAGTCCTAGTGTGGGTAAAATGCCATAAACAGCACTGCACGCTATAGATAATTCTTTCGTAAAACAAAGAGTCAACTGGTGTAGCAAACTTCATTGCTGTCTTATTTTAGCAAATTGCCACAGTTGGAGCTGGGCACAGTAGCTGGCACCTGTAATCCCAGCTACTCGGGAAGCTGAGGCAAAAGGATCACTTGAGGCCAGGAGTTTGAGACCTGCCTGGGCAACGTGGGGAGACTCCATCTTTAAAAATATTATTATTTTTTTTTAAATGGCTGTCCCTGTAGTACTCAGGAGGCCCAGGCAGGAGTATTGCTTGAGCCCAGGAGTCCAAGACTACAGTGAGCTATGATAGCGCCACTGAATCCTGTCTCTAAAAAAAGAAAAGAAACTGCCATAGCCACCCCAACCTTCAGCAACCACCACCCTGATCAGTCAGTAGCCATCAACATTGAGGCAAGATCTTCCACCAGGAAAAAGATTATGACTCACTGAAGCTCTGATGATCATTAGCATCTTTTAGCAGTAAAGTTTTAAATTAAGATATGTACATTTTTTAAACACAATGTTACTGCACCCTTAAGAGTACAGTGTAAACATTAACTTTTGTATGCACTGGGAAACCAAAAAATTCATATGACTCTCTCTACTGAGATATTCGCTTTACTCCAGTAGTCTGAAAATGAACCAGCAATATTTCTGAAGTATGCTTTTATTTTTTTACATTTGTTTACAATTTTCTCTAACAGAATTTCTTGCATTTCCAACCTAAAAACACATTTTATTCTAGCAATACTTCTACCATATTTTCATGCATATAGGTCTTAAAACAATTTTTAGTGCTGTCTATAAGAGCTAAGGACCTGAAGTTAGGTCATTTTTAATCTAATCACATGGAATTGGTACTAGCAGTGTAATACTGAATGTTATCAAACACAAGAGACAAGAGTCAAATTCTTAGAAAAGATTTATTATCAGAATGTAAAAACATAAGTGGTCAAGTAAACAGATTTCTTTAGTTCTGAAAGAGTAGAAGCAAAATCTAAGTAAAAATGATGTTTACAAATTTTAAGGCAGTACCATTAAAACTATAAATTTTAAAAACTGGAACAATGGCACACATTATCCAAGGAGATGTGATCTTTCATAATAACAAGGATGTAAATTTTTGAAAGGTTTTAATACTCGAGACAGGAAAAAAAATCCCTACCACTAATAGATGAAAGTTGGGTAGGAAAACTCAATTGCTACAGCTTTAATTTTCACTTTTAAATTTTACTTATTTTCTCTACCCTTTTAAGAGAGTGGTTCTCAACAAAAGGATTTAAAGTCTGGCGAGCTCCAGCTCCAAATCCTCCTCTTAGAAGTTGTGTGACCTCAAGTTAATCACTTAAGCACTATAAAAGCTCCACTTTCTCATCCATAAAACTGACGCAGCAGGGCTATTACTTGCTATTACGGGATAGAATAGAAGAGTATTCAAGAGGACTCTGTAAACTGTGAAGCATTACACAAATGTCATGTATTATTATTTACGTTGCTCAGATCTATTAAAAACTAGCCAAAAAGTGACCTAATGGAGAATATAATCTCTGCAAAATCTAGCACAGTTCATGTTTAAAATACAGTCATGCATCACTTACTAACACGGATATATTCTGAGACATGTGTTAAGCAATTTAGTCTTTGTGGAACATCATAGAGTGTTCTTACATAAACCTAGAGTGTAGAGCCTACTACACAACTAGGCTATATGGCATATAGCCTATTGCTCAGACTACAAGCCTGTACAGCATGTTATTGTACTGAATACTCTAGGCAACTGCAACACAATGTTAAGTATCTGTGTTATATAAATACATCTAAACATTGAAAAAGTACAGTAAAAATATGTTCTAAAATATTAAAAAGTGGCCTACCTGGATAGGGCCCCTACAATGAATGGAGCTTAGAAGACTGGAAGTTGCTCTGGGTGAGTCAGTGAGTGAGTGACGAGTGAACGTGAAAGCCTAGGACACTACCATACACTACCACAGACTTTAGAAACACTGTACACCTAGGCTATCCTAGATTTATTTTAAAATATTTTTCTTCCTCCAATAATAAATCTCAGCTTTCTGTATTTTTACTTTATAAACCTTTAAATTTAACTTCGTGATTCTTTTATAAGAACACAGCTTAAAACACAAACACACTGTACAGTGTACAAAAATATTTTCTTCTTTATATCCTTACTCCACAATCTTTTTTCTATTTTTTAAATTTTTTAAACTTTTAAACTTTTTTTTTTTTTTTTTTTGAGACAAGGTCCCACTCAGTCACCCAGGCTGGAGTGCAGTGGCACACGGCTCACTTCAGCCTCAACTTCCCAGGCTCAATCAATTCCCTCACCTCAGTCTCCCAAGTAGCTGGGACTACAGGTGTGCATTGCCACACCTAAATAATTTTTGTATTTTTTGTTGAGAGAGGGTTTCCCCAAGTTGCCCAGTCTGGTCTCAAACTCCTAGGCTGTGATCCTCCCACCTCAGCCTCCCAAAGCACTGGGATTATAGGGATGTGCCACCATGCATGGCTAGTTTTTTTGTTAAAAACTGCAACACAAACACACACATTAGCTTAGGCCTACACATGGTCAGGATCATCAATATCATTGTCTTCCACCTCCACATTTGTCCCACTGGAAGGTTATCAGGGGCAATAACACACATGGAGCTGTCATCTCCTATGACAACAAACGCCTTCTGGAATACCTCCTGAAAAGATCTGCCTGAGGCTGTTTTACAGTTAATGTGTTTTTTATAAGTAGAAGGAATACACTCTAAAATAATTATTAAGATTAATAAATATACAAATCAGTAATATAGTCATTACCATTATCAAGTATTATATAATGTACATAATTGTATGTGTTAGACTTATACACAACTGACAGTGTAGTGGATTTGTTTACACCAACACTGCCACAAACACTGAGTAGTGCAACCTTACGACAGCTACCACGTCACTAGGCGACGGAAATTTTTCGGCACCATTGTACATGCAGTCTGTCACTGGCCAAGATGTTGTTACGCAGCATGTGACCGTATCTCTTTAAAGAAAGCGAAAACAATCCAATTACTATACCATCCAGACTAAGTGATTATTTTTAACATATCTTGGAATTTCCTTTACATGGAAATGTTCATCTATTTCTTAAATAATGGGGATCACATCATATATGTCATTTTATATTCTACTTTTTAAATTTGCTGTTTCAAAGTGTGTGATATCAGTAAATGGTCTTCAAAAAATCTAATTTTAATGGTTATGAAATATTTAAATATAATATTATTTGAAAATGTATTTAATGATTCCCTATTTTGAGGATGTGTGATGCTTCCATTTGTTAGTTATTAGAGTCACTTGCTGTCTTCGCTTCCTCCCTACCTGTGTGCTTTTTTTCCCATTATATGCTAGGTTTCTATTCGAAACACTCCAAAGAAACCATTATGGCAAAACTCACCAATGACCTTCAAATAGCCAAAATCATAGGACACTGCAATTATAAAACATGACTGTGGACTTTAGAATTACATACATCTGAGTTCGAATTCTGTCTTTACCACTGAGAAGCTATGTGAACACGAGCAAGTTATTTAATTTTCCATGACTGGTTTCTCCTCTGTAAAATGAACCTCATTTTACAGATGTGATTTACTCAGGATGGCTGGAAAATCAGATGAGCTATATACCTAAGAACTTGGAGAAAGGGCAGGCATGCAGTAAGCACACAGTAAGTGCTAGGTACAATCTTTTTAAATTCTTGACCAGCCACTTCTTTTTAAAATTCTCTCCTCTCAGAGGGCTTCTAGAATATTCTTTTCAGAGTCCTCTCCTACCTGCCTAATAGTTCTTCTTTACTTGTGTTGCTAGTCTTCAAGGTTCTCCTGTTACCCTTTATCTAACTTCATTCTCCTGAAGGTCCTTAGATGACTCTATCTTGGTGTTTCTCATACCTCTCCAGCTTCTCTTTTGCTGATCTGCTAATCTTCCCCTACTCACTGTTAAATGTTGTAGTTCCTCAACATAGACAACTTCTTCCTCCTCTCTACTCTCTCCCTTGCTATTTCATTCATGGATTAAGAATTCAACTACCAACTACACACAGCTGATTTGCAACATTTATTTCTAGCCCAAACCTCTCCTCTGAATTTCAGGTTTATTTGATGTGGGTCTATTTGTTATCACTTGACTGCCTATTTGCTATCTCCTCTTTAGTTCTCAAAAGCACCTAAAATTCAACATGGCCAAAAAATAACATTTTGATCTTCATCCCAAACCTGTTCCTTTTCAGTGATACTTGGGCATCATTCTTAACCCCTTCTCCCTCATCCTGATCCAATCTGTCACCAAGGCATTGATTTTTACTTCCCACATATTGCTTGAATCCACATACTCTTCACCACCAGCACTCTAGTCCAAACTACCAGCATCTCCTGTCTGAAGTTTTAGCAGCTCCACCTCTTCTCTCCATCTGCTAAGAGCATAAAATTATAGATCTCACTAATATTGTAAAAACTTTAAAATATTCACAAATCTAAATCCAGAAGAGACTAGAACATGGCATGAAAACTGTGTATTTCAGAACATGGAGATGGACTAGCTTAAAGACATATAATAATATATTTCATTTCATCAAAAATTAAAAGAGAAAAACCATATACAATAGTTCTACCTTAGGCATGGTTTTGCTTTCCACAGTTTCAGTGACCCCAAGGTCAACTGCAATCCAGAAATATTCAATAGAAAACTGTAGAAATAAACAACTCATGAGTTTTAAAGTGTGCATTGTTCTGAATATCATGATAAAATCTCACACCAACTCACTGTGTCCTGGCCAGGATGTGAATCATGCCTTTGTCCAGTGTATACATGCTGTCAACACTACCCACCCATCAGTCATTTAGCAACTCTGTGTTATCAAATCTACGATTGAAGTATTGCAGTACATGTGTTGAAGTAACTCTATTTTACTTAATAATGGCTCCAAAACACAAGAGTAGAGATGCTGGCAATTCAGATATGCCAAAGAGAGCCATAAAGTGCTACCTTCAAGTGAAAAAGTGAAAGTTCTTGCCTTGATAAAGAAAAAAAATAGTAGGCTGAGGTTGCTAAGATCTACAGTAAAAACGAATCTTCTATCTGTGAAATTGTGAAGGAAAAAGAAATTTGTGTTAGTTTTGCTGTCACATCCCCAACTGCAAAAGTTTTGGCCACAGTGTGTGATAAGTGCTTAGTTAAGATGGAAGAGGAATTAATTGGTATGTGAAGGACACAAGCAGAAACATGTTCCGATTGACGGCAATGTGTTGCACCAGAAGGCACTGAGCCTATACGAAGATTTCAGCAAGGAATCTCCTGAAACCAGAGACACTGAGCCATTTACTGTAAATAAGGAATTTTCACACAGATTGAGGATTAGGTTTGGACTAAAAAATAAAAAATTACGGGAAAGTCTGTGTCTACTAATGAAGAAGCTGCTGTCGCATTTCTGGCAGAGTTGAAGAAGCTGTTAAGGAGAAAGGATACCATCCAAACAAGCTTTCAATTGCGATGAAACTGGGCTCTTCTGGGAGAAGATGCCTGACAGAACTGACATTTATCAAAGTACAAAGGAGGCATTAAGGCATAAAACATGGAAGGACAGATTAACTCAGGTGGCGTGTGGTGACACTGCAGGGCATATGACAGAGCCAGGTATACTGTACAAAGTGAAGAATCCATGTGCCCTCAAAGAAAAAATTAAAAATTATCTGCCCAAATTCTGGCAACATAATTAGAAAGTATGGGTGACAGCTATCTTGTCCACGGAATGGTTCCACCAATGCTTCATCCCCGAAGTGAAAAACTACTTGAAAGAAGACAAGTTGAAATTTAAAGCCCTATTAATAACAGACAATGCAGCTGACCGTCCTGAATCTGTTTGCTATGAAAATGAAAATGTCGAGGTTTTATGTTGACCTCCAAATATAACCTAATTGCTTCAGTCCCTTGCCCAGTGCATCATCTGGTCTGTCAAGGCCACATATACTTGCCTAGTATTTAATCACATTTGATCAGCAATTGATGCAGACCCTAACATGGACATAATACAGTGCTGGAAATCACTATTGCTGATGCAGTAATATTCATCAAAGCTGCAACTGATGAATTAAAACCAGAAACTGTAGATGTCGCCTTGAAGAATGGTTAGAGTAGTTATGAATGATTTTAAAGGCTTCTTGGGGATCAATGGAGAAGTCAGGAAAATCACACAGCATGACAAGTTGGTAGAGAAGGATTTGCCAATATGCTTGATGAAGAAGTAGAAGGTCGTAACTGAAGGCCATCAAGAAGTGTTAATAAATGAGGCCATGGAAGAGTTAGAGTCATCTACAGAGGAAGAGGAAGACGAAGAATAAAATAAAGCAGAATCAGTAATGTGGCCATTACCAAAATTTGCTGAAGTGTTTCAAATTGCACAGACATTAAATGTCAAAATTATAGAATATGATCCTTAATGGGACATAGTATCAAAGTCACCCAAATAATCACTGAAGCACTATAACCTCTGCAGCAACACTTCAACAAGTTAATAAAAAAGAGACAACAACTTCCAGTTACAACGTTCTTCCAAAAGGTTTCAGCAAAATAACCTTCAATTGTCAAGGATCCTCACTCATCGACATCGTGATGGTTTTGCAGTCCAGGATCATCTGAAGTAGACAATCCCCCTTCCGACATATCATCAGAAGGTGAATAGTAGCCTAACACTACATCACAATGCCTATGTCATTCACCTCACTTCATCTCATCATATAAGAATTTTATCATCTCATACCATCACATGAAGAAGAATGGGTATTCCAAGAGAGAGAAAGAGAGACTACATTCACACAACTTTTATTACAGTATATTGCCATAACTGTTCTAGTTTATTATTAGTTGTTGTTAATCTCTTACTGTGGCTAATTTATACATTAAACTTTATCATAAGTATATATGTATTAAAAAAAAACACAGTATGGGCCGGCACGGTGGTTCATGCCTGTAATCCCAGCACTTTGGGAGGCCGAGGCAGGCAGATCACCCGAGGTCAGGAGTTCGAGACCAGCCTGACCAACATGGTGAAATGCTGTCTCTACTAAAATTACAAAATTAGCCAGGTATGGTGGCACATGCCTGTAATCCCAGCTACTTGGGAGGCTGAGGGGACAGAATTGCTTGAACCCGGGAGGTGAAGGTTGCAGTGAGTCAAGATCACGCCATTTCACTCCAGTCTGGGCAACAAGAGCGAAACTCCATCTCAAAAAAACAAAAACAAAAACAAAGAAAAAACAGTATGTATAGAAAAAACACAGTATTTATAGGGCTCAGTGCTAGCTGTAGTTCTAGGCATCCACTGGGGTTCTGAGAACACATCTCCCTTGGATAAGGGGGCTTGCTGTAATTTTAAAATCAGGTACCAAAATAAGACTCCAAGGTTTCTGGCATACTGAAGCCATTTATTAAAATAGGAGAGACTGTGGAAGGAGAAGGTTTGGTGCTACAGGGAAGAGTAAGTATGCAATTGTGACAATTTTAAAAGTTAGTCTTCAAGTTCTTTAAAACTCCTCTCATCAAGAAGTAGAGATGAATTCCTCTCCTCTTGAATAAGGACTAAACTTAGTGACTCATTTCTAACAACCAAATATGGCAGAAGTAATACCATGTGACATTTGAGACAGTATCATAACAGGTGATACAGCTTCCATCTGACTTTCTCTCAGAATGCTTGTTCTTGGAACCCAGCCACCATCTACCGAGGAAGTGTAAGCCACAATAAGAAGCCACATTTAACTGTCTTGGCCAGTAGCCCCAGCTGTGGTCCTAGCTGAAGCCAGTATAAACCACCAAACATGTGAAAAAGGAATGATCTCTTTTGAGATCATTCCAATCCCAGCCACCATCAGACAACAGTCACATAAGACTCTAGAAGAGAATAGCATAGTTCAACCCAGTCCATGCCCAGAACAGTAAGAATTAACAGTAATAAATGATCGATATTTTACTCTATTACATTTCGGGTAGTTTGTTACACAGCAATAGCAATGGTAGTCACAACAAAGGGATCACAATTTCACTCTTAAAATCATTCATAGCATCTTTCATTACTCAGACAAACATCAGTGGGAAAACAACTCATTTTCTTTCTTCAAAATTACAGTCAAATTAATTTTTTAAATCTAAGGTAGCAAAGTCTTATTATTATATTGTGAAAATTTGTAAAATATTGAAGAAGTATTTGGCATATAATAAATTTTAACAGGCATCAAACTAGCTGTTAAATCTTAAAGACAAAATTGTTATCAACATAAAAACTGTGCATAAAACCGGGCAATGAGCAAGCATATTCATCAAATAAACATTTTATACAAATAAAAGGAGTAAGCATGTATTAATTTCATTAGTGAGGACACCATGAAAAAATGATTTTCAGTAACTACACAAAAAAAGTAAATGAATTTGGTAGAAGAAATACTGAATTTACACATTCCAAATGTAAAAACGGTAACCAGAGAAAGTTGGCATTAATTTGAGAGCAGTAGATGATGTTAACTACAGAATAAGATGAAAAGTTCTAGTGAAAATTTTTTCTGTTAAAATGTTTTCAGTAACTGATTTTTAAAATGAAATTTTTTCATAATGAGTATACAAAATATTTAGAGAAGTTATTTAGAATTTATTTAGAAATTATTAGACTAAAGAAGTTATAATCACATACAAAATTCAATAATCATCAGATAGTATACAAAATCACACTGGTATACAAAAGTGATCAAACTGAATAATTTATCATTGCTTAGGAAATAAAAATTGTAGTCAGAAAAACAGATTAGTTCTTTAGTGACCTGAATAAGATGAACAGCAGCAAACAGGAATTACTGACTTGTATTCAAGAACTATCATATGTATGGGATAACACTATGTACACCCTTCACCTATAGTCACACATACCACATTCTCACTCACACTCATCATTATCTTGTTTTATGGCTATATAAGTATGTACACATATATACACACACACATATATGTGTGTATACATTTGTATATTTATATGTGCACACAGTATGCATACACATATATAAATATCCATGTGCATATATGTTTGTAAGTCCATTAACAGACTTTATAAGTACACAAAACCAAAATGTCAAAAAAACAAGAACTAATAAAAACATTACTAGCTGTTTCATACCTGAAGTTGTAGGTACTTCCACAGTAATACTACTATATGGTGGAGGGGAAGAGTCAGTTTCAAGTGCTGGTGCTGAAGAGGCAGCCTGCACAATCTGCGGTGCTGGGTTTGAAGTAGATGGCTGCTCTATGGCCGATAATTCCGAGTTATCCTCTTCATTAAGAAGCTAAGAGAACAAAAGAAAAAGAAAACATTAATGTAATGCTAATTATTTTTTAAATTTTAAGCTGATTTTATCATTTCAGACACAGGATCACTTTTGGCCAAACACAAAGTAAAATGGCATTTTAGATAGTATACAAAACCACACTAGTATTTCAAAGTTTTGAAAACAATTTGTAAAGATTTAGTTATTAAGAAGTTCAGAATTTTCCATTTCTTTACAATAAAGTTCAAATTAAGAATTTATAAAGAAAATATCATGATTCAAAATAGATACAAATTCATATGATCCTACAGTAGATATCAAAGGTCTACCACATCGCTTGGATAAGGTGGCCTACTGTAATTTTAAAATCAGGTACCAAAAGAAGACTCCAAGGTTTCTGGCCTATTGAAGCCATTTATTGAAATCAGAGAGACTGTAGAAGGAGAAGGTTTGGTGTTACGGGAAAGAGGAAGTATGCAATTGTGACAATAGAGTTATTACATACTACAAAGAAAAGCAAAAATCCTAATAACATAGCCACGATACCATCTCTACTACTTATGAGCCTCCTGAAAAAATGTGTGAATCTAGAATAATTAAAAATGAAAGCTGAATTAATGAAATGGAATAAAACAGATAAACATTCTAAAAATGTGGATTACTCTAAGTAGGTTTTCCCAAGTACAAAAAAAATTACTAAAGCAAGGCAGGGCGCAGTGGCTCATGCCTGTAATCCCAACACATTGGGAGGCCGAGGCGGGTGCATCACTTGAGGCCAGGAATTTGAGAACAGCTGGCCAACATGGTGAAACCCTGTCTCTACCAAAAATACAAAAATTAGCTGAGTGTGGTGGCGCACACTTGTAATCCCAGCTACTCGGGTGGTTGAGGCAGGAGAATTGCTTGAACCCAGGAGGCAGAGGTTGCAATGAGCCAAGATTGTGCCACTGCACTCCAGCCTGGGCGACAGAGCGAGACTCCATCTCAAAAACAAACAAACCAACAAAAAAATTACTAAAGCAAAAAGAGCTGATGTGTATATAAAACTCTAGCAAATGTTCTTCATCTCAGCAAATTCACTGAGAGTTCAATAAATGTTAACAACATGTTGAGATCTTTAATCACTTAACTCAATCTTCACAAAAACCTAGGAGATCCTAGGAGACAGAGACTGTTATTATCACCAATAAAAGGAAAACAATAAACAAACAGGAAGTACAGAAACTAACTTGCCAAACGTCACAACAGTAAGAAAGGGTAAAGTAAGGAAGTAAAGCCAAGCAGTGTGACTGAAGACCTTTTGCTTACTTATGGTAATCTTTGAAATGGTCATTCTTCAGGAACTGGTAGTAACTACATGCAGACAAACTAAGATGAGTCAAAGGCACCAATACTAACTATAAAAAGTGATTCATCAAGAAGCACTTTGACCTTAAATATATTTGGCAAAAAGTCTTACTAAAAATTTTAAATACTTTTAAAACCGGAATCTTTATTTCAAAAGAAACTACTAGTTTTCTATATTATTTAATTTTCATATTTTGATTTATTCCTGTTACTCTAAGAAATTCAATGTTAAAAATAATCCCCCAACTAAATTTTGTCAGAGCTAGTATACACACCAATTTGAATGTGAAGTAGCAAAATGAAAATGAATTCTGGAATTCAGAAAGAGCAGCACGTTGGACTATGTGCAGAGGCTTGCACCTGTAATCCCAGCATTTTGGGAGACTGAGGCAGGCGGACTGCTTGAGCTCAGGGGTTCAAGACCAGCCTGGGCAATATGGTGAAACCCAATCTCTACCAAAAAATACAAAAATTGGCCAGGCCTGGCATGTGACTTTAGTCCCAGTTACTAAAGAGGCTGAGGTGGGAGAATCACTTGTGCCTAGGAGGATGAGACTGCAGTGAGCCATGATCATACTACTGCACTCCAGCCTGGATGACAGGGTAAGACATTGTCTTAAAAAGAAAAAAGAAAAGAAAAAACAAAAAAAGAAAGATCAGCATGTAAATTTTTGCTCTACCATTTAGGACCTCTGATAAAATTTTCTCCATGCCTTAGTGTTCACCTATTAGCTCTGAATGCAGCCAAAATCCTCATAGGGTTGTAAAATAATATTTGGAAAGCATCTAATATAACAATCAACACACTGAAGGATTTAACAAATACTATTCTCCCACCTCTTCCCTTTTATTTAGTTTAGTTCATCACCTCAAAGAGAAATTATGCGGTACTCTCTAACAATCCAGTCAGTAGTCACTCATCTTTAAAATAAAGAAATAAATGCAAAGTAAAAGAAGAAGTCAATTTACTATACATTGCTTTTCCATGTCTTGGTAAATGATCACACTAGCAAAACATTTTTGTGAGATAGTAAATGTATTATAACTTAACAAAACTGTCACAATCATGCCTAAAATCATTTCTGAAGTTACTAAGACCACTCTTTCCACAAACATCATAACATTAAGATTTACATAATTAAATCAATTGACATAAATTGAATTCTAAAACCAAATAAACATAAGTGAATTTTATGATTATGAGCCTTATGAAATTTATATTTCTTGCAGCACTTTCCAATTAGGCACTCAATGACTACCCTCTTGACTAGCGACATGTCGCACCTGGTATTACAATCTGTCTCCCATGTCTTCCTACTACATGGTACCCAGGAGAATTTCTCACTTAATTATCTTTAAGTGATAATATTTTAAGACCAAAAATGTTAGATGAGCAAGGTAAGCCAAATAAAAGTACAATACAGATATCTACTTGTTAATATCACCTAAACAATTAATTGTGAAGGTGTAAAAAAGGGAAAACCACTTTTCCATATCTCTTATTAAAGCTGCAAATGTAGATATAGCGAGTTTTATATGCAAAATAGCATTCTTCCAGTTTCTCACAAAAAAACACTCTTTACCACATTGAATACATAAATGTGCTCCCCAGAATGACCAGCTTACTTTCAAAAACTGTCAGAATTTACTCAAATAACTAAAATGAAAGGAATAACTACAAACACTTTTATATATAAGCTCCAACATAAAGCTTTGGAGCCTATAAAACATGCCCTAATTTATTTCAACTGCCCTATCTAACACCTACGGTTTTGACAAAATTATAATATGTGAATATTACCATGCATCAACAGTAAAACTAACTCAGTCAACGACCTCTACCTACTGTAGCATATATAGCTTTCAATTTACTTTAAATAAAATTATGTAATTTTGGTATCTTTGTGCCAGCAATAAAATTGACTCTATGAATTAACCAACTTTGATTGCCTTTTAAACAAATTCATTCCAAGGGTTAAAAGAAAATCATATTTATCAAATTAGACAATTCTACTTGAGAATAATTTCTCTTAAACATGTTCTCCAATGGTTCTATTTGACATTCATTAACAATTACCTAAATAGCAAAAAGGGAGGAGAGGGGAGGCAGGAGAGGAGGGGACCTACTTGTATACCGTGATGTGCTAAGCTCTGTGCCCAATTTATACATCACCTCAAAAGCTTCCAGCTTTACCTACTTATGAGTCTCCTGAAAAAATGTGGGCAATATAGCACATGAAAACTAAACTGTCTTTAATATATCAACCAGGGTGGTGAAAAGTTGCATAGTGAATGAACCAAAATTGTTTTCTTTTTGTTTAAAGAAAAAAAATGACAACAGAGCTGTCTTAAAAGCATTTGTAGCTAGTCTTTACAGATGTATACTGAGTGTTTTTAATAACAAGAAAACTGTAAGCATTATGATTAACTCTAGCTGGAAGCACAGCCTTCTAGTGTATAAAGATTGTTTCTTTTACTTTTATTGGCATTTATCCTATATAATAGCCTTTCATTCTATCTTAAGGTGATAAAATATTAATGTAACAACTGGATGCTTTGCTTTTGAGAAGCCAGAGACCTCACTGAATGTTCTCTAAAAGTACCAAGATAAGACTGTGCAGATGCGCTATCAAGTGTTGCTTGGCAAGTAGTGCACTACATTAGAGCCTGGTGGGTCAGCCAGCAATGTGACCTCTTCTCATTTCTTTTCTGTTTTAATTTGGATGTAGGTTAGACCTACAGGAAGAGAACTGTAATTTTTTAAAAATCATTTTTAAAGTAGTAAAAAAAAGTGATCTAAACAGCCTATGAATATGTATACTATCATATTATTACTATATTTAGTATCAGAGGGCAGATCCAGGAATAAGAGTCGTTGCAATGAGATAAATTTTAGCTCAATAAAAAACTTGGCTGAGTGTGGTGGCTCACACCTTGTAATCCCTTTGGGAGGCCAAGATGGGAGGATCAGTGGAGCCCAGGAATTCAAGACCAGCCTGGGCAACACAGGGAGACCCTGTTAAAGTAATAGCTCTCCAAAAGTGGAGGTTATGTCTGTCTTGTTGAACAGTCTGAAAATATTAAATAAAAGTAAGTCCCCCAAAGTACTCTGATTCAGCTTTGGTTAAAATTAAAAGAAAATATAATATAGGTCACCAGTCATAATGACTTAAGAGGGAAAGCCCTGAGAGAGAAAAACCTTGCTAACACAAGTATTTTGACGTCTCTAACAGTTAGTACTACTTTCCTTAATATGTTGCCATTACTTTTAATGGCAAAATCGCAATTACTTTTGCACCAACCTAATAAATTAAAGGAGAGAGGGCGGGAGAACATTAACTTCTCAAAGACCTCCAAGGAACAAAGTCAAACGGGTGGAATAAAGATCTTATATAAATTTATATTTAAAAAAGAATCACAACTCTGGTCAAATTCCTTTTCATGTGTTAAAACTGCAACATAAATATACTAAATACCAAGATTCCCTCCTGGAACACCACATGCTCCCAATGGCACATTGATTAGTTGTGTTTACACTCCTTTAATTAGGAGAGATATGCTTCTTGAAATCTTACAAAATATCAACAAAAACATACTCTCTTCAAAATTCTATTTACCTTACTCAGATTTTATCTAAGAAAAAAGTATTTACAAACCTGTCCCACAATTATGACTTTTTATCAATAGGTCAATATGATCTGAACATATTAATAGCTTGCTGATCTCCTAATCCTTAATGGAAAAAAAAAAAAAAAAAAAAAAAAAAAAAAGAGAGAGAAGAGAAAAAACCAACATAAAGGAGAGAAAACATCTGAGTGTGCTGGGTTGACACCTTCTCAGGCTTTCTTTCCCTCTAAGGTTGTCTATCTTCAAGGACGCTGCTCCCTGCTGGACTCCACTCACCCTCTCAAAGTCTTCTGAAAATCCAACAATCTAGCTCCCATCAATTTATCATGAAAAGCCCACAATGTATGTCATTAATGTCTATATGTTGCATCATGGGATGATGTTCAGCTCATTTTTTGTAGTTTTATATCACAATATGTGTTAGATATATTTAAAGTTTAATTTTAAAAGATGGCATTTTTTGAAGTCTGGCAACGAACTTGAGTTTGTGTCTCTCCACAGTACAATATCTTGATTTCATTAAGGCCTGGAACTTTTTGAATATTTGTTGGCAACTATGCTGTGTGTTAAACAGAGTAGACGTGTGATTGTCTCCCTAAAATCCTTTCCATAACTCTTTCATTGTAAGTCCACAGTAATTTCTGTGGGAATTAACCCACCCTAGTCCAAGGCTAACCCCAACTACATTAATCAGGATACTCCTTTGGCATGACCACTGACTGGTTCCCAACCAGCATGGCTCTCTTCCTGTGCAGGATATCTGGGTCAAAGGTAGGTGATAAGGTAACCTAAAATGATCCAATTAAAGATAATGGCACATTTTAATACTCACATAAATTAATTGAGCTAATTTCCAAGACAAATATGGTTTTCATCAAATTGTTTTAATAAAATGACAACACAGAGTGATTCTAGTTTTTAAGATTTCCCTCCTTAAATGGCTTGGAGACCATAATTTAGAAACCAAAATGGAGGAGCTACAACCACAGGACCAGCCCAAACTGAGCCTACTCTGTCAATAACAAAATGTCAAGTACCTTTTAGGTGTAACAGATTCAGAGACTGCAAGACATGTAGCCTGGGCATGTGCAACAGAAAAAGCTTGACTTCTAACAATTCCCACAACCAAAGAATCCTCCCCTCAGAACCAAGAAGACTGGGATGTGACCAAAAACAGGGGTCCATTGGCCTGGAAGATCTGAGACTACAATCCACATCAATATACCTTTCCACAAATGGTCAAATTCGCAGCCCTCCAATCAGACCCTGGCAAGCCAACATTCCTAAACCCTTTTCCCGGCCCTCTGATCCCTTAAAAGTTGCCTTAGAGCCTAAACTGGGGAGACGGTTTTGAATCTGTTCCTATCTTCTTGCTTAACCAGTTTTGTAGTAAAGCCTTTCTTTTCTCAAAAGCCAGTTCCACATACTACTGGGTCTCTGTGCATCCATCAGGCAGCAACAGCAAGCCCATGTGCTTGGTAACAAGGCTGCTTCAATGCATTTTTTAAAAGCAGAAGCCATTTTAAATGACAGTGTTTGAATTTATAAAACTATTTAAATTTCAAGTTTTCCAAATATTCCAGTGCTTTGGTTTTCACAAGCTAACATACTAGTATTCTATCCAACAAAGCCATCGACAATATAATAATGGTAACTAGTAATCAAAGGTTTTGTTTCCTTAATCAAATTAAGTAAGGACATTGTGACAGATTCTCCAGAAAGTTTCTGATTTGCATGTACCAAAAATTAGTCACAAATGGGGTGGCTAATAAAGTTTGAAAGTAAAATTGTGCAAAGAAAATATACATAAAAAGGTTTCACACATTAAAGCATAGAAAAATATCAAAATATTCACCAATCAGAATCTGAATATTAAGGGGTTTTAAAAGCAAAACTATTTAGGGAGAAGAACATAAAACAAGAACTAGTAAATTCTAATTGCAACCATTTCCTTCCAGGAAACATTCACTCACAAGTTTGCGCTGCTTTCTGAGTCTCTGGGGGCTTAGAGACACCTGGCCATCTCTAATTAGATTTGGGAATTATGTCTGCCTTCCCAATCAGATCATAAGCTTTTGATATTTAGGAAATATGCTTTGTTCATCTTGGTATCCCCTAAATCAGGTAACAGAGTTTAGGGCATAGAATTGGTTTCACATTAAATATACTGTCCTCGAAACCTCCTACAGTTTTTCCCTCATGGAAATGGGAGCTTGTCAAATAATGGATGCAATATGCACTGAACACATCAAGATTCAGTATTACACACCTCACAGATTTCTATGATTCCCACAGTGCTTTACATATATAAACTTGAAATATTTCATATTCAACTGTTACAAAGCAGTCACCATAATTTAGTAAGTAAATACGTGCCCCTAAAAGTTTACTAAATTAAACAATGGTTTCTGAAAACTACAGGTCACTCAATATGTATCCTAAACAAGAATGTAAATTCCAACCCCACATCACCCAAGTCTTTATAATAACTACTACTTTAGTGATGGCCATGCTTACCATAGCTAGACGAGAGAGCTAAGGAAATCAAACTATTTTACCCCAAATTATACGGCTTTGACATAATTTGAGATTGCTATTCAGAGGGCCTGCAAACAGAAGTAGCCCTGAAAAGCTATCTTTTGTGGGAGATTTCTATCTACAGAGAAAATCTACGTTGATGCAGCCAGGCTTTCTCTGAGGGCCTTCCCTTGTCCAATCCAGGAAAGTTTAACTGAGACCATTGTTTTTTTGTTTTGTTTTGTTTTCTGAGACAGAGTCTTGCTCTGTTGCCCAGGCTTGAGTGAAGTGGCAAGATCTCAGCTCACTGCAACCTCTGCCTCCCAGGTTAAAGCGATTCTCCTGCCTCAGCCTCCCAAGTAGCTGGGATTACCGGTGTGTGCCACCACACCCTAGGTAATTTTTATATTTTTAGTAGAGACAGGGTTTCACTCTGTTGACCAGACTGGTCTCGAACTCCTGATCTCATGTGATCCGCTTGCCTCAGACTCCCAAAGTGCTGGGATTACAAGTGTGAGCCACCGCACCCAGCCAACAAGACCACCTTTGATAGCCAAGTCCTCCTCTTCTCTCCATCCCATTACCTGTTTTGCCACTATAACCTCTTTTGCCACAATCCAAGCCCCCATTCTTTCTATTCAAGATGGTATAGAAGCTTCTGAATCCACTGTTGGGTTGGCAGTAATCACTCCGTGGTTTTCCCCCGTGTGCATCTTAATAAATTCTTACTCCATTTTTCCTATTAATCTGCCTTAGTCAGCTGATTTTCAGAGAACTTTCAGAAGGCAATGGGGAAGTTTTCCCTTGGCTCCTACACAGCCAATAGTAAAAGGGTCAAAAAAAAAAAAAAAAAAAATCACTACGGGATCACCTTCTCCCATCACAGAATCAAAGAGCAGGCTAAGGTCAGTGGATTAGGGATTAACTGCCTAGCACTTTTAATATACTGATGGAAAAAAGCATCAGTGACTTACAACATAGCAATAATAGCAAATGTTCATATACAGGACTTCCGCCTGTCAAAAAAAAAGTACACTCTTAAAAAAATATGAAATATATGGGAAAAAAAAAAACAAAATAGGTCACAAAAGGGACAACTTTTATGCAAGTTACTATAAACCAAAATAAAATTCTAAGCCCCCCAACCATCTGAATGGACTCCTGTGATGGGTAATACTGACTGTCAACTTGACTGAAGGATGCAAGGTATTGATTCTGGGTGTGTCTGTGATGGTGTTGCCAAAGGAGATTAACATTTGAGTCAGTGGGCTGGGAGAGGCAGACCCACCCTTAATCTGAGTAGGCACCATCGAATCAGCTACCAGCACAGCTAAAATATAAAGCAGGCAGAAAAATGTGAAAAGATGAGACTGGCCTAGGTGCCCTGCCTACATCTTTTTCCTGTGCTGGATGCTTCCTGCCCTCAAACATCGGACTTCAACTTCTTCAGTTTTGGTACTCAGAATGGCTCTCCTTGCTACTCAGCTTGCAGATGCAAGGCCTACTGTGGGACCTTGTGATCGTGTGAGTTAATAAACTTCTCTCTCTCTCTCTCTCTCTCTCTCTCTCTCTCTCTCTCTCTCTCTCTCTCTCTCTCTCTCTCTCTCTATATATATATATATATGACTAATACAACTCCTCCTCTTGGCCAAGGGCATTCCAAAGTTAACCTGTAAAACTAATTCAGGCCATGATGAGAAGAGGGAGTGGACATGCCTCATTACCATTAAAATCAACACAGACCATAAGGCTGATAGAACAGACTCTTTAGGTCTGATAAGAAGCATTTATAAACTTTAGGTCTTATAAGAAGAATTTATAATTCTCTCTGAAGCCTGTTACTTGGTGGCTTCATCTGACTGATAAAGCCTTGGTCTCCGCAACCCCTTATCATAACTTCTTTCTATTGATTTCAAGTCTTTAGATAATAACTCAACCAATTGCCAATCAGAAAATCTATTAATCCACCTATGACCTGAAGTCCCCACTCTCCACTGCCCCCTACTCATTGTCCCACCTTTCCAGACCAAATAAATGTACACCTTACACATACTGATAGATATCTTATGTATCTCTAAAATATATACAACCAAGTTGTAGGCCAACCACCTTGGGCACATGTTGTCAGGACCTCCTGAGGTTGTGTCACCAGCATGTCTTTAAGCTTGGCAAAATAAATTCCTAAATTAATTGAGACCTGTTTCAGATACTTTTGGGTGACACAGTAAAACGCCAACTCTAGAATAATTTTATTACACAAAACACATGAAACAACAGCACACAGAAGAAATGTAAACCAATAAAAATAAAATATTTCTAGTAATAAAGGAAGTAAAACTGCACGTTGGAAAGAAGAGAGTTGGAGTTGAATTAGCTAGTAAGAGTATAAATAAATTCAATCACCTTGAAGAGCAATCTGGTAATTCCTATTGTCAAGAGATGTTTGAACCAGAGCAACTCCATCTTGAACAGGAACTGGGTAAAATAAGGCTGAGACCTACTAGGCTGCATTCCCAGAAGGTTAAGGCATTCTTAGTCACAGGATGAGATAAAAGGTTGGCACAAGTTACAGGTCATAAAGACCTTGCTAATAAAACAGTCTGCAGTAAAGAAGCTGGCTAAACCCCACCAAAACCAAGATGGCCAAGAGAGTGGCCTCTGGTTGTCCTCACTACTACACTCCCACCAGCAAGCAACCTGACAGTTTACAAATGCCATGGCAACGTCAGGAAGTTACCTTATATGGTCTAAAAAGGGGAGGCATGAATGATCCACCCATTGTTTAGCATATAATCAAGAAATAACAATAAATATGAGCAACCAGCAGCCCTCAGGGCTGCTCTGTCTATGGAGCAGTCATTCTTTTGTTTCTTTACTTCTTTAATAAACTTGCTTTCACTTTATGGATTCGCCCTGAATTCTTTTCTTGCATGAGATCTAAGAACCCTCTCTGATCCAGACCCGTTTCCAGTAACACTAGTAAAGGTAAAAGTGTGCAGGACCCAACAGTTCTACTTCCAAATGTTAACACTAGGAAATTCTCACATGGAAATAAAGAGGCATGTACAAGAATGTTCAAGGCAGCAATATTTGTAATGGTGAGAAACTTAAAACAACTTTCTAGCCAGTAGGCAATAAATAACTATTATCCCATGATTTGTAAGACTAATTAGATCTATATTAACCATCACAGATAAATCTTTAAAAGATGCTGAATGAATAAAGTTCAAAAAGTATAAAACAGAATACTATAACAAATACATTTTTACATAATCTGAAACTAAAATACATATTATAATAAGGCATACATGTAAGTATTAAAAGAAAAGCAGAAAAACATTCACAGAAATGATAAATATCAACTTCAGGATAACGTTAAGAGGATAAACAGATGAGGAAAAGCATAGAATGTAATGCTTTATTTCATTTCTTTAAAAAAAAAGTTCAAGATCTCAAACAAACATACAGCAAGATGTTAACACCTATTATGTCCATGGTGGATACAGAACTATCTTTCACTTTATGTTTGAAATGTTTCATAGTCTTAATGTTTAAATTTTTTAAAAAGTTCATCCTGCCAAGTTGTCTTCCACGAATAGACATTTTTAAACATGAAAGAAGACAGAATACACAGCACCCATGTGTCCTTGAAAAGCAACTCCCCGTGATGAAAACAAGACAACTAAAACTCAATCAGAACAAAACCACAGAAACAGAAAATCCATGGAAAAGATATAACGGTAAGCACTAAATCCATTTAAATATAGACCTAAGGCTAAACATAGAACTAAAGACTAACTTCTGGTAAACAGAAAGCAAATATTATATGCCCTAAAAAAGCAAAAATACAACATAAAATTCAGAACTGAAGAAAGAGATGACAGAACGTATGAACAGCACTCAACTTCATCTTTCATGGCAGGGATTTCATATCTCATATCTAAACTTTAAACATGTAGTTTTTTAAAATACTCCGATTTCTTACTGTTTTTTATAAACCATTTTCCTAATTTTAGTGAACTCTTATAGAACCTAAGATTTTTGTGGCAAAGAAGCCTTTACCTAGAGTTCAGCATTTAGCTAGAGCTTAAGGTATTTTTCCCTTGTTATTAAATTCAAACAAAATCATAATTTAAATTTTTGTTTTTTAAAATGGCATAATCCCATAATTATGAAATTATTCCTGTCTGTCTATACATAAGCATGAATAAGATGATGTTCACCAAATGTTAACATAGGTAAGATTTGGGTGCCTAGACTGCTTGTCTCTTTATACTTATATGTACTGCTATATTTTTAAAAAATAAAGTATATATCGCTTATTTTTCGAACACAAAACACTCACACATGTCAATCTAACACTTCCCATTTTAAAACTATACCCTAGGGAACTAATCAGAAACTTAAACAAGATTTCTTTCTAATGTTGTTCATCATGATGCTACAGTAATAGGAAACTGAAAAAAAAAAACCAACAAAAAACTACTTGTCCAAAATAGAAGAGTTAAACAAACATGCTGTATCAAGGTAATAAAATATTATACAGCCATTTTAAATGGTGTTTTGAAAGAATCTTTAACAGTGTAAGGAAATGTTCATGAAAAGATGTTAAAGAAGTAACAGAGTTGTGTCTGTGTGTCTGTGAGAATCATATATTATTCCAATTTTAAATAAGACAAAATGTTAACAGTTTTAAGTGACTGTTAATAGACAAAATAGGTATCATGGTTGCTTACAAGTTGCATTTTCTTTTTTATTTTTCACTTTTCTGTATTTTTTCCAAGTTCCCTAGAACAGGGATAAAGAAAGGAACATATCTTTCTGTTTTTAATGTAGGACAGAAGGTAACATGTTAAAGAGATTTCCATCTGTGCTTAAAGGAATAAGTTTCTACAAGTCAGAAAACTCATATTTGTTAAATTTCTCCATGATGATAAACAAGATCATCACAGATTCTACAACCATTCAGAAACCTCCGATAATTATTTTCATCTTCACAAGAAAGTCAAGTACATAAACACAGATATGATGTTGGTTGCCATCAATAATTTAACAATAATAATACATAGAGTAAAAACCAGCATGTATCCACTTTAAGGTGATGATTTTCTAATGAAACACAGTTTAGAAGTTACAATGATTCGTAAGGGCTTTTTTTTTTTTTCTCTTTCCCACCTTTTGCTGTAACTAGTTATCACCCACACTGCATATTCATTTATATAATCTAAAATGGCATTCTAGTTTTCCAGCAATAGTACCTATTCTTTGGGAGCTTTTTGGATTTTGGGGTCTTTTTTTAAAGGCAAGG
This sequence comes from Rhinopithecus bieti, assembly GCF_001698545.2. Lineage (NCBI taxonomy): Eukaryota > Metazoa > Chordata > Mammalia > Primates > Cercopithecidae > Rhinopithecus > Rhinopithecus bieti. The sequence goes on along the minus strand of NW_016805130.1, from coordinate 2,222,529 downwards.
TCTTTCTCTGTTGCCCAGGCTGGAGTGCAGTTGCACAATCATAGCTCACTGCAGCCTCTAACTTCTGGGCTCAAGCAATCTTCCCGCCTCAGCCTCCCAAGCAGCTGGGACAAGCAGACACCATCACGTCTGGTCAATTTATTACGTTTTTTTTTTGTTTTTTTTTTTTTTTTTTTTGTAGAGTTGAAGTCTTGCTATGTTACCCAGGCTGGCCTTGAACTCCTGGGCTCAAGCAATACCCTTGTCTTGGCCTCCCAAGGTGCTCAGATTACAGCCATGAGCTGCTGCACTGGCAACTGCTTATTCTTTAGAACTCCAATAGTAAGGATGACACACCCACGTTGTGAGCAACATGCCACCAAAGTTCCAACTGCTTTATTCAACAATCCAGCTAATAAAGGACTCTAGCAACCTTTCCACAAGTAACTCTGTGAGAAAATGTTCATTAAGCACCTAGCACAGTAGCAGTAAGCTATTGTGGCAGTAACTATTGTGTTGGTCAGTATTCTCCCATTGATGCCCCATGCATAAGTGTAAACAGTGCTTCTTCAACCCAAATTAAACTCCAGTAGTCAGACATATTCATATTATCTGAATGCTCTATGGCAAGAAAGTACAAAAATGCCAAGAACATGTTACAAGGAGGCAAGAGCAGATGGAACAGGCTCCTGCTGGCCAAATCGGAGATAATCTGAGCCTCAAAATAAATTATGACAGTATCAGATTATAACTCATAGAATAAAACATGAATCCATGAATACATACTGATATAAATTAATAGACTGGGAGCAAGAGAAAACTCTTACAGAATTCTAATTAATAAACATAGAAAAAAAAAGGAATTAGGAAATCACTATTTGACAACCACTAAAGTTATAACTATTTAAGGCAAGAACCACCAATGAATTTTAAAATCAGTGAGTGAAAGTATAATAAAACAGAGCTACAAAATAACTGACCTGAACCTTTCTAAAACATTAATGTAATGAAAGACAAAAAAGAAAAAATTAGAGAACTGTTCCAGGTAAAGAGACTTGATAACTGAGTGTAATGTTTAATCACAGATCAGATCCCAATTTTTTATAAAAATGTATTTTCTTTTGCTGTGTAACATTAGTAGGAAAACCGGTGAAGTATGTTTAACACTGCACCAATGCTACAGATTTTGATAACTGCACTCTATATAAGAGAATGTCTTTGTTTTTGGGAAATAGACACTGAAACATTTAGATACAAAGAAACATCATTTCTGCCATTTACTTTAAAATGTTTCAAGGAAAAAATGTACTTGTATATAAATATAAAGAACTCATCATAAAACAAATGTGGTAAAATATTATTTGGGGACAATGGGTAAAATATACACAGGAATTCTTTGTATTATTTTGCTACTTTTCTGTAAGTCTAAAATTATTTTAAATAAAGTTTAAAAGCAAAATGCTATATAGTAAGAAAGTAGAATATATTGTATAAAACAAACACATTAATTTAAAACATTATGAATCAGTATCTAAAAATTTTCACTCTATCTCTAGAACCCCTATATGATGATTAACTCCTCTATACCTTCAGCCATTTTATAAAATGATCTCTCCACATTTAACTGAACTCCAACTTTCCATGAATGGGACTACATCCCTCAAAGCCCTTTCAAATAAGAGTGCTAATCCTCACCTCTCTCCCTCTTATCTGGGAACAAGACAAGGAAAATTTTCTCGGATATTTTCAATTCTAGATCAAGAGACTCTTTTGAAGTTCATACTCTCCATATAGCCTGCCAGACTCTCTATCACCCTATTCTTATCAGTGGCATTGACAGGAGTCCATTTATTCCTAGGGAGTAAGATTTATAAGCCAGCTCTTCACCCACAATATCATCCCCTCAACCTTAAATCCTACTGTAATATAAGACAACTAAACCATCCTAACACCTCAGCCACAAAACAAGAATGATGGATATCTAGAGTTGGGTGGTTCAGTACACCTCAGTTCTCTATCCTCTGACAGAATGCCTGATCTGGTTGGTCACCTAGAACTGCTTCTTCTCAAAAACATTACATTCACACAACTTGGTTCTTGATCCCAACCTCCTGGCCTCAACATTTTTCATTCCTTACTTCCACTGAGCCTATTCTCTGCGCCCTCTATTCCCCGCTACCTGGTTTTACCTTCTACCCTGTGTAGTCTGGACTATAAAATGCAAAACTTGCATGACATTCAACTGCACCCTCAGTTCGCTAGTCCTCTTATCCTTGGCCACATCTATCCCATTAAGACTCAATTTGGGATAAGTCTGTCTACTGCCTTCTGGTGGAGGAGGAAAACAAACCACGTGACTATGTAGATGGCTGCCACAGCAAATTTAGTTTCCAATTCCAACAAGGCCATCAAAGTTCACTGACATCGTGGCAGGTGTTCCAATTCCACCATTCTCCACTTCCAACCATGAGACTCTCAGTCAAAATCTTTGCTTCCTATTTCATGTAGGAAAATAAGCTTTCAAGCAAAAATTCCTTTAACTTCTCTCCTCTGCAGCTCTAAACTTAGCATTATGGCATCCATCCTAACTTATGTTCTTCACTCCCAAATGCCAGACAACTGTACAGAGAAGATCTTGCCTCCCAAAGGACTGTTTTTTCTTTAAATTCTCTCTCCTTCCTTTTCAACACTGACTTCTTTCTCCCTACCCACGTGTATATTCTATTCACACCATACTTTAAAGAGAGGAAAAAAAAAAAAAACCTCCTCCCAGCTAAAATAAACACTTTTCTTCTGCTTTTGAACTATTTCCATAGCTCCCTTCTTTCCTTTAGTGACAAACATCCTGAAAAGAAATACATATATGTATGTATATACTCCCATTTTCTGCACTTTTTTTATTTCCTCACCAATTCATGACCATGTGGCTTTCACCCAAATATCTCTTGCTTAGAACAATGACCTTCTAATTATTAAATCTAAAAGCCTATTTTCAGTCCTCATACTATTTAAATATTTAATATACTCAACACACTTAACTGTACTTCTAATTAGTTTTTCTTTATTCCCTTCTGATTTTCCCTCTATCTTCGACCATTCATTCTGTTTCTTTTGTAAGGGGCTTTATTCTCCTCAGCCAACTTTAAAGAGTCTTATCGAAAACTAAATCCAGAACTACAGATACTGTCTTTGACCCAGGGACTGGACTGAAGCTGGATAGTGTGTAATTGGTTTGGTTTAAGTTTCATTTGCAAGGGCATTAAAGCAATTAACCCCATGTAATATTGTTAGAGTTACTATTAGAAAAATTATTTGTCCTTTTTAAAAATTAGCATGATGTACTGTCTTCTTTAATTTCACATCTTTTAGAAGAAAAGTTAGTTGCTAAATGAATAAACTAAAAAAAGAACACGATTTGATGCCAGGAAATCTAAATTTAAGATATAGATCCACCACCTACCAGCTGGATAACCTTGATGTTATTAATCTCTTTGAGCCTCTTTTTCTTTCTATGATTCATGTATTTTCATTCAGTCAATTAATCATTCATCATTCAGCTAACATTTACTAAAAGCTTAATATGTTCCAGGTACAATACTGGGTGTAGGAAATAGGTGCAAATCCCATCTCATTAATCCCTACAACTTCTAGCTTCTAACAACTAGAAGCTCTGAGGCAAGGCCATAATAAGTATGACTTCAGCAAGAGGGATAAAGGAAAAGTCAACATATTCTATCATAGGCAAACCAAGGAGCTGAAACCAGTAAGGACCAGGCCTGAAACACCAACTTCCTTCACAGAAAGTTTCATTCTTCCCTCAACAAACTCAGAGAAGCTAACAACAGAATACTCAAGCAAAATTAAATACAGTAACATCAATTACTTAGACATACTGTTGTTAGTGATTCATCCAGGAAGCATAGCAAATGCCAAGACACCGCTACAGACAATAGTTAAGGGGTTGATCCATCAAAGTGTTATATGCCAAAGCAAAAACTCCAAAGTTGGCCACTAAATCTAAACACATAATTTGAATAACTTCAGAATATCGAAGACGAACACACATACACACTATATCACTCACTCTTTCTGTTTCCCTCTCTCAAAGTTAGCAATCATGTAACCCCCATACTGATTCACCAAATCACATTTTTTAACACACTTCACTTTTTAGAGATTTAGATCCACAATTAAAGTCCACATAAGGTACAGAGCTTTCCCATATACCCCCTTTCCCAACACAGGCAAAGCCTTCCCCATTAACAACATTCCTCATCAGCGAAACATCTGTTATAACTGATGAACCTATAATAACACATCATTTTTACCCAAAGTCTACAGTTTACATTAGAGTTCATTCTTGGTGCTGTTTCTATGGGTTTCGACAAATGTATAAGGCATCCACCATTACAGTCCCATACAGACCACTTTCACTGTCCTAAAAATCCTCTGTGCTCCACCTATTCATCCCTCCCTCCACACTAACACCTGGTAACCACTGATTGTTTTACTGTCTCCATAGTTTTGTTTTTCCAGAATCTCATACAGTTTAAATCACATAGTATACAGCCTTTTCAGACTGGCTTCTTTCACTTAGTAATATGTATTTACATTTCCTCCCTGTCTTTTTGTATTTGGACAGCTCATTTCATTCTGGTTCTGAATAATAATCTGTTCCCTCTCTGTCTCACAGTCTATCCATTCATCTATTGACAGCCATCTTAGTTGCTTCAAAGATATGGCAAATATGAATACAGCTGCTATAAACATACATGTGCATGTTTTTGAATGGACCGTAAGCTTGCAACTCCTTCAGGAAAATATCAAGAAGCATGACTACTGGATAGTATGGTAACAGTATGTTTAGCTTTATAAGAAACTGTCAAACTATCTTCCCAAGTGGCTGTACCAGTTTGACTCCCACCAACAAATGAGAGCTCTTGTTTCACATCCTCACAAGAATCTGTTGTCCGCGTTCTGGATTTGGGCCATTGTTAACAGGCATGCAGTGGTCCCTAGTTGTTTTAACCATCATTTCAAAATGATGCAGAGTATCTTTTCATTTGCTTACTTGCCGTCTGTATATCTTCTGTGGTGAGGTGTCTCTTAAGGTTTTTGTCCTGATTAATAGGGTTGTATTTTAAGAGTTCTTTGTATATTTTGGATAGTAGTCCTTCATCAGATGTCTTTTGCAAAGATTTTCTCGCAGACTGTGACTTTATTTTCTTGGCAGTATCTTTCGCAGAGCAGAAATCGTTAATTTTAATGAAATCTAGCTTTTCACCTCTTTTTTTTCTAAAAAGTCATCACCACATCCAAGGTCATCTAGCTTTTCTCTTATGTTATCTTTTAGGAGTTTCATAGTTTTGCCTTTTACATTTAGATCTGTGATCCGTTTTGAGTTAATTTGTGTAGAGGGTGTAAAAGTCTGTACTTAAGTTCTTTTTTTTTTTTTTTTTTTTTTGCATGTGGATGTCTAGCTGTTCAGCACCATTTGTTGAAAAGACTATCTTTGCTTCACTGTTTTGCCTTTATTCCTTTGTTAAAACCAGTTTACTCTAATTTTGTGGGTCTATTTCTGGGTTCTCCATTCTCTTCCACTGATCTATTTGTCTGCTTTTTCACCAACACCACATTGTCTTGATTACCATACATCTACAGTTAACTCTTGAAGTTGGGTAGTGTCAGTCCTCCAACTCTGTTCTTCTCCTTTAATATTGAGTTGGCCACTCTGAATCTGTTGCCTCTCCATGTAAATTACAGAATTTGTTTGTCAATATTCACAAAATAGTTTGCTTGGATTTTAATTTGGATTTCACTGAATCTACAAGTCAGGTTGTGAAGAACTGGCATCTTGACAATATTGAGTCTATCTATCCGTGAACATGGAATATATTTCCATTCATTTAGTTCTTTGATTTTTTTCAAAGTTTTGTAGTTTTCCTCATATAGATCTTGTCCATATTTTGTTAGATTTACACTTAAGTATTTCTTTTTGGGGGGATGCTAACAGTATTATGTTTTTAATTTCACATTCCACTTGTTCATTGCTAGCATTTAGGAAAACAGTCTTTTGTATATTAACTATTTATCCTGCAATCTTGCTATAATCACTTCCAGGAAGGTTCTGTTTTATTTTGGTTTGTCTATTCTTTCAGATTTTCTACACAGATAATCAACTCCTCTGTAAACAAAGATAATTCTATTTCTTCCTTCCCAATCTATAACTTTTATTTCTTTTCTTGTCATATTGCATTAGCTAGAACTTCTAGTAGGATGTTGAAAAGCAGTGAAGAGGACATCCTTGCCTTGTTCTTGTTCTAATCAGGAAAACTTTCAGTTTCTCATTACTAAGTACAAAGTATGACGTTTGATACAAGTTTTTAGTAGATGTTCCTCTCTATCACTAGATTGCTTAGAATTTTATCATGAATGGGTGTTGGACTTTAATGCTTTTTCTGAAGCTGTTATATGATCATGTGATTTTTCTTCTTTAGCCACTGATGTAACAGATTACATTAATTAATTTTTGAATGTTGAACTACCCTTGCATACCTGGAAAAGATCCCATTTGGTCATGGCACATAATTAATTTTACACATTGTTGAATTTTACTTGTTATTTTGTTGAGGACTGTTACATCTGCATTTATAAGAACTATTGGTCTGTAGATTTCTTAAAATGTCTTGTCTGGCTTTGATATTAGGGAAATGCTGGCCTCAGAGAATGAGTCAGCCTTCAATTTTCTGGAAAAGACTGTAGAGAATTGAAATAATTTCTTCCTTAAATTATTGTTAGATGCTATCGTTTGAGCATGTCCTCCAAAACTCCTATGATAGAAACTTAATCTCCAGTGCAACAATGTTGAGAGATAGAATCTCCAAGAGGTGATTTGGTCATGACAGCTCCGTCCTCATAAACGGATTAATGTAATCAGTGCAGGAGTAGGTTCTTGATAAAAGGATGAGTTCAGTTCCCTTCTTCTTTCTCTCTCATACTCTCTTGCCTTTCTACTTTTTGATGTGGAATGACATGGCACGAAAGCCCTCAACAGATGGCAGCACCTTTAATAATGAACTTCCCAGCATCCAAAACTGTGGGAAATAAATTTCTTTTCTTATAAACTACACAGTCTGTGGTATTGATATGGCAGCACAAAATCAGACTAGGACAGAAGAATTCTCCAGTGAACCCATTCGGGCCTGGTGCTTTGTTTTGAAAGGTTCATATTTCTTTATTTTTGTATTAATAATACCCATTTTCAAGTTATACTGATCATTATAATGCCATATCTCTAAAGGCACTAGACAATTTAAAACACTGCCATACTGAGGTTTTAAAGAAAACAACATGACTAGCATTTTCTAGTAAAATGTAAAACCTGAATTTCATTACTTCATTTGTCTGCAATAGGAACTAAGATGAACAAGGTAAAAAGATTCACACCCAGGTTTAACAGTCTCTAAATTCAAGTTCTTTCTATTTTAAGATGCCTCCAGTAAAAATTCACAGGTAGTAATCTACCCTGCCCCTCCCTCTCAGCACAAATTGACCTTTATGAGTATTTGTAAAGCTGATTTGAATGTACACACTCAAACACACACATACACACACATCTTTGAATCCATCCACCCACTTCTCTTTAGTGACACTACCCTAATCCAAGCCACTATTATCGTTTACTTAAACTACTGCCATAGCTTCCTAAATAAATTGCAGACACTGACATCTGGGAGGGTCCCACAGAAAAGGCTGGTTCACCAAGACATGATAAAACATCGAAACCAAGATCAACAAGTACACACATACACACACACACACACACACACATCACAGATATAGGATATAAATGGGCATGGAAGGAACACCCAAATTTAAAGAAAATTTCCAACATGAAAGAAAAAACAAAAATACTAGGGGGAAAGTGAATGCAGTGAGTATGAAAAAAAAAAAAAAAAAAAAAAACTCAAATATCTACAGTTGGTTCTACTTCCAGCATGGCAGTAGCCCCCTACAGTCCAGCCTTCCCAACTGAGAGCAATTATGAACTTAGGACAAAATATAAAAAGAATTTTAAAAAATTTAAAAAAACACAACTACCTGAGTATTCTCAATATTAAAAAAGACAGGCAAGGATGTAGAGGGAAGCTAAAACTTGGAAAAGTAACCTGTACCAGGTAAGTTTCCCTTTCTTTTTGCAGCTTTGTTCTAAGGTAAAGCCACAGTTATGGAGAGGAACAGAGGCATAGGATGCTAAAATTCCACTAGAAACCCTATTCTAGCCAGAGGAAGCATGGAAGGGAGCCCATGCAAACTAGAAAGTAAGGGGAAACCATTAACCCTTAAGCCATGCATATGTAGGACTGATCCAAAACTGATACTAGTAAAAGCCTAAGGACCTGAGGTAAGATTTGAATCACTGCACACAGCATAAGAGACCCAGCTTACAATCTGAATCTATGAGAGCTGATTGCCTGCTAAAACAAAACAACCAACATTCTCCAGAGGACCACAGCAAAACATTCAGAAGATCCAGAATAAAATCTAAAATTACTAGAATACTCAAAATACAAATCATTCTCTGGGGGAAAGGCAATCAGCGGATGCCCATCACAAGGCAATTCAGGTTACAGTTAACATATAAGGATTATAAAGCAACTATTATAACTACGTTCCAGGAAACAAAGTAAATTACTTTGAAATCAATTAAAAGACAGGGAATCTCAGCAGATAAACAGAAAATATAAAAAATAAACCAAATAAATATTTTAATATGGAAAATATATGAAATAAAATTCACTAATGGGATCAATGGCACAATTAAGAGGAAATAAATGGTAAAATTATAGAATTTACCCATTATAAAAGGCAGAAAAGAAAAAAGAGCAAATAAAATTGTAATACAACAGAGCCACAGTGAGTTTAAACCCTTTAAAAGTTTTTTAAATGTAGAATTTGGGGCTCAAAGGAAATGAGAAAGATTAGGGCAGGAAAAAAATTTGAAGAAATAATGGCCATAATTCCTCACATTAGTAAAAGAAGTCAATTTACAAATTCAACTTTAGTGAGGCCAAAACAGAATAAATTTAAAGAAAGTTACAGCTAGTATTATCATTACACAACTTCAAAAAAATCAAAGATAAACAGAAGTTACTAGATGCAGCCTCTATACATATAGAGAAACCATGACTCAAATAATTACAGCTTTCTCATCAGAAACCATGGTGGTCAGGAGGAAATGAAAGAATGTCTTTATAGACCTAACAGATAAATACTCAGCCAAGAGTTCTATACCCTAAGATACATATCTAGACACTTAAGGAATGAAGGCAAAATAAAGACATTTTCAGATTAAGGAAAATTCAGAGAATTGACAAGCAGCTGATCTGCACCTTAAGAAATGAAGTTCTTAAAGAAGTTCTTCGGATTAAAAAGAAATTAATAATACAGGGAAACTTGTGTCTTCATGAATGAATACAGGGCACAGAGAATAGTAAATATCTCAGGAAATATAAAATATTAATTTTTTCTCTTAAGTTATTTAAAATGTTATGATTTAAAACAAAAATTACAACATTATCTGGTGGGATTTCCAACATATTACATATGACAACTATCACACTGAAATTAGAAGGTGCTGGAGAGTAAATGGATCTATGTGGTTAGGAAGTTCTACATTTTATGTGAAGTAATACAATATTAATGTTAAATATACATGCCTAACCTTCACACTTTCTTGTAATCTAAGAGCAAACGTGGAAAGCTAAAAGGCAACAGAAATATTGAAAGGGACACTAAAACTTGTTTCATAAATCAAATGATCCAGAAGAAGAAAAGGGTAAAAAGAGGAACAAAAAATCAGAAAAGATAAAAAAAAAGTAACAGTAGACGTAAATCAATCATATCAACAATTACATTAAATACAAACACTCCCATGAGAAGGCAGAAGCTGTTAAAAGTAGGACCTAACTATAAGGTACCAACAAAAGACACATTTAAAGGACCTAGATAGGTTGAAAGTAAACAGAAAAAGATACACCACACAAAATATTTAGGTTGTTGCAAAAGTATTTGTGGTTTTGTCACTTGAAAGTATTTCAAAGCAATGGCAAAACTGCAATTATTTTGCACCAAACTAAATATAAAATAAGAAGCCTATGTTACTATCATGTAAAATAGACTTGAAGACAAAGATCACTATCAGAGATAAAGTGGGACATTTCATGAGAGCAAAATTTAGAAAACAAGAAACAGATCATTAAAGGATCATTAAATCATTTCAGATTTTAATAACTCGTCTTCAGCAATTAGTAGAACATAAAAACAAAATCAGTAGAGACACAGAAGATCAGAACAATACTCTGAACCTGATCTGACATTTTTAGAACACTACATCCAACAACTGAATAATATACATTATTTTCAAGTGCACACAGTATATTATCAAGTTGGATATATTAGCCCATAAAAATGTCTCCAGAAATTTAAAGTGAATAAAATCAAATTAGAAAATTAGATTTCAAGAAAAATATCAAATAAGTAGAAATTAGACACACAAAAAAAGTAAACCATAACACAAAGAGAAAACAGTAAATAAGGTAAAACATAAATTGGTAACATAGAACAACAGAAATTTAACAAAGTCAAAAGATGATTCTTTAAAAAGATCAATAAAATTGACAGAAAATCACAGCTAGACCATTTAAGGAAAAAAGAATACAGAAGATCTCCAATATTAGGAATGAAAAGAGGTTATTATCACTACAGGTATTACAGACATTAAAATGACATTAAAATGAGCTTTATGTCAGCAAACTCAATGTCTTAAAAAATGTTTAAGCTCCCAAGTATCCCTTCTTAAGAACCTATGGGAAAACATCTTCCAGCAAAATAAACGAGTAAACAAAAACAACGAAAGACTTATAGTGCAACAAACAGGAAATATAACACATCTACAGGGAAAAGTCTCAGTATGACAGCTGTGCATCAGGCCTAGAGAGCAAATAGTACAGTTGAAATAGGAGAATAGAGGGCTCTAGGAAGAATGTCTTCAAAGAAAAAAGGAACTAATCCAATGCCTCTGACCATGCAAAAATTAACATGAAAAGTAAGTTTGGGAAAGTCACCAGAGGAAACGCAAAAAATTAACAATAGATATATAGATAACTAAAGAAATAAAAATTAAGCAACCCCATGAAACATTTTTTAAATTATACAAAATATATTGCTTCACTCAGTGATGAGTTATTTTTTCAGTCATAAAATGTAAATGTTAATCACTGATTTAAGCAAAAATTAGATGGTTTTCATACATTTAATCCTCACAATAATTCTGAGATAGAATTCTGTACTGTCCGTACTTTACAGATGAGGAAACTACAACACAGAATAGTTGGCCCAAGGTCACAATGTTTTTGAGAAGTCAAGACTTGAACCCAAGAGGCAGGACTACAAAGATCATGATTTGGGTAGGGAAAGCAAGGACATGTAAGAAAGCAAAATAAAATTAATAAAAATAAATTAGTGGCTGAAACTGCATATGTTAAAAATACAGAGTAAAATAAAGCAGCTGAAATAGTTCGAAGGTTTTTTGGATTCTTCCCCTACAAGGAGAAAAACTTACAAGATAAAGGGTGAAAAGGAGATTGCTGTTTTTAATTATTTGTCTTTTGGTGGTCGGAATTTTAAAACTGTACATGTACTACTTGACTTTTTTTTAATATGACAGTTAAAGAAAACTTACCTACAAGCTAAACCCAGCCCAATGAAAGGTTACTGAGTTGTAGGTGCTACACAATCGGCTGGGTTCACTGTGGCAGACTTTTATGCTATACCATCCATGCTCCCTATGTCTGGCATTGTCATAAATAAAAGAAAGTTAGCTATCATAAAGGTTTTATTTCCCAGGATCCTTGATGTATTTTAACTCTGTTGCTATGTTTACAGTAATAAAATTTGTCCTCTAAGCTTTCCTGCATAAACTTGAACAGAAACTCCCTTGGAGAGTATTCTGTAAAATGAGTACATTGAAGAAAATGATCACTAAGGACTCCTCTACTTCCACAATATCTGGAAACAATTTCCTTTTCTCTTTTCCATGGGTAGACAAAATAACCTAACCATGGTTACTGTCTTGCAAATGCAAGCCATGGGTTACAAGAGGAATTATTCAAAAATACCAGAACTCATCTAAACTGATTAATCAGCACTATTATAAAAGCAAAGGATACATCCTAATTATGAACATCAAGAATATCAACAGTATATAGGCTGTGCAAAACATTATTACTTTTAAAGCACAGAATTCTGTAAAACTACATATCGCTTTATAAACATAAGAAAATATACCAGTATCGCCATGCATACACTTGGAGTCATTCAGAAAAGACATCCATTTATTTCTTTAATAAGTATTTATTTTTCACCTGTAACAGGACCAGTACAATGACATAAACTATTATAAACAAGACAGATCTAAGCCCTGCTTCCCACTGAGTTTACAATCTAGTGAGGAAGGACACACCATGAAATAAGGGCTATAACAAGGATAAGTGCACACTGTTAAAAGAACACACAGAACTTGAAAGTAAAGAGCAGGAAATGGAGATGGGGAGGTAAAAGGGAAGGAAAGGTTTTTCGAAGAAAATAACATCTAAATATCGATCTGAATACAGAATTGAAATTAGTCCTGGAGGAAGGAGGGAGAAAAGAAAAAATGGGAAAGATACATTTAAAAGCTACAAAGCAAGGGATAGCATGATTTGGGATGGTGATAGAAGAAACAAAAGCATTATAGTTTAAAACATGGCCAAAGTACGCCATGCAACAACAAAGTAGGCAGGGATGAGGTATGCAGGTGCTCCTGTTGCTCTCTAAAGGTTAAAAACAAAAACTTAAAAGGGTCTTAAGTGTGTCCAGGAACAGTGGCTCATGTATGTAATCCCAGCACTTTGGGAGGCCAAGGCAGGAAAATGATTTGAGAACAGACTGGGCAACATAGTAAGATTCTATCTCTAAAAAAGAAAAAAAATCAGCCAAGTGTGGTGATGCATGCCTGTAGTCTTAGCTACTCGGGAGGCTGAGGGGGAAGACTGCTTGAACCCAGAAGGTTGGGGCTGCAGTGCTGTGATCCACCAGACTGCACTCCAGCCTGGGTGACACAGTGAGACTCTGCCTCAAAAAACACAAAACTCTCAAGTGTTATTTCAAGACTCTTCCCTTTGGAGAGAAATCACACAAAAAATCATCTGATATAGATGAAAGCTCTCCCGAGGTGAGGAGAACAAATGTTCTATAAAAGCTGTCACTTTGAACACTTGTAAAGAAAGGAAGAAAAAAAAAAGGTGTCACTATTGGATTTCCTCAGTCCAATATCCAACAGGCTATATGTCCTAAGACCCCTAAAATTAGTAAAGGGGTTAATACCATCACATTGAAAGGTTCTTTTACACAATGAACTCCAGTTCACTCCCTTATTCTCAAAACCTCTGTCCAAACAGCACAATTTCTTTACATAATGTTATGAGTAATTCTGGAGAAACATCATAGATGAACTAAACCACGGCACATTACTGAACTTTTAAAATATTAAACCGTACATGTTCAAACAAATCTTAAAAGCAAGCAAGTCAAAACCCTGAAATAATCTGATAGTAAATCTTAGACTACTGCAGCATTTCCCAACTTGCATTTAGCAAGTCTTTAACAAGAATTTTACCCACACCCTAATTCCGGCTAAGTGATCAAACATCTGAAAGTTCAAAACCATAACAACAAGGCCCAAAAACAGAGACATACAATGATTTACAATTACATAGCCTTAATTACAGTGATCTTGTCAGTAAATTTACACTGACTAAACGTCAGCATAAGATTCCATACCATTCCACAGTTAATTAAACTCAAGTTAGGCCGACATATATAGAATACATACAAAATCCTAAAATAACATAATGTGGATACACATACAATTGAGCAATGTTTTAGAATGAAAGTCAGATATTAAGAAAATAGTAAGAAGAAAATAGTTGCTGAGTAATCAATATAAAAAAGATAAGGAAAATCAAACCAGTATTCACAACTCCAAAGTTTATGAAAGTGATAAGGAGGGCCACTGCATATGGCTTCATGGGCTACTTATTGAACAACTCTAAAGGACATCATTCAGAGAGAGAGGAGAGGCGGAGGAAGATTCAGAGAGAGAGGAGAGGCGGAGGAAGACTAAGCAATATATTTTAAGCTGGAAGAGAATGCAAAAAAACAACCACCACCATCACCCCCACCTTAAAGAGCCCAGGTCTCAGTAGCAGAGACAGAACAAATATAAAAAGGAATGAAATAACATAGGCAAAGTTTTATGTCTATAAAATTGGCCTTGAACTAGCACCATTCATTCACCTTTATCAAATACTGAAAGTCTACCACATGCCAGGTATGGAAAGATATACACAGTAGTGAGCAAAACAGAAAAAAACCTCTCTATCATCATGAGACTTAAATTCAGGGAGGAAGAAGGGAGGTAGGAAATAAATAAGCAAAATATTTGGAATACCAGATGCTGACAAGTACTCTGGATAAAACACAGTGATTTAAAATAAGGTAGTCAAGAATAACCTCAGTGAGGCGATCACACTAACAGAATGAAGATTCCACCATATTTGAATAAGCTGTCTTTGCCACTCTCACAGGCAGTATTATATTCTCTTCTACTATCCACTCATATCCATCCCAATTCTAGAGACAGACTAGGTGCTTGACTGATTATCAGGTGCAAGTAAGGGATGCAAAACAACCTCACCACATCGTCAGGAATTTATTTAGAGACTGGGTGAAATAAAAAATTAGTTCTTCTGGGCCGGGCACAGTGGCTTAGGCCTGTAATCCCAGTACTTTGGGAGGCCGAGGTGGGTGGATCACGAGGTCAGGAGATCGAGACCATCCTGGCTAACATGGTGAAACCCCATCTCTACTAAAATACAAAAGTGAGCCAGGTGTGGTGGTGGGTGCCTGTAGTCCCAGCTACTCAGGAGGCTGAGGCAGGAGAATGGCGTGAACCCGGGAGGCGGAGCTTGCAATGAGCTGAGATCGCACCACTGCACTTCAGCCTGCGCAACAGAGTGAGACTCTGTCTCAAAAAAAAAAAGAAAAAAAAAATTAATTTTCCTGAAGCGCCCTTCAACATGCCAAGCTTCAGGACTATATGAGGTACATTCCTATAACATCTACATTGGGGTGGGCAAACTAGAGTAAGCAGGCCAAATCCAGCACACTGTTTTTGCAAATAGTTTTCTGGAACACAGCCCATTTGTTCACTTTCATTTTTGGTATGGATACTGTTGCACTACAATGGCAGATCTGAGTAGCTGTGACAGAGACCACATGGCCTGTAAAGCCTAAAATACTATGTGGCCCTTTACAGAAAGGGTTTACTAACCCCTGGTCTACATCATCACCACCACCATCCCAAGTAACACAACCTTCAGGGCCATCTTCATGAGCATGTGATCACTGCAGTCACATGGGACCACCAGTTAGGAGGAACTCATGCTTGGAGTTTAATACCCTGTGATCACTGTCTTAAAATTCTTAATAATTTCATCTCTAAATATCAGTTTTGTAAGTAAACTCCAATAGGACTCCAATGGAGCATGTGCCAGGGGCCTGACACCTCAGCTCACCAGCAGTCTGCCTCTCCAGGAAGTGTTCTCACTCAGTTGAACGCTTTGGCTCAGTCTGACCTCGCAGTCCTCACCCCACAACTCGGGGAAAGGCAAGGTGACAGCCATCTCCATCCTAGGCTAGAAGCACCCTGGCACATTTCAGAGGGTGGCCTCTTGCCTATCACTGATGTAGGTAATGAGCAAGTCCTGACGTGGAGACTCCATATTTGCTTGGGGGTCCGTAGACCTGTACAAAGACGAGGTCTGCAGAAAGGGGAGATTGACTTCCTCATCACAGGCCAGGGCCCCACATTTTCATTCAGCATTAGACTCTGCAAATCATGTAGGTGGACCTAACCGCTTTCACGAAACAATTATAAACTAGAGTTATAAATGAGAGTTGCATTCATCTATCAAATCCAGCATAAAATTTGTTTCTGTTTTGTCCCATTCTACTCTAGGCCATCCCCTTAACTTTGCTGCAGCCATACAGCTTTCCTCCTATATCTTCAATCAACAAACTCATTTCCACTACAGGTTACTATTACATTTTCAATATTCATCAACTAGAACTAGATCTTCACATTTCAATTAAGTCTGCCTGACTGTCACAACTTCAGAGTGGATGGAGTTCCCTGACTAAGCTGATCCCTATCTACTAAGGGGTCAAATTGACTGGTGTGGTACATCATCTCCAAAGATGGCCACTATCGCTTTCTTCCCTCTATGTATGTGCATGTTTCTCCCCCACTGACAGATGGAATTTATTCCTTCTTCCTTTGAATTTAGGGGGTCTTACAACTGCTCTGACCAATAGGACACTGCAAAAATGACATTATGAATTTCCAAGCCCAGGCCCTGAGAACAGCAGCTTCCTCTTCCTTCTTTGCTGTGGGAAGCCAAGGTCACATCAAGAGGGCACACAGAGGAGAACTGAGATGCTCAAGTCAACAGTCCCAGCTGAGCTCCCAGAAAATAGACAATATCAACTGCAGCCAAGTGAGTGAGACATCTTGGAAATTCCAACCCAATCAAGCCCCAAAATGGCTCCAGCCCCAGCTAATACTATGTAGACTAGACTCAACAATTCCCTGATCACACTCAACCCATGGAATCTTAAAAGAAAATAAAATGCTTGTATTTAGAGATGATTGTTACACAGCAATATAAAACTAAAACACCCAAGTCTGAATACCAACTCCATCACAGCTGGGACTTTATTTAACTTGTGTCTCATGTTCATCTGCAAAATGAGGATAATGACATAATCTACTTCATAGAAGTGGAAGGATTAAGTGTGCTAATATGTATAAAGCATTTAGCAGCATTTTATTAATATAATGTAATTACTGTTCTATTATTATTATTTCATAATTGATAGAATGTATTATTTATTCCATCAACTTGCTTTATTTTCTTCAAAGAATTTATTACTATCTGAAATTAGGCTTACTTATCTATCTGCACTCCCTCCACCAAAGCATGAGCCATGAGACAAAAACTTAACTGTCTTATTCACCAACACTTAAACAGAAGCAGACAGAAGTACTTCATAAGCTATTATATGTCAGATGAATGAGTTATAGGATCTTTGTTTCATAATTAATAACGATATCTAAAAACTGCTCCCATATCTTTAGCATAAATCTGACAAAGGGCACTCAAAAACATAAGCTATAAATTATAATACGGTATTTTCATGATACAATTCCAATGCATTTATTTGCCACTACACATATAGTCCTCCAGTACTAGATCATGTACTGCTCAAATGTACCTAAGCAAAGGCTACCATTTGATTCAGCACTGTTCAGGTGTGTACTCATTTGTATAATTTTTTTTAATGAGCTAAACTCAAACAAATAAATAACATATTTACAGTTAATATCATGACATGCACAAAAATAGCAAGAGAAACTTTAATCTGGGGTATGTTTAAAAGCAATTTACCCTCGCAACCCAAATTAACATAAAACTGGTCTTCAAGTTAGAAGCAACAACTTGGTATACAATATATTTGAGTATTGGTGTACAACTTGGTGTACTACTTAGTATACAACATATTTGAGTGTAAATTTCCTCAATTAGTTTTTTCAACATGTAAAGATCTATTTTAAAGATGAAATAAAAATCAGACATTGACAGAACCCTGACACACCTTTGAGAAAAAGCAAGAGTCTACAAGGTTAGAAAGACACACGAACACATAATTCAGTATAACAAGTTATCCTAACTTTCTTCTGCCTTGATGCTGATGACAGAGGTAAGAAGCTCTCTTTACCTCCCTCTTTCAATTATAGATTCAAAGGAGTTTCTACATTTAAGAATAGGATTTTATGAGGTAAACAAACCAGAGAGAGTACAGAACTTCAGATGAGAAATGAGTGCATAAAAATTAAGAAGACAGATTGCTGAGATATGTCACTGTGCAGGTAGGGAGGGCCCATTCAAAAAAATTTGTATGCTAAGAACAGAAATTTTAAACTTCAAAAATGTAATAAACCCACCAGAATGGTTAAAATTAAAAAGACGGACAGCAGCAGAATGTTTGCAAGTGTGTGGAGCAACCAAAACTTTCATACATTGATGGTGGAAGTATAAAATGGCATAACTACTTTGGAAAAAAGTCTGGTGGTTTCTTATAAAATTTAAACATACACCTACCCTATTACTCAGTAATTCCACCCATGGAAAATAAAAACATATGTCCACAAAAGATTTATACAAGAATATTCATATCAGCTTTACAAAAAGATTTGTACAAGAATATAACAGTTTTACTCATAACAGCAAAAGAAAACTAAAAACAACCCAAATATCCATCAATAGCAATGGATAAACTGCAGTGTATTCATATGATTTATATGATGAAAAATATACAATAAAAAGGGATGAGCTACTGATAAATACACAAAAACATAGATCAATCTAAAAAACCTCATGCTGAATGAAAGAAGCTTTGTAGACTACATGCCGTATGATTCTAGAATAGGCAAAACTAGGTAATTTGAAGTGAAAAAATCAGAACAGTCACCTGGGGGGTAGGAATTGATCTAGTAAGGATAATAAGGGAACTTTCTACGGTGATGGTAATGTTCTGTATCAGGTCAGTAAAATTTATCTGTAAAAGGTAGTGGTACAAACTGAATGTCTGTGTCTCTCCAAAATGTGTATGTTGAAACCCTAATCACCAGAGTGATGTTATTTGAAGTTAGAGCCTTTGGGAGGTAATTAGGTTTAGATGAGGTCATATGGGTGGGGTCCCTATGATGGATGAGTGTCTGTGCTAACATCACGGAGTGTACTTTTGCTAATCTAGATTGTATATATGGCCTACTACACACTAGGCCGTATGGTCTAGCCTATTGCTCCTAGACTACAAACCTGTACAGCAAGTTATTGTATTGAATACTATAAGCAACTGTAACACAAAAGTATTTATCTAAATATATCTTACAGGACCCCAATATATGAGGTCCCTCACTGAATGAAAAGTCATTATGCAGTACACGAATGTCCTCAACTCTACCACTGTGAATGAATGGGCACGGCTGTGTGCCAATAAAATTTATTTACAAAACCAGGAGTTGGACCATAGTTTGCTGATCTCTGCTCTACATGTCAAAGGTGGTTTGGGTTACATGAGTATACGAATTTGCCAAAGTTCATCCACTAGGCCATATAAGATTTGTGCATTTCAATATACACTGATTTTACCCCAAAGAAAAAGAACCATAAACAAATACTAAAATGTAGGCTAATAAAAATACGTGGCTTGCATGCAAGTACACTGATCCCTGCAACTTCCTTCAAAAGGATCAAACAAAAAAAGATGGATTGATAAATACACAAAACAAATAAACTGTTAACAACTGTAGAGCCTACAATTTGTATGGAGGTTAACTGTACAATTCTTTCAACTTTTTTATAAATTTGGAAGTTTAAATATTAAATGTTATTAAATGTCGGGGCAGGTTCAGTAAGGGGCCACTGAAGGTTTTGAGCAAAAGAACAAAATAAGATTGATACAGGTTGAGTATCCCTTATTTAA
Organism: Rhinopithecus bieti; assembly: GCF_001698545.2. Lineage (NCBI taxonomy): Eukaryota > Metazoa > Chordata > Mammalia > Primates > Cercopithecidae > Rhinopithecus > Rhinopithecus bieti. Next base: position 2,202,840 of record NW_016805130.1, on the reverse strand, counting down.
AACACTTGGGACCAGAATGTTTTGGATTTCAGATTTTTTTTGATTTTGGAATATTGCATACACATAACAAAATATCTTGGGAATGGGTCCCAAAGATGAACGTACTATATGTGCATGAAACAAAGTTGTGTTGAATATGTACGTGGGGTATTTTCCACTTGTTATATCATGTAGTGTTCAGAAAGTTTCAGATTTGGGGGCATTTCAGATTTCAGGTTTTTGGATTAGGAATACTCAACCTGTATTCTACAAATATTATTCACATAGTGCAAACAATTCATGAGGGATGGTCAAATGAGGAAGAAAGTTAATAGACAATATTCCATGCCAGGTAATGCATCAATATTTAAGGAGAAGGAATTAAGTACAAAAAGAGTTCACTAAGACAAGAAAAGTCAGAAAAAGTCAAGAGAAGTAGGAAGTTTCTTATTATCAGGAATAAGGATGGACTTTCAAAGAACGTTCATACTGTCAATATAACAGAGAAATCAAGCAACATGAGAACTGAAAAGTAGTTATTAGACTATGCAGTTGGGTAACCTTGATAATGTAAAAAAGGTGCGGTAAGAATATAAACCAGATAAAATACACTGATAAATTCCAAAGAAACAAACAAGAGACGATCAAAGGAATAATGTTGGCAAGAAAAGGTGACAACTAGACAGTAAGGAAAGGTAAGAGGGTGCAACACTTCCTTCCAATGGAAAATGAAATGACTATACTGAAAACTCATTATACATTATCTCATCCAGAACATGCATTATTGGGTGAGGCAGTCAGCCATGGGCCTGAATGTCCCTGCACATTCTTGCTGAGTGTGTCAGTCTGTAAAGCTTTCCATTTCCTGATACTGAGCTGTTTCTTCTAATAAGTTACATTGGGAACAAAGATCAGGCAACCACAGTGTGTAACTGCCATCCCAGGAAAAGGTAAACTAGTTTGTTTTTTGTTTGCTAAGATATTTGCTGCTTGAAAAAAAAAACAAAAAAACAAAAAAACAAAAAAAAAAAACACTGCACCCTTGGTTCTCAGTTCCTCAGCTGTGATGCAAACCCACTGCACGCATCCATATGGACACCCAGCCCCTTTGTGGAATTTGGTAGCTAAGAAAACCTACACAAATATGCTGATGTTCGTGCTGCTTGCTATGCCATGAGTAATGATCGGTCTCTAACTTGGAGGTCACCTCTTTTTTGCCAGCAACCGTGAAACATTAACACACTAACTTATTAGCTTGTAAAAAGGGTACTTATTTATCATGTACCAGTCTCTATATGTTTTACACACGTATTATATTATCTTTCACAATAATCCTAGTCAGGTAGGTACTAATATGAGGACAATGAGGCTTCAAGATGTAAAGTAACTAAGCCAAGGTCTCACAAATTGCAAACAGCACCATCTAATATATAAGCCCAGCTGGCTTTAAAACCTGCAGGTTTTTTACCCGCTAATAGTCAGGCCTCCTTCAAGCCTCCTTCCCAGCTGATTTATTGAGGGCAACTCTAATTCCCCAGATACAAGAGCAAAGTACTCAGATCTTTGTAGAATGAATACTTCAAATTACGTTCCATAGAAAACTGATATTTTGGAAATGTTAACATAATCTTAAATTTTTAAAAACAAAGAACAAAACAAAACAAAGATTAGGAAGAGCTAGGTTAAAGAAATCCAAATCACTGTCTTTACTGCAGAATTTTTCATGGTTTTAAAATGCTAATGTATTGTAAATCTTCCAGCTACACTTACTATCATTCTGAAATATAGTCTGGGAAATGACTGCTACAATCAACATGCCAATTTAACTTGTATAAGAAGTCAGCTTGGTACAGGTACAATCTTAGAAGTCAGCTTGGTAGAGGTACATAATCCTTTAAAATAGAGAACTTTGGCCGGGCTCTGTGGCTCACACCTGCAACCCCAGCACTTTGAGAGGCCAAGGCGGGCAGATTATTTGAGGTCAGGAGTTCGAGACCAGCCTGGCCAACACGGTGAAACCCCATCTCTACTAAAATACAAAAATTAGCCAGGCATGGTGAAGCACACTTGTAGTCCCAGTGACTCAGGAGGCTGAGGTAGGAGAATCACTTGAACCTGGGAGGCAGATGTTGCAGCAAGCCGAGATCACGCCACTGCACTCCAGCCTGAGTGACAGAGACTCCATCTCAAAAAATAAATAAATAATAAAATAAGAACATCAAAGTTAGAATGTGGTCTAGCAGCTGCAAGCCAAGTCAACTTCATCAAAGTTAGCAACATTGCTCATTTACAAACGAACAAAACTGAATTTCCCAGAAAATTATGTACCATACCTAGCTTTTTCTGAAATTAGAAGGGTAACAATCAAGAATTTTTGTAGCTCTAAACTGTTAACTGCATTACTTAATAAATTTTGGGTCCTTTTAACAATGAAAGGAGAGAAGAGATCACAGAAAAAGTTTCCAGATAAAGCTTGTGTATTGGCTAATGGTAGTAGGTCGTTCTGATGACCCTGAGCATCACTGCTAGCTTTCCAGTATGAAAAGTTGTATTTAAATTCTTTAAATAAGTGAAAAATTAACATTGCATACCATCTCACCCCTAAGTATACTTGCCTATCTCCTGACTTAGTCATCCCTTAACATTCAACAACTCAAGTTGTTTATTGCTCCAGTTTATTAAACATTCCAGTTTTCCCAAAAACTGAGCTAAAGGCAACCACAAAATAGTTATGTTCATCATATAAGCCAGAGCTGAATATTGATCCCTAGTTTAAAAAGTCTACTGAAAACGTCAGTTCAGCTTTTTCTCTGGCATACACTTAGATGTTATTAATCAGGCCGTTATAAACAAAACTAAGAGTTATAATGGATAGATTAAATGACTATGTAAGTTGTGTAACTCTAACACTGTTGCCTTACAAGGAAAACAAATCGATGTCCTACCTACTTAAAGTATTATCTTTAGAGGGACTGGTAGGCATTATCTTTAGAAGAACTGATTTTTGCCCTCTGCTCTCAAGGAACATCCAAAGTCTATGTGGGACACATGGTCAGTTTGAAAAAAATGAGGGGAGGGGGCAGCAATAAAATATGTCCATTTATTTTGAAAGGAGCTGTAGGGAAAACAAATATCTTAAAACTGAGAGCTACATAAATTAACAGTGTTTTGAGTAGTGACGTGTGTAGGAGAATATGGTTGATGTTTCTAATCTAATAGAAAGATTAGAAAAATGAAACAAGTTCCACTGCTGATATTATTCAATATTTGTATCATTTTATTTTTGCTAACATTTACAAACCTAGAAATGCCCTTCAAACCATCAAAAGGATGTACACTTGAAAAATGCTTTCCATACTGGCAGAAACAGTATTTCCCAAGTTGTTGAGAAAAGCTGATAAATTTTCAAAGAATTCGGAATATGGACCTTTTGTAGGTTTTAAAGAACGCAAACCAGTTGAAAATAGAAGCCTCATGAGCTTTTATCTTAGAAAAATGCAAAATTACGTACATTGGGATCTCATCTTACAGTGTCCTTCATATTGCCAAAATGTACTTATTAATAGAAAGTCTTGGCTTATAACTAAGTCTTACATGTGCAAATAGATTTGAAAGTTGAAACCCGGGGCTAACATACCTAAATTTGTAAAATTTTATAAACCATAAATTGCACCACCACCTATGTATTATTTATCTCGTCTCCCCCAGTAAATGGGCTGAAAGTTTGTAGAATGACATGCTACCTAGCTGCAACAGCACAACAGCACAGTCTATTGCTCAGTCCATTTTTAACTAAGGTTTACAACAGGAATCTCCAACGTTACCACCAGAATACACAAAGAAAAATATATTTAAAATTTGACACTGAAAATATAGAGGAACACATTTCACTTTTTTCAGCATACAGTTACCAAAGTTTACACAGTTAAGCTGGAAAACCTTGTATTTAACGAAAAATAATTTTCGAACAAGATTACAATTTGTTCTACTAAAACTACCTCTGTTTCCCCTCTAGCCAAACAAACAAACAAACAAACGAACAAAAGTGGGGATTACAAAAAATAGTCATTTTAATACTAACATAATGGAAAAGGACAAAATGACAAGGTTAACGAGCAGACAAGATCAGCACTATGGCCAGTCTTTCTCTACGGTTCCACAATTCCTAACCCACATTTTGCCAAATCCCACTTTACACAGTACTTAGACCTTCACCCACCTACCCACCCACCANAAATAATTTTTCGAACAAGATTACAATTTGTTCTACTAAAACTACCTCTGTTTCCCCTCTAGCCAAACAAACAAACAAACAAACGAACAAAAAGTGGGGATTACAAAAAATAGTCATTTTTAATACTAACATAATGGAAAAGGACAAAAATGACAAGGTTAACGAGCAGACAAGATCAGCACTATGGCCAGTCTTTCTCTACGGTTCCACAATTCCTAACCCACATTTTTGCCAAATCCCACTTTACACAGTACTTAGACCTTCCCCCACCTTCCCCCCCACCCACCCCATTTATGACGGCGATCACCTTCCGGGCAGGTATGCGAAGTCAGCCCCACTTCCAGTAGACAATCGACTAGAATGGCTCAGAAGTGACTGAGTCAGAGAATAAGAAAATTATAAACTGAGCAATTAAAACAGATAACAAGTTGTAAGGTGTGCGGAGGGAGGGTGTCTCAAAGGGGGCTAAGGGTACGGGCGAGGAGCTAGGAGGAGACTTGGGGCGACAGGGAAGGGTTTCGAAGCAGTCCTAAACAGGAGTGCGCAGGAGAGGCGAGTGAAGCAGCTCCAGTCAGAAGATCCAAAAGAAAACAAAACAAACGCCATAGCGTTTCCTCTGGGAATAACCTGATGAAAGGGACTCTCAGGACGCCCCGGCGGGAGGCAGTCCCGGGAAGCACAGGAGGCCGGGAACTCACCACCTGGTAGCGCCCAGTCCCCGGCTGGTGGTGATCCATCCTGCCCGGCTCTGGATCCGGCTTCAGAGCGGGGGAGTTCTCTCCGTGCTCAGCTCCTTCGGCCACCCCCGTCGACGACGTCGTCGCCGCAGGGCCCCTTCCGCCTCCGTTCCTGCCGCCGCGGTCTCCCAGCGGAAGCTCTTCACTTCCTGTGGCTCCCGCAGCGGCAGCCGAGACCTCCGCGTTGGTCGCGGTTCCGCGGAGGAGCACCGGGGCGCCGCGCGCGCTATTGAGCATGCTCGGACCGCTCGCGCAGACTCGCTGGCTCCGCCGGTGTCCCATCCGCGCCGCCAGTGGGAGGGTATAGCTGGGTGGGAGGAGATGGAAAAGTAAGGCAAGTCCGGGGGAGCTGTCTAGGTTGTCAACCTGTCGAGTGGGCGGTCGCAGAAGGCGCGCGGGGGGCGGGAATGACCCGTCCTTGATTGGGCTTTTCTATGTGCGCGAGTCTCGCGCAGGCACGAGCCAGTGCGCCTTCTCACCACACAGAGACAGAGGCTGACAAGGGATGGGGCCGCGTTCCTAGAACACCTGAGGACAGGTCGCCCGGGTACCCGACACTTCCTCGTATTACTCACCCAGCGTAGGACGTGGGGAGGAGATTCATCTCTAGAACATTGCTAAAACGCTTATTCAAAATCATTCGTAAGATAGGGGATTTTTTAAAGACTAATATAGAGTAGTTCTAGTTTACAGCAAAATTGAGAAGTTAGAGAGATATCCCATATACACTTTGCTCCTACGCATGCATAACCCCACCCCCCCCCCCGCCGTTATCAACATCCCCCAGTAGAGTGGTACATGTGTTACAATTGATGAACCCGAATTGACACATCATCATCACTCAAAGTCCATAGTTACCTCGGGGTTCACTCAGGTTGTTGTATATTCCTCGAGTTACGACAAATGTGTAATGGCAGGTATTCATCATTGTAGTATCCTATAGAGTTATCCACTGCCCTGAGTTTCTTCTGTGGGATGATTAGAGATGGGGTCTCACTATATTGCCCAGACGAGTGCAGTGGCTGTTCTCAGGCACAATCATGGCTCACTGCAGCCTGGAACTCCTCGGCCCAAGCTATCCACCTGCCTCAGCCTCTGGAGTAGCTGAGACTACAGGCACCAGCTCTTTGGTTACTTTTAAACTTTTTTCCACTTTTGGTAATAAGAGATTTAAAATCCAACGGACTCTCCAGACAGCTCTCGAAGAGGTGTCCAGAGGTCTAGGTTACTGGAAGGACGTTAGAAGAAAGTAATGAAATCAGATAGGATTATTTTGTGGTAATGCTCAATAATTCCAATGGATTTAACAGCAGGGAATCACTTGGGAGCATTGTTAACAGCATCTCAGTGTCTGCTTAACCACACATGACACGGCATAAAGCATATTTCTCTAGCAAGTAGAAGAGTATGACAGAGCAGTGAACAGTACCTTTTAACCTGAAGACTAACGTTAACCCTCAAAACTATGGTGCTGCTTGATGTGGCCCAGTTATGTTTTTAAGATAAGACCACATTTTCCCTAAATGATCTTACAGTGGAGTCCCCTGAAGGGAAGGAAAGGGATCTGGAGCCCCATTTACTTTATTTCCTTCATGAATGTCCAGAGGACATCCTTGAAATGAAGACTGCCACTGGGTGAGCCTAATCAACTGGTTGAAATAGCAAGATACAAAAAAAAACCCCAAAAACTCTTTGAGAGATTGACAACTAAAAAGGTAAGCCTTCCTTGTAGTTCTTTTTAAAGCATTCATCAACTCTTCCTATTTGTGCCATTTTGATATGTCTAATAGTAGAAAGCATTACTGTGCTAACAATAAGAGGCAATGATATCTCATACTTAAATATTGTTAAACTTGCCTTGTTTTGATCTTAATATATTTTAGTTTCTAAGCCAATAAACATATGCCATTTTATTGGTATAACTGGTATAAACGCTCACTCTCACAATTTCACTCCAAATGGTATTGCTTCTCGATGACCAAATCAACAGCCAGTGTCAGCAAACTGAAATTAGATCCTTATATCATTTACGATCTATAAGATTTATTTAGAACTCAATTTTATATGCATATGTGTTTTCATTAATCATTCATGTGTTCATTTGTTTCTCAAATAGACGGCCACTCAGAGCAGAGACCATTTCTTACACCCAACGCAGCACTGAGAACATAACCGTAAAAATCAAAGACCTGATGAAAAGCAGACATCTTGAATCCTGATAGAGTAACAGATTCTATTTTACCCTCCTCTCAGATTCCCTGAACATTTTGCTAATCTAGTGAAGTAACACATTCAGCAGGAAAGCGTATTTTTAATGAGGAAGAGAAAGGGGAAGGAGAAGTAGAACAACAGCTTACTAGTATAGAGCCCTTTCTAAGCCAGTACTATGCATCTATTATTTTAGCCTCACCACAACTTCATGATATAGGCACAGTTGCACTCCTGGGTTAACAGATGAAGGGGGAAAATAAGGCACAAAGAGTTTCATGAACTTGGCTAATGCCAAATCGCTAGTAGGTGATGACAGACCTCAGAGCCTCCACCATATTAAGCACTACATTAAGCTGATATTAAGTGTAATGTACCTAATAAAAACAGTCCTTGTCTCTTTCCTCTTCCTAGCCACCACTACTGTGAAACGTGCAGAAGACATAAAAAGATAGCAATGTATCACAAAGAGCCAATCTGACTTCTTTAAATCCCACCTTCTTGATCTATGTAAAATAATGATTCTTATTCATCATCCCCAAAAGAGGCATTCTGAGCTTCTTTTGCCCACTTTACAGCTAAGCCCGTGTGACCTATAATGGACCATTACAAGCAGAGGCACTGAGTTGTCCCACTAGGAGAAACTTACTTGTGACGCGATGGAAATAACAATATTCTTTACCATTTTACGGACCTTAAGCAACATCCAGTAATATTTTCAGTCTCTGGTATTATGGTGACAGCTCTAGTTATCTAAGGAATTTGCGGTGGTGCAGCACTAGAAGCTACCTCAAGTAGAATTGTAGAATTTTAGTGCACTTCACTAACACCTCTCGTTCTGGCCTGATCAATTTTCATCTCCAAACACACAGCCACCCAACATTTTACTAGTGCTGCTCTGCAGTACTGGAGAAGACATGGAGATAAGCTGCCCAGATTCCCTTTCAAGAAAGCACACTCTGCCCAGCTGGAAGGAATGTGGCTGTCAGACAACTTCCAGTTGGTTGCTTTGTCAGGGTCTCCCTCAGCTTTCAACCTGAGGAGGTGCTATTTTCAGGGTGGCACCCAGCCACTAACTGAGCAAGGCAGTAGTACAAGGCTCTGGCTATTTTTGCTAGACACTGAAGCCCTTTAAGGGACAAACTTTGCTTCAGAGTTCCCTGTGAAGCTGGCAGAGACTTTTCCAGCTCTGCAGCATGTTGTGACAGCTTGCCCTGCCCAGTCCTTTTTCTTTTCACAGATGTTGCTCCCCAGTGAATCTCTTACACTTAAAACTTTATATCAGCATCTGCATCCTGGAGAACCCAACTAAGACAAGTACCAAGATGTATAGTGATAGGGGAGTATTATCAAAATTGTGTTAGATAATCACAACTATCATTTTACATGGTTGGTGTTTCATCTTCAGAATAACTCTCAGGACTCTACATTGTTAGCATTTTCTCATGTGGATTTAATGTATCCGTAAGCCTTCCTACTAAGAATGACTTTGATGGTATTCTATAGTGTGATGCTGTATAGAGGTCATGGGGATCTCTTTGCCTGGGGCGTACTTCCCACTGGGAACCCCTCCCACCTTCCCAGAAGCAGGGTCATTCCCTCTAGAGGTAAACTAGCAACTTAACATTCATCATCCTCTTTCTTATATTGTCAGATATATTGAGCTGCACACCCAAATGCCAGGATTCTTCGTTGGGATTCCCACCAGTTAAAGAGCAATAAGACATGCCATTGCCTACAGAAAGCCATCTACACAGGCCTAAGTCACAGGGAGGCGATGTTCCAAATTTTCCTTACTACTTCACTGATTTTTAGTTTCTTATCATTTCCTTTACCACATAGAACTACTCAAAGTAGCTATTGACGGTTAGTGTGATCACAGATCTTAGTAATGAATTGCATTTGGAATATGTATGGTTTTTGTATAATTACCTGTAGAATGACTAGAAAGAGGTAAAATTTTATATTATCTGAAAATTTCTATTTCTACCTAATGAAAATTCACTAGCAATCATTTTCTGGACATTAAATTCTAAAGTATATATTAGAAAATATAAGAAACTATTGCTTTTCACATATAAATGAAAATTAACACAATAATGACTCCAGTTTTATCTCTGAAACTTTTATAATGTGTGTGTGTATATATATCTCTCTCTTTTAATCAGTTTGTAGGCTTGAACCTCAGTTCAGCTTCACATAGTGTTTCTTATTTAACTGGTTCTGAGATTCCTGTCATCTGTTCAGCTCTATAATTTTAGAGAGGATATCTAAGTGAGCAATTTTAAAATCAAGTATCCACTTCTTTTTCCTCTCTTTATTCTCCTCCAGTATGTTGGAAGAATCTGAAATAAAACTTTTTATCAGTCAGGATTCAACTAGAGAAACAGAGTCAGTAGAAGACATATCTTAAGAGATTTATTGCAGGGAATTGGCTTACAGTTCTGTGGGCTGGTCCAGCAAGTCCAGAATCCACAGGGCAGACCCCTGTAACTCTAGGGTTGGAGTTGAAGCTGCTGTCTACAGGCAGAATTTCTTCTTCCTCAGGGAATCCTCAGTTCTGCTCTTAAGTACATTTAACTGACTCAATCAGACCCACCCAGATTATTGAGGATAATCTTCTTTACTTAAAGTCAACTGATTCAAGACTTTAATTACATCTATTAAATCACCACAATGCCTATGTCAGTGTTTGAATAATTAGGGCTACAATCTAGCCAAGTTGATACAGAGAACTGACATTCCCTGTTTATTTAAATACAACAAACTAATATAGTATCTATATAATAAAGATAAAAGTAGAGGAAGGAACAGGAGAAAGGAAGGAAGTACCACAGAGTTAGCTTAGAAATGTAAATGAATTTCCTAAATTTAAGTTTTCCTATCAGCTTTATATAATACATATAGTTATATATGATGGCATCACCAGTAAACACTTGGAAAAGATCTGAATTCTGATAAGCTACATCTCAGTCCTAACAATATTTTTATTTAGCATTTTCATTTTTCCTTTATTTGTTAACAGGCAACAAATGTGAGCAAATCAGTAGCCATTTTGCTTTGGGGAATTCATATTTGAATTTGGAATAACTCATAAGTTATTAAAATAATCTTTGCTTTACCTTGGGTATGGAAGGCTGTTCTTTGACCATACTAAAGCAGGACTTTCTATGTTGTTATCTCCTTTTTACTCTGTAAGCCATAGAAGAGCAGCAAAGTCACTGAGCATAGGGCTGTTATGACAGGTGTCCCTTAACTGGCTAATGTGATTATTGTATAAGAAGACAGATACTGTGTGTGTGTGTGTGTGTGTGTGTGTATGTGTGTGTGTGTATGTGTCTGTGGTGTGTGTGTCTGTATGTGCAAAATATTAGGAAAGAGAAGTGTGTCCTATGCACCCAGATCTTCTTAATATGTTAATGTGCATTTGCTCTTTTTATTTCTTAACAGAAACCAGGCCTCATTTGTTTAACACAGTCTAATGTCAGTACACTGCCTCACCATTAGCAACATATTATGACACAACAATAAGATCACCATATAAGAAGGTTGCCTGATTTCAGTCCTGATGATAAAGGTCACTAAATATCTGAAGAATAAAATGACAATGATAATCAGATGGAATAACTTACCAGATGCTGCCTTTCTAGAACTACGAGGAAAATTATACCCATTTCCTGGCTTTAACATTCAAATAGGGGAAAAAACTACTGGCCTGACAAAGCCAAAGTAAGCCAAGATAATGTTTGGGGAAAAAAAGGAAGTTCCTTTTGTATCTGGCAGGTATATCCTAGAAAAAATAAAATATTTATATTGCATTTCATTTCAGCTCTCAATTATATGTGAAATTTTCATGAAATACCTATAAATTCTGTTTATGAAGATGATTATTGAGAAATCTGTCATGATTTCCCCAGTAAAGGTGAAGACACCAAGTGCAATTCCAGATACTGACTGTAAAAAAAAAAAGCATACATTTAAGTCTTTAATTCATCTTGAGTTAATTTTTGTATACAGTATAAGGAAGGGATCCAGTTTCAGCTTTCTACGTGTGGCTAGCCAGTTTTCCCAGCACCATTTATTAAATAGGGAATCCTTTCCCCTTGCTTGTTTTTGTCAGGTTTGTCAAAGATCAGATGATTGTAGATGTGTGGTATTATTTCTGAGGCTTCTGTTCTGTTCCATTGGTCTATATATCTATGCTGGTACCAGTACCATGCTGTTTTGGTTACTGCAGCCTTGTAGAATAGTTTGAAGTCAGGTAGCGTGATGCCTCCAGCTTTGTTCTTTTTGCTTAGGATTGTCTTGGCCATGCGGGCTCTTTTTTGGTTCCATATGAACCAAAAAAGTAGTTTTTTCCAATTCTATGAAGAAAGTCATTGGTAGCTTAATGGGGATGGCATTGAATCTGTAATTACCTTTTCTTCCTATCCATGAGAATGGAATGTTATTCCATTTGTTTGTGTCGTCTTTTATTTTGTTGAGCAGTGGTTTGTAGTTCTCCTTGAAGAGGTCCTTTAAATGTAAGACCTAACACCCTACCCTAGAAGAAAACCTAGCAAATTCCATTCAGGACATAGGCATGGGCCAAAGACTTCTAACTAAAAACCAAGGCAATGCAACAAAAGCAAAAATAGACAAATCAGATCTAATTAACTAAAGAGTTTCTGCACGCAAAAGAAACTATCGTTCAGAGTAAAGCAGGCAACTACGAATGGAGAAAATTTTTGCAATCTACCATCTCACAAGGGCTAATATCCAGAATCTACAAAAACTTAAAAAATTTACAAGAAAAAACAAACAATACATCAAAAAGTGGCAAGATATGAACAACAGGACACTTCTCAAAAGATGACATTTATGCAGGCCAACGCAGACATATGAAAAACTGCTTATCATCACTGGTCCATTAAGAGAAGTGCAAATCAAACACAATGAGATATGATCTCACACCAGTTAGAATGGTGATCATTAAAAAGTCAGGAACAACAGATGCGGAGAGGCTGTGAGACATAGGACCGTTTTACAACTGTTGGTGGAGTCGCTAAATTAGTTCAACATTGTGGAAGACAGAAGTGGCATTCCTCAAAGATCTACGCTAGAAATACCATTGACCCAGTAATCCATTAACTGGGTATATACCAAAGGAGTATAAATCATGCTACTATAAAGACAAGCACACGTATGTTTTATTGCAGCACTATTTACAATAGCAAAGAACTTGGAACCAACCCACATGTCCATCAATGTAGACTGATTAAGAAAATGTGGCACATACACACCATGGAAGTACTATGCAGCCATAAAAAAGATGAGTCATGTCCTTTGCAGAGACATGGATGAAGCTGGAAACCATCATTCTAAGCAAACTATCACAAGGACATGAAACCAAACACTAATGTTCTCACTCATAGGTGGGAGTTGAGTAATGAGAACATATGGACACAGGGCGGGGAACATCACACACTGAGGCCTGTCAGGGGATGGGGGACTGGAGGAGGGATAACATTAGGAGAAATACCTAATGTGGATGACGAGTTGATGGGCGCAGCAAACCACCATGGCACATGTATACCTATGTAGCAAACCAGCACATTGCACACGTGTACCCTAGAACTTAAAGTATAAATAAAAAAAGCATAAATGTTACAAAACCACACACACACACACATACACACAAATACAGCACATGTACTAGAAAATCAAAATTTTTTTGTCTAAATGAGACAGATGATGTGGCTCCCTGTAGTCCCTGTACGTTCTTTAGAACTCAATTGTCTAGAAAAGAGAGAAAATGCATGTTTTCATAGAACAATAAAACTTTAGCCTTTATTTACCCTATAACTTTGAGATCACCCACCCCAACAGCTTAATTTTGAAGATATGGAACCTGAGGCTTAGAGAGGTAAATGCAGCCTCAGAGTGATATCTAGGAAGCAACTACCACCCCACTTCCAGCTTGATTCAAATGTGGTAACTAATAAAACAATCCAAAATAGTCCGTTGACCATTCCTACCTCATCCAACTAGAAATAGCCCTCCAAAACAGCACTAATAAAAATCAAAATTAAAAGAACTCAAACACATTATGAACTCAACATGTCAAAAATGCTTTTGGAAGAAACATTGCAGGCATTGTATTGTCACCAAAAAGGATAAATTCTAAGATAGTTGTGAATCCTCTCAGGGGTTGATGCTTTAAAACAAGTAAAACATCAACTTTTAAAAGTACAATAAAAAGTGTCCTCCACAAATAAGCATTGAAAATACGATAGGTACCTAACATTAGTTGTATGTATTCAAGCTTAAAAACCAAAGAATCCCAACTCCACACATACATTTCCATTTATGTAAGGTTGGGATAAAAGAGAACCTGAACACGTAAAGTGTGTGGGAGCCTACGTCGCTTAGTCCAGCCTCCAAATTTTGACCATGGAACTTTACCATGATTCCTGAAACAATACAGCTACATTGTCCAATATAGTAGCCACTAGCCACATATGACCACTTAAATATAAATGTTGAAATATTAAACATTCAGTTCTTCAGTCATACTGGCCACATTTCAAGTGCTCAGTCACCACATGTGTCTAGTGGTTACCATATGGGACAGAGCAAATATAGAACATTTGCATCATCACAGAAAGTTTATTGGACATCATTGCTCAAGCAGATATTCTCTTACTATTCACCTTGCATTATTCTCCTTCCAGCTGGGCTCACACTTGTAATCCCAGCACTTTAGGAGGCTGAGGCAAGAGGATCACTTGAGCTTAGGAGTTAGAGGTTGCGGTGAGCTATGATCACGCCACTGCACTCCAAGAACAGCCTCAGCAACAAGGTGAAGCCTCTGTCACTACAAAAAATAAATGAATAAAAAAATTAGACAGGTGTAGTGGTGTGTACCTGTGGTGCTATCTGCTTAGGAACTTGAGGCAGGAGGATCCCTTGAGCCCAGGAGTTAGAGGTTGCAGTGACCTATGATCACGTCACTGCACCCCAGCCAAGGTAACAGAGCAAGACCTTGTCTCAAAAACAACAACAACAAAACATCTCCTTCCTTCACTTCCTGAATTATCCAAATAATTTTGTAATAGCCTTGGTCCCAACTCTGCTGTATATTAGCAAGGTGACTCCAGATAAGTCACTTAACCTGTTGAGCTGGTTTGCTCATCTTTAATATCAGAATATTAATTCCATCCCTATCTGTCTGGTTGTTGTGAGGCTCAAGTGAAAATATAACCATACAAATATAAAGGCTTATAATTCCTAGAGGCCCTTTTCCTTTCTTTCATTTTCCAGTGGCTCCCAAAGAAGAAAAAAAGAAAAATTTTAAAATATTTTGCACTTAAAATGTGGAGTAAAAATTGTAATTCAGGGAGGATAGAGGCTATCTAATAGAACAGACAAGTCGGTTAGGTCTCCCAACTTAGCTCCATATTTTTTCTAGGCTATGTGTCTGAGCTTTTACCTTACATAATGACTCGTCACAAAATTCGTAATAGATTCCAGTGTGTGCAACCATGGAAAATATGTCACTAGTTGTTTATCCAGAAGTGAAACTATTATATAATATGTTTGTTGATCATAATAATTATGGCAATAATAGCTTACATTTATTGAATGCTGCTAGCATTTTGCTAAGTGCTTCATATGTATCAAGTCACAATTCATTGTATCAACTCACAACAAACATACAGAATAAGTACTATTGTTATTACCATTTCACATAGCAGGAAACTGAGTCTTAGAATCTTAAGAAATTTTAACAAAGGTCACAAACAACTAGAGAAGGAAGATTTCCTGGCTTTGTTTTTTTTTTTTTTTTTTTTTTTTTACTTTAACAACGTTTTATCACAATATACATCAACACAGGAAAGTATACACCTTATGTATACTTTAATATACTTGTACACCTTGATGATTTTTCCATCAACTGAACAAACCCATGAAACCAGCACCCACATTAAGAGACAAAATATTTCCAGAACCTCAAAAGACCCCAGTACACTTCTTGCCTCTACCTTTGTGCAAAGGGTAACCATTATCCTGACTTGTAACACCATCAATTAGTTTCTACTGTTTTTTAACTTTATGTACATAGAATCATACTATATGTATCCTTTTGAGTCTGATTCATTTTCTTCATGTTTGTAAGATTTATTCATATTGTTGGGTGTAGTTATAGTTGATGCATTTTTGTTGCTGTATAGTACTTCATTGTGTAAATACACTGTTTATTTACCTGTTTTACTAAATAAATATGACTGGTGAGCATTTGAGTTGTTTCTGTTTGGGGTCTTGCATTAGTTTCCTAGGGCTGCTGTTACAAAGCACCACAAACCAAGTGGCTTAAGCAACAGAAATGTATTGTCTCATAGTTCTGGAGGCTAGAAGTTCAAGATCAAGGTGTCAGCAGGGTTGATACCTTTGAAGGGATGTAAGGAAAAATATGTTCCATGCCTCTCCCATAGTTTCTGGTGGTTTGCTGGCAATCTTTGGTATTCCTTGGCTTGTAAAAGTATCACCCTGACCTCTGTCTTCATCTTGATATGGCATTTTCTCTATGTACATTTCTATATCCAAATTTTCTCAATTTATAAGGTCACCAGTATAGTGGATTAGGGACCTACACTTCTCCTGTATGGCTTCATCATAACTAATAAAATCTGCAACAACACCATTTCCAAACAAGATCACATTCTCAGGCCAGGACTTTAACATATGAATTTGGAGGGTGGAGGGGACACAGTTCAACCCATAAGAGAGCTATTACAAACAATACTGCAAAGAATACTCTTGTACATGTTGTGGTGAATATATGCGTAATTTCTGATGAGTATATTCCTGCAAATGAATATAGTGTGTATATATACACAGACACACAGACACGTGTGTGTATATTCAGCTTTAGTAGATGCTGCCAAATGGTTTTGTAAAATGGTTATACCAATTTTTCCTCCCATCATCAATGTATGGGAATTCCAGGTGAGCCACAGCTTCACAAATATTTTGTATTGTCTCTGTTTCTTATTTAAGCTATTCTGATGAGACTATAGTTGTATCTGGTTATTTTACTTTGGATTTTCCAGTGACTGTTAAACTCTTCTTTATATGCTTCTTGACCATCTGGAGGTCATCTTTGCTGACCTATTTATTTGTCTATTTTTGTATTGAGTCTCCTACTTTCTTTCTTGGATTTGCAGCAACACATTTTTTTTCTGGAAATGGGTCCCTTGTTAGATATAGAAATGGAGGTAAGGATATTGACGTCCCTTTTCATTCTTCTTGGCTTTAGGAACCAGGCTTCAGGCAGATGGTCAGATGTGGTCGATTTGCCTCACTTTGTGCCTCTTTCTCTATGCCTGTGTTGAAAATGCCCAAGGTAGAAGAGGAAAAAATCATACTACAAAATAGGGAGAGGAGGAATAAATTGGTACAGAACTGTCCATCAGCAGATGGTCTCTTTGAAGTTTTGTTTTGTGGTTCTTTATTTGACCTTTAGTTTCAGGGAGTGTGTTTGTCCATGTGAACATCCCAGTGACTATCTGTCTCTTTCTTTTGATGTTCCCTTCAGAACACTTTATCAGTTTTGCCTGCTCACCTCTTTTCTTTATAATTTTTTTATCTGGGCTTGCTTCCCTTGCCTTCCAGCTCTGGCTGCAGAGGATTGGATGTTTCCACTTTCAATATCTAACATAAGACCTGCATAGAATAAACCCTGTTGCGGGAAGTCAGGGACCCCAAACGAAGGGACTGGCTGAAGCCATGGCAGAAGAACGTAAATTTGTGAAGATTTCATGGACATTTATTAGCTCCCCAAATTAATACTTTTATAATTTCTTATGCCTGTCTTTCCTGCAATCTCTGAACATAAATTGTGAAGATTTCATGGACACTTATCACCTCCCCAGTCAATACCCTTGTGATTTCCTATGCCTGTCTTTACTTTAATCTCTTAATCCCATCATCTTCGTCAGCTGAGGAGGATATATGTCGCCTCAGGACCCTGTGATGATTGCATTAACTGCACAAATTGTTTGTAGAGCATGTGTGTTTGAACAATGTGAAATCTGGGCACCTTGACAAAAGAACAGGATGACAACAATGTTCAGGGAACAAGGGAGATAACCTTAAACTCTGACTGCCGGTGAGCCGGGCAGAACAGAGCTATATTTCTCTTCTTTCAAAGGCAAATAAGAGAAATATCACCGAATTGTTTTCTCAGCAAGGAACATCCCTGAGAAAGAGAATGGCCCCTGAGGGTAGGCCTCTGAAATGGCTACTTTGGGGATGGCTGTCTTTTACANTGTGATTTCCTATGCCTGTCTTTACTTTAATCTCTTAATCCCATCATCTTCGTCAGCTGAGGAGGATATATGTCGCCTCAGGACCCTGTGATGATTGCATTAACTGCACAAATTGTTTGTAGAGCATGTGTGTTTGAACAATGTGAAATCTGGGCACCTTGACAAAAGAACAGGATGACAACAATGTTCAGGGAACAAGGGAGATAACCTTAAACTCTGACTGCCGGTGAGCCGGGCAGAACAGAGCTATATTTCTCTTCTTTCAAAGGCAAATAAGAGAAATATCACCGAATTGTTTTTCTCAGCAAGGAACATCCCTGAGAAAGAGAATGGCCCCTGAGGGTAGGCCTCTGAAATGGCTACTTTGGGGATGGCTGTCTTTTACAGTCAAAAACAAAGGGATAAAACAAGCCCTGGTCTCCTGTAGTGCTCCCAGGCTTATTAGGATGAGGATATTCCCCCCTAATAAATTTTGGTCAGACTGGTTGTCTGCTCTCAAACGCTGTCTCCTGATAAGATGTTATCAATGACAATACGTGCCCAAACCTTCATTACCAATGTTAATTTCACCCCATCCTGTGGTCCTGTGATCTCACCATGCCTCCATTTGCTTTGTGATATTTTATTACCTTGTGAAGCGTGTGATCTCTGTGACCCATACCCTATTCATACACTCTCTCCCCTTTTGAAAATTGCTAATAAAAACTTGCTGGTTTTATGGCTCAGGGAGCATCACAGAACCTGCCAACATGTGATGTCTCCCCTGGACACCCACTTTAAAATTTCTCTCTTTTGTACTCTTTCCCTTTACTTCTCGGACCAGCCAACGCTTAGAGAAATAGAAAAAAACCCACGCTGAAAATTGGGGGGGCGGGGTTCCCCTGATAAAGGGCTCATTATTGATTTGTTGACTAAACTTGGTTGAAGTTTCCCTTCCATTGCTAGGTAGAAATAACCGTAAGATGCTGTGTCATTTCTTAAGAATTTTTAATTTCAAGAAAGGAATATTCCAGGAGGTTTAAAAAAAGTATTATACTTTGCAAATGAGGTTTAGAAAACTTCTGATAGTTCTCCACGAATTTTTCTCTGATTTTCTCTAAGTGTAAGTAGAGTTCTCTAAATTTTCCCTGATTTTCTCTAAATGTAAATAGGTCTGACCACTTAAATGGTACCTCATTAATGACCTCCTTTTATTTATTATTACAGACAGTCTCTTGTGATCCTCAACCATATGTTGGTTCTATAATGAGGCTAGAACTGTACTGAAGAGACTTTATGGGTGACTGTTTTACTCTGAAAAAATATAAATAACATAACATTTATGATTGTAACTATGTTTAAATGTACATTTTAGTGACATTAAGTACATTCACATTGTTATGCCACCACGGCCACCACCACCACATCTCCAGAACTTTTTTATCATCCCAAAATGAAACTGTGTACCCATTAAACATTAGCTCCCCATTCCCATCTCCTTCCAACCTCTGGCAACCACCTTTCTACCTTCAGTCTTTATGACTGTCACACTTCTAGTTACCTTACGTAACTGGAAGCAAGCAATATCTGTCCTTTTGTGTCTGGCTTATTTCATTTAGCATAATGACTTTGGGGTTCTTCCATGTTGTAGTATATGTCAAAATTCTATTGCTTTTTGTTTGTAGTATGTGTCAGAATTTCATTCCATGTTGTATTAAGTGTAAGAATTATTTGGTTAAATAATATACACTTCCATTATAAACCACATTCCCTTTATCCATTCATCCACGAATGAACGTTGGGTTGTTTCTACCTGAGTTATTTTATTTAATCTTCATAACTACTGCCCTTGGCAGAGCCAAATTTTAAAGTTGGTTCTGTTACTTACACAGCAGCTGGCCCTGGCCAAGTTGAATTTTCACTTTGTATCTTAATTTCCTCATTGTAAAATGGAAGTGAAAATATCTACCTCACTGGACTGGAGTGAGGATTTAATAAAATAATGAGATACCTAGAATAAACCCTGCAAATAGTAGGTATCCAACAATTAGCAGCTAGAAACATGACTCCTGTCGAGAGGAGACAGTTCAAGTCAGTTCCATACATCTCAGGAGTCCAGACTAAGGTATGCAATGTGTCTCTTGCTTTATTAAAAGTCATCTTAGGTTGTGTATATGTGGCATGTCCTGAAGATATTTTTAGCTTGTAAAATACTGAAATCAGTGAAGGAAGACAGGAATCATTTGGGAAACATGAACTTTCTCTTCTACCCACAATCTATTTGGTAACATCAGAAAGGTCAAGTCAAAAAATTCAATTTAAGGAGTACCAATGATTTGTCTTTGGGGATAACTGTTTTACTTTGTTTATCTGAAAAATAAAATCATACTTTTAAGAATATAGACTTAATAACTCATTATAAATAAAAGCATCTTTAGACTCAACTAAAACTAATCTAATTATCAGGGTAAACATCTGGGAAAATAAATGGCCAAATCTTTTCAGCTGGATTTTTAATGAACTTTTACAACAAACTAGATTTAGATTGTGTCTAACTTTGGTTATTAATACAACCATAAATAACTTCTAAATATTCTTCATAATTTTAATAACTAAAGTTTCTGCACATGTGTCCCCGAACTCAAAGTAAAATTTAAGGCCAGGCACAGTGGCTCACACCTGTAATCCCAGCACTTTGGGAAGCCGAGTTGGATGGATCACAAGGTCAGGAGTTCAAGTCCAGCCTGGCCAAGATGGTGAAACCCCATCTCTACTAAAAATACAAAAATTAGCTGGGAGTGGTGGCAGGCACCTGTAATCTTAGCTACTCAGGAGGCTGAGCCAAAGAATTGCTTGAACCCGGGAGGCCGAGGTTGCACTGAGCCAAGATCGTGCCACTGCACTCCAGCCTGGGCAACGGAGCGAGACTCCGTCTCAAAAAAAAAAAAAAAAAAGGAAAATTTGGTAGCCATTGTAGGACTTTACAGGGAAGAGGAAGATAAACAAAGGAAACATGAGAGAGCCAAGGGTACAAAACAAAACAGGAAACAGTTAAATACACTTCCAGTTGGTTTTAATGAGATGTATGTGTAAACCTGAGTTATGTTTTTTTGTTTTTGTTTTTTGTTTTGTTTTGTTTTGAGACAGGGCCTCACTCTGTCACCAAGGCTGGAGTGCAGTGGTGTAGTCTTGGCTCACTGCAGCCTCCGCCTCTCGGGTTCAAGTGATTCTCCTGCCTCAGCCTCCCAAGTAGCTGGGATTACAGGTGCCGACCACCACGACCGTCTACCTTTTTGTATTTTTAGTAGAGATGGGGTTTCACCATGTTGGTTAGGCTGGTCTTGAACTCCTGACCTCAGGTAATCTACCTGCCTTGGCCTCCCAAAGTGCTGGGATTACAGGCGTGAGCCACTGCGCCTGGCCCAGGGGACAGATTTTCAACAGGAAGAGGACCTCAGATCTGAGACAAGAAGAAATGACTCAAGGATAGGAAAACAGACACAGACATTTGAGGAGGGAGGGATAGGGAACAGTCTGAGGGAATTCTACCTAAGCTGTCCCTGCTTCCCCTTTTCCCTTTTCTGAGAAAGCTAAGATGTTTGAGAAAACTATAAAGGTCATGGAGAAGATGAGAGGGGGCTCATAAAAGAGAGAGAAAAGTTCTATTACTAAGCCAGCAGAGTGGTACATGTATATAGTCCCAGCTACTCCGGAGTCTGAGGCAGGAAGGATCTCTTGAGGCCAAGAGCTTGAGTCCAGCTGGAGCAACATAGCAAGATCTCTGTGTCTTACAAAAAAAACAAAAAGGTGAGGTAATGTCCTGCTGAGGTAAGGAACTTTATATTAGTCATGGTACCAGTAGGCACAATTGTGTGATTTTCTTCATGTAAGTTCACCCAATTCAGCAAATAAAAATTCAGTTCACCAGTTAAATTTGAATTTCAGATAAACAATGAATAAATTTTTTAGTATAAGTATGTCCTATGCAATATTGCAGACATAAACTAAAAAAAATTCCTTGGTTATTTGAAATTCAAATTTAACTGGGCATGCAGTATTTTATCTGGCAACTTTATATGAGAACTTGAAAAATCGGATGTGAGGATTATGATTTAATACTTAAAGTTGGAATTTACTATGCAAATCATCTTCATTTATTAATGTTTATTTATTTGCAAGCATGATTCACTGCTAGCAGACAGGGCCATGAGCACACACTCATAACATGGCAACAAACCCAAGCAGTACTGATTAGATCACGAAAGCTGAGCTGCATCTCTCCTCCTACTTCTGTCTCATTTCCCAAGACATCCACCTTCACCTCTAACCCCAGAAATCAGCATTTTCTATCCCAGTCTGCCTTGACCATGCTGGGGTCCTTTAAGCCCATATCTCTGTGTTTATCATTAAGCTTTAAATTCTCAAAATAATTATAATACTTCTCTCCAAAAAAACCTCATCTTCATGACTTCTTTTATGTAAAATGTAAGATTTTGCAAAAGAAAAGGTACATTTTTCATATTTCATCCTATATCACATTCTAGTTCTTAGAACATTCTCATGGGAAAAGTGTGTTAATTATCAGATCATATTTTTTCTAGGCTAATTATTAGTGATGTAATTTTTAAATGATTGGATCAAGGAAAGAGTTGATGCTCACATATAGGCTAGCTTCATCCCTTATATATATTGTACCAATTTGGAGATATCCTATGATCCTTCAACTTACAGAATGACAAAATACATATATGTGTGTACATATTTGTGTACTAAATGCAAAACATAAATGACTGGCCACCTGTTTTACTTTCAGAACTCAAAAATCTTAGTTTTGTACCTTGAGGTTAATTACCCTCATACAAACAAACTTTAAGAAAACCTGCATTCTACTGGCTTCGGCATATCTTTCACAGGGGAAAAACTGAAGATAACTTAATTTTGGAGCCATGCTTTGATCAATTAAACCATTATTGTGATGACAATGTTAGAGTTCTAATTTACAGTTATGAAAGAGACAAGCTGTCAAACAAATATTGATTCTCTTCTTCTATATGATCAGCTGAACTACTCCTTTTCACAGCCTCCATGGCAGCTGAACACGAAACTTCCAGAAAGGCTTCTTAAGAGAAGTATAGCCAGATTGCACAAACTCTTTTATACTTTTGTCCCTTTCCCATGCTTCTTACCTGGAACTCAAACATGGTGGCTGGAGCTCCAGCAACCGCTTTGGACCATAAGAAAACCTTAAAGATAGAAGCACGCTACAAATTACACAGTAGGAATATAAGAAGAGACTGGGTCTCTGATAAGTATGGTACTACCCTATGGGGTACAGATCCATTAACCCTCAAATTTCTTTTACTTGAGACAAAAACAGTTAAAGATTACGTTATTTTTGTTGTTTGTTACTAGCTATCAACGTGAGTTCCAACTGACACAGCTGTTAATGGAGAATTTAAAAAGATGAGTATTGCTTGGCTTAGTAATAACAGTAAAGCTTATTGAGTGTTTACTGTGTGTCAACCTCTGACATACTTTCTAAAGGTTATCTTATTTAATCATCACAATAACTCCATAAAGTAGATACTGTATTTAGTTCATCTTTCATATGAGAAAACTGAGCTTAGGAGTAACTTGCTCAAGGCTATAACACTAGGAGGTGGTGGTGTTGAACTCAAACCCAGACAAGGTTCCATAAGAGCCCTGGCTCTTAACTTCTCAGAGATGGAAAGAATAACATTTTCAATGACAGAAAGCAAAGCACATTTTACAATGTTTAATAGATCAGCCATTCATTTGTGAAAATGTTGTTGAGTATTTTTAATGAGCCTTACTTGTTAGTAGAAACTGATTATGTAGAAATGAATAAGACACGTGTCCCATCTTTGTAGCTCCTGGTTTAGGGGAGAGAATGGTTAGGAAATATTTCTTATATCACTAACATCTACCTCAGCACCATAGGAAAAGTAAAAAAAAAAAAAAAAAATCTATTGAATATCCCTAAAATTCTACTTTAATAATCTTAAGTAAGTTATGAGATAGGGAAAGTTTTCTTCAGGGCCCTCACAACCCTCATCAGTCCTATCCCCAGCTTTAGTTATAGGCAGGGCTATTGCATATAGTTTTGCAAGAATGTGCAGTGCTGGATTCTGGGGAGAGCTGTTCACATCCATTGTCTTCATTGAATTTTGGTATTTATCACCGTGATGTTCTGGCTGATGGCAGTAAAATGTCTTGAGAAAGGGTGTTTTTTGTTGTTTGTTTGTTTTTCTTTTCTTTCTTTTTTTTTTTTTTTTTCGAATTTGCACAAGGACACTCTTTGGACTAGTGGCAAGTCTGGTTATATGCTTCTGCTTCCCACTTCAGGCACTCTGGCTTGTGATCTTCCACTGAAAGTACCCCAACATCCCTAACCCAGTCCTATTCCAACCTGAACCCAACAAGCTCTGTTTCAGAGACCTTACAATGTATTGGAATTAACTCTCTCATCTGACAAGTCAATGAAGTCCATAAACTCAATTACCATAAAAGTAGAAATTAGTCTGTATTCTTGGTTTTCTCTCTTGTCAAGACACACTTGCATAGTCAAAGTCTTAATTCAGAGGCATGTGTGTCTGAGAGAAAGAGAACTCTTAGTGAAGTACTATAATAACAATTTTAAAATTATGGTACTCCTGTAATCCCTTGCCCAATTCCATCTCATTTCCCAGAGGAACATATTTTCAACTGTGATCTGAGAGACCAAAATAGATGCCCCTTTATCAACTAAGATGAACTCTAAGGTTAAGGAAATGAAAGGTACCTATGGGTGGAAGATTCAGGGCCCCGCTGGCATGGCAGATTTCTAAATTCCTAGGGCTACAAGAAGAACCACATTCTTGTTAAATTCCATATAGCGGCCAGGCACAGTTGCTCATGCCTATAATCCCAGCACTTTGGGAGGCCGAGGCGGTTGGATCACTTGAGGTCAGGAGTTCAAGACCAGTCTGACCAATATGGTGAAACCCCACCTCTAGTAAAAATACAAAAATTAGCTGGGCCTGGTGGCAGGCACCTGTAATCCTAGCTACTCAGGAGGCTGAGGCAGGAGAATCGCTTAAAAGTAGGAGGCAGAGGTTTCAGTTAGCCAAGATCGCGCCACTGCAACAGAGTGAGACTCCATCTCAAAAAAAATAAAAAATAAAAATAAAATTAAAAATTTCATATAGCTCCTATCAGACCCCTCCTAACTCTGATTGACAACACAGACCACTACAACACTGATTGGACAGAGGACTGGCCTTACAAACATTCTTTTCTAATAGAAAACTGCAAACTCGAACCTGTTGCAGCCAGCTTAGAGGCTGAGCACAAATTGGCTTTGTGTCTAATAGTTCACCTTTTGACATAAACAGCCAAATTTGACTTTGTTTTAATGCTAAAACTCCACCCAAAGTGAATATGGCATGTATGTTACAGCTATGTTTACCTATTGCACATGTGTTTGGCTTCTCTCATAAACATGTGTAGCTTTTCCCCCTAAACCTGTTAAATATGTATAGATGTACTGTGTAATATGGGCACTCTGAGGCATCCAAACCAAACCCACCCTTCCCTTCTCAAAGAGAGACCACCTTTAGTACATGCTGGAGACTCTCTCTTTCTGGTTTGCAAGCTGATATTGCTAATAAAGCTCTTCTTTCTACTATTTAGCCAAAAGACTTTGGATGACACAACTCATATGGGGTTGTTTTGGTATTTACCTCCATATTTCCAAACAATCTGCATATACTGGTATGTCTTGTTTATCAATTTCAAATTTATTAATATCCTATTAATAATAAATATGGATGTACACCTCATATACCACCAATCCCACTTTCCTTGTATCTCTCACTCTCCCGAGATAGTTAATTCAATACTTCTCAGAGGTAGAAGGAATAACAATTTTAGTGACAGAAAGCAAGGAGGATTTTACAATGTTTAATAGATCAGTCATTCATTTGTGAAAACTGTCACTGAGCATTTATTATGAACCTTGCTCATTAATAGAAGCTGATTATGTACAAATGAGTAAGACATATCCCATCTTTGGGATTTTTAGCTATGCCAGTATTCAGTGTTGACATTTTTATGAGTGGTAAATGTTGACCCTTCAGAGCCAAGTTATTTCCTATAAAACACTGTTTTTCCTAGTGTTAATAATTGCTGCATTTTGTCATTTCTTAACATTAATAACTGCCTCATTCCTCAATTTCTCATGGAAAATTTTTATACATGCTCCATCACATCTCTCAAATACGTCTCAATATTTTTCAAGTGCTCAGATATATCAGATAATCTGTCAATCCTATTTTTTCCTGGAGGCTCTTCCCAGTCCTCCTGCTCCAATCTTGAGTTACTGATTTCTGGTTTGTTACACAGCAGTCATGTAGGGTGCCCTTTTGCTATTACATGAGAATATCCTTTGCCTCCTGCCTGCATTGGATCTCTTTCTTCTTGTGGATCCTGGAGCCCTCTGTCATGGATACTCCCTCTTTTGTTGGCATATATTCTCCAGTTGTTTCCTACAAAAGTTATATGTTTGAATTATGTGTCTTCAAATGTCTTTATTTACCCTCATACTTGACCATTAATTTGTCTAGGAGAAAATAATTGTCTCACAAACATTTGAAGTATGGCTTCATTTTCCTCTAGCATCCTCTAGGATGCCAAATTGATGCTAGCACACTTTGATGCCATGTGGATTTCTCTTCCCTTGCATGTAGACTAATTTTAAAGTCATTTTCAAGATTTGTTCATCTTTGATGTTCTGAAATTTCATGACTATGCCTTGGTGTGGATCTTTTTAAATTTACTCTGCTGATATCAGTGGCCTTTCAATCTGTAGGCTCATGGCCTCAATTCCAAGAAATTTTTTCTGCTTTTCTGGACTCCCCTCACTTCAGATGTTCTTACAGTTTGATCATTAGAATCTATTATATTTTCTCTATGAATGCCTTTTTATTTGTTTTTTTTTTTCTTCTGTTTCTCTGGGAGATTTGATTAACTTTATCTTTAATCTCTTCTTCTATGAAAGGTTTTCTTTTTTATATTATACTTGTAATTTCTGAGCACTCTTTGTTATTTTTCATTTTATCCTGTGTCTTCGTTTTTTATGGATGCAATATCTTGTGGAAGGAAAGGTATATAACAGGATATGGTATTCGGGGATCAGGTTGGGAAAAGATGGTTGGCAGCCTTCTTTAGAGAAATCTGAGGACTTAAAACACTATAACACTTTCTATCAAAATACCAGGAATAACATAGAATCAGACTTCTTACTTCTCAAAGTGGCTTCAGGACTGTGCTTATTTAACACTATGGAATAATGGTACGTTTTTCATTTAGATATAAGACAAATCTGTGATTAGGTTACAACAGGCATTAGATACTCTGATGGACTGGATAATGATTTCTAACCAAATAAGATTATTTTCCTAGTATTAGGCTCTCACCAATAACAAACAATCCAGTTAGATTTCAGTTTGTCTTCCAATTTTCTGGCTGCAGGATTCCTTAGTTCAGAAATAATTCAGACAGCTTTGCAGAGGAGAGAAAAATGGCTCCCCTCCATCCTTGTAGGTTCTTTGGCTGGGCTACAAATTAAATTGACATAAGACAGATTAACTGAAGAAAAACCATTTTAGTTATGTGCATATGCATGGGAGTCCCAGAAAACATGAGACTCGAAGAAAGGCCAGATGATTGAAGTTTATATAGCATCCTGGGGCTTCTTGTGGTAGGAGGCACCAAGTTACAGAAGGCTGATGGGGGAAAATGTATGGTAAATGAAGTTGGTCTTGTTATGCAGATAAAAGTCTCTCGAGTAATAAAAGTTGTATGGAGCAGCCCTCTTCCTGATACCAATATTTTTGATAACTTAGATTTGTTTTATAGATGTAAATTTCTCTTACACAAGGGGAGCTTTTCAGAGCTACTCCTGTGTCTGTAGATTCTCAGAATAACTAGCTCAAAATATTCCAAAGAAGCATATTTTGGCATGGCATATTCTTGTCTCCTCCAGTCATATTTTGGGATGGTATGTCTGAGTCCCAACAATGTCATAGAGATTATAGATATTTGCTCAGTTTTCTCGGTTTCAAGAGACACCTAAATGCACAATAATAATTGAGATTCACAACTTTATCACACTGAATGATTTTCCTCAGGTTCTTGTTTATGACTCTTATAACTGGGTAAATCTTACTCTCTCTAGTTTGCTTAGGTTTTTTGTTTTGTTTTTTGTTTTCAGATCTGTCTTAAAAGAACAACCAAGTAGGCAAAAAAAACTCTTTGTACCTTATCTAGTCATCAAGTTAAACTTGATTAGTATCTCTCTCTTTCTCTTCCCCTAAAAGATCTAACTGTATTAATTTCCCTTTATGAAGTTCTATACCAGCTTGATCTGGGACAAATATCACAGCTTCATTCCAGCTAATGGACCAAAGTTTTTACAAACAGGTGGAATGGCATTAACATGAAGATTAGTGGCAACTGAAGTGTTGTTTAAGAAGAATAAGGGAAAGACAGTCCAACCTTTTCCTTTGAAGACGATGGAGGCTGTCATGTGCTGATAGTGTAGATGCAGATCTCACGTCTGTCTTTCCAAGTGGCTGAGCCATTTCCTCTCTTGCTGAAGAGAGTCTCTGCCCTGAGTCACCACCCTGTTTTTGCTAGGGGCTTGTTAGCTGCGTGGTAACACTCTTCACCGCCACCTCCCACATACTGAGTTCTGGGGAAAGGCCCCAATTTTCAGCTTTGCTGAGGTGGTTTGTGACTCATCTTCTTTTCTCTTTGGTGACCTTTTAAAGGTCATTTCTCTTGTAGGACTTTTTTTAAAAATTTATTTGCACACAAGCAACAATGGTCTAAAACTGATAAATTCATTTTGCATACCATTTATATAAAATTGGCTTTCTATTCTGCTTCAGATAAAATATTTACTTTCCATTAGGGAAAAAAACAGTGCAGGATGATCTTATTTCCTATGGGACAGTCAAGATTATATTTCCGAAAAATGTTATCAGTAAGTGTCCAAAACAAGGTAAAGAGCCAAAATCCTCGGAGTCTTATTTAGAACCTGTTTATTCCTAGCTTTACATACAATACCTTCCCTGGAATGAATAGGATTGCCAGTGTAAGCAAAGTTGAAGCATCCAATCTTTGCAATATTTTGCAATAGTAAGTAATTTTTTTAAATCTTTTTTAAAATTTTGTATAAATTTAAGGGGTACAAGTGCAGTTTCATTACACGGATATATTGCATAGTGGTAAAGTCTGGGCTTTAAGTGTAATGATCACCTGAATAATGTACATTGTGTCCACCAAGTAATTTCTCAACCATAACTTCTCTCCCACCCTCCCACCCTTCCAGGTCTCCAAGATCTGTTACTCCACACTCTATGTCCATGTGTATAAATTATTTAGTTCCCACTTATGAGTAAGAACAAGCAATATTTGATTTGTTTTATTTAAGAATTTAATCCTAGTGTATATGTTTCTTTGTTTTATTTTATTGTTATAGTTTAGAGATGTTATCATAGTTAAATATCCTCCACTTTTAGAATTGAAAACCTCCTTGCCAATATTTCATAAGTCAGAATTCTTGGCATGCCGACTAACAATTTAACTCCCCATACAGAGGAGAATATATATGGATGAGATATGGAAGATGAGTTTTGCTATGCACTTAACTCTTATCCCTAGGAACCAACTGGGCTAGAGAAGTATAAGCAGCTCACTTGTGTTGGAATATAAAGTGTGAAGGTGAGAACGGTCAGTGATATAAGAGAGACAGCATTAAGGAGCTTACATTTTTGTCATTTCATTTTGAAATTTATATTCTCAAATTTAGGAAATTGGTAAAGTTCAGAGGAAAAACATGTAAGACTTTTATATAATTCAAGACAGTTAAAAACTACAGGAATATATTTCTCATTATATAATTCAAATGGCACAGTCATCACACTAATACTGAGTAGATGCTAAGTAAATGCTCTATACTAGAGTTTCATTGGTTTAGCATATGTGTGAGTCTGAGAGTGAATGGGGAAATATCAAAAGAAACAATATGATTCAGAGTATACATTTTGATAATCTCACATTTAAAACTTCATAGTTTTATTTTGTATACACACATGCACACACACACACACATAGACATGCATACATTGTGAAAATAAAAACACATAACCAAGGCAACCCTGGGAGTCCTAGGATACCAAATGCCTAAATAATAAACTGAGATTAATTTTTAAATACCATACATAGCAAGTTGTTTCTTTCCTTCCTGCTTGCCTCCCTTGTTTGCGCTTTCCTCTCTTCTTCCTTTTCTGTTACATTTCACAACAGGATAGAAGGAAGGAAGGAAGGAAAGAAGGAAGGAAGGAAGGAGAGGGAGCGAGGGAGGAAGGGAGGAGGAAGGAAGGAAGGAAGGAAGGAAGGAAGGAAGGAAGGAAGGAAGGAAGGAAGGAAGGAAAGGTAACTTCAAGAGGGGTGAAGATCAAATTTGCATTCCCAATTCTGGCATGTGCATGTGGTTGGTCCCAGCCAGCCACCCCTTGAGCATGTTTGCAGATTGGTCATTGTTGCATAGTGCCAATGAGAAATGATTGTAGTGCCAGTGTACACAGATAAGGGCAATCATTTCTATGGACCATGTAGCAAGATTGTGTCTATGACATTAAAAAACTGTACCCAGAACCGGGATGATGATCCAGATAGCATAGTTTGCTTCAGACAAGTTTAGATGCCATATAAGTCCTCATATGGTTTGTTGCGAGAGCCCTACTTAACAAAAAAATAAAAACCGACAAATTCAATATTTCTGTGATCTCTCCCAAGGCCTGGGAAAAGCTCATGCAAGTGAGAGATTCTAAAGCTTAAGCTTAGATATTCCTCTGCTCCAATAGGGCACATTCTTTGATGTGGCACAACCTTCCCATGGACAATTGCAAAACTATTGCCACCAACTGTCTTAGTCCATTTGGGCTGCTATAACAAGATACCTTAGACTAAGTAGCTCAAAAACAACAGCAACTTATTTCTCACAGTTTTGGAGGCTGGGAAGATCAAGACTTAGGTACCAGCTCACTTTCTCGTTCACAGATGGTATCTTCTCCCTGTCCCCTTGCATGAGGGACGGGGCAAGGCAGCTCTCTGAGGTCTCTTTTATAAAGGCATTAATAACTTCCTAAAGGCCTTACCTGCTTATAACTATCACCCTAGTGATTAGTGTCCAACATATTAATTTTAGGGGACACAAACCTTCAGACCATAGCACCACCCAAACACATGTCCTCTGGGGGAATCAAGAAGCCATATTCTCTGCTTATCTGAGCCACACAACATCAAAAAATGATTTCGGTGACAATTTTCTATTTTAGCCCAAGATGGTCACATAACTAATACCACTCCAGATGTATAGGATAGAAGTTAATTATTTGTGTATCATGGATGCATTAGTGCAATAAGACCTAATTCTCTCATGGAACTAGTTGAGAAAGACTCCTTTATCCTCATATCTTGTTATTCTTTGCTGAAAATGTATCACTGGAAGTTACACAATCAAATGTATAAAATACATGTTTTAGAGTACTAACTAGTAGTAATCTTCAAGCCAATTTCTGTGAGACTAATTTATCACTCTAGACTATAGTCCCAGGAATAGGGGTTACTGAGAGTGGTCACATATAGGCAGATATAATCCTCTGGTTAGTACTAGAAGAGCAATGTCAGTCACTAGGGCCAAGAGGCAAAGATAAGGTCATAAACAGGAAGTGAGGAAAAGCAGCAGGAACCATGGTGGTCAGCAAAGAAAGTATCAAGTCTAAACAAGGAAGAAATGTTGCAAACCTGTTCTTAACAGGCCTGAGTCCCATGGCACAAACACCAGCTTGACAGAATGAGTCCCAAATGAGAGTCAGTGGTGTGCCGACACAGAGAAAGGATACTCTTTATTACTTATTCTCATGTTTTCCAAAAAAGGAGAACAGTCTTTTAATGAACAATCATGAAATTAATATTAGTCAAGAGTAGAAAGTCACAATTAAAGGACAGGTTGCAAAGAGCATATCAATAATCTGAATGAAGTCTGGTAATTTGCATAAATTCCATGTCAGTTGTGAGATGCATATTAGCTATACCAGTGAGGAGAAAGGCATCTAGGAGGGATTCTCAGAAAAGGCAATGCTTAAGATGAACCTTAGAGATAAATAGAACATTTCAGGATAGATTAAGCAGGGTAAGGATAACAAAGTGATGTGAATAAGAACTTGTGTGTGTATCAGTGTACTTGAGGGACTGTGAAAGATGCAGGAATATAATAAAGATTATCTAACATTCAAAAGAGATAAGAAGATCGTTCCACACATTTGCCAAGGAGGATTCTAAATTGGATTATTAAAGAATGCTTCAAGGTCTTCTAGTTCCCAGCATGGATTAATTTGAAAAGATCAACACATCCTAATCTCTCCAAATCCTGCTTCTACCATTCATTACCCACATTAGAGAGTGTGTCTGTGTGCTTGCAGAGGGATTAGTGGGGAAGAGAGAAGGAGAAGAGAAACATTTACTAAGGGGCTGCAGTGAAAGTTAGTGCAACATGACACTGGAGATTGAAGCAGGCAACAGAAAGCCTATAGCAATGTGAGCTCTTTAGGCCAGATGATCAAGAAAAGAAAAGAAAATTTTGACAAGTTTCAAAATACTAGAAAAAAATGTGCAGGAATTGAAGGCAGGATGCACTACTGAAAATATAGATCCCAGGAAACTAATAGCACATGCAAACAGTTTGGTATGAAATAGGAGGAAAGGGTGAAAGTGGGAGAAGATAAACTCTTGCTCTAAAACATTGGTTCTTAGAGTTTGGTTCCTGGACAAGCATACATGAAAATTTGTTAGGAATGCAAATTCTACTGAATTAGAAACAGGGTGGAATCCAGAAGTCTGTGACTTGATGAGCCCACCAAGCAATTCTAGTGCACACTGAAGTTTGACAACTGCTTCCCTAGAGTATCAGCTAGAGTTTGCAGCTTGTTTTAATGGGATTAGGGAGCTCAGTGTAATTCCAATGGCCAGTTTCTGCCTTGTTATATGTTAAAATTTTAAAAAGCCATCCAAAATCTTTACCCTGCATTTGGACTCCAGGGATCAATCACAATTCCTTTTGCTAAAAAGATCTGCGACACAAAAGAATGTCAGTTTTTTCCTAGCCACCGAAAGTTACAGTGCTTTTTATAGTTCTGAAAATATAAGACCTATAAAGAGAAAACTTAGTGAACTTGCTGCTGATTCATTTGTATGAAAATTTAGTGAACTTGCTGCATCGAATTTTATTGACCAACCAATACAATTTATGAACCACCATCAATTTTTCACTCCAGCTACTGTATTATGACTTTTGGCAATTATTTGCAACACTATTTCATAAAATCTTAATGCTAATTCAAGTATCAAGGTTCCTATTGTGTATTTCATAATAGGTAAAGTCAGGTTTCCATAGCACATCCTCTTCTTCTTGGGGACAGGAGCTTAGAGAAAAAAACACTATACACTATAAAATAAAATGCAATCTGATTTAGGATCTGTATTTCTATCCTAATAAATCCAATAAGCAAAAGACAATTTACTTGAAAAAAAAAAGTACACGATTTCCTTTTCATAGGGTTTATAAGCCAGGGTCCAGGCAGGAGTCAGAACCACAGCAGTTATTTAAAAGCAAAAGTTCAATATAAAAAATTGTTAGTTGAAGGTGGTTATCTGCGAAATGGGCAAAAGGAATACAGAAGTATCGGGTGTAAAACAGCAGCTACTACCTACCTATTGTCTGTGAAAACACAGACAATAAAGGAACTAAGTAAGTACCAAGAGAAGGGCTGCTTCCTGAGCCCAGGCTGAGATTTTGATCTCTTCGGAGATCAAGCCATTGCCATGGAACGCAACGGCCTGCTGGTGGTGAATGAGGTTGCCAGAGTGGAGATTGGCTCTGGTCTATAGAAGAGGCTTACAGGCCGCGCGCGGTGCCTCAGACCTGTAATCCCAGCACTTTGGGAGGCTGAAGTAGGCAGATCACCTGAGCTCAGTAGTTTGAGACCAGCCATACCAATATGGTGAAAACCCATCTCTACTAAAACTGCAAAACAAAACAAAAATTAGCCAGGCCTGGTGGTGGGCGCCTGTAATCACAGCTGCTCGGGAGGCTGAGGTGGGAAAATCGCTTGAACCCCGGAGGCAGAGGTTGCAGTGAGCTGAGATCTCACCACTGCACTCCAGCCTGAGCGAAAGAGCGAGACTCTGTCTTAAAAAAAAAAAAAAAAAAGGCTCACAGTTGTCAGGAGAGAAGGAGTGGGCACAATAGTGTTGCTCAGAAGTGGCTTCTGATAAGGAAATCATGGGCTCAGGGTACGACTAGAGCTCATCTGCACGGCTGGCTACTCATCTCCTGTTCTGAATACTATTTAAGGACTGGAATCTGGAAAGGGAAGGGTCTTCCTGCTGCTATTGCCTGACATGGTTACACCTGTGCCCCCTACTGGCGAAGTCTAACATTCCCCTGGCAGGCAAGTGGGAACTGTTGAGTGCAGCTGCAGTATCATAAAACAGGGCAAAGAATAGTGCATTTGGAGCTGAGAGACAATAAATTAATAACTGTACAGCTCACCCTTTGGCTACTTAGCTTCCACTTACAGTTTTCTACACACATTTAGACTTCTACTCAAAAACAAAACCACTCAAGTTTTCCATCCAACCAGATGTAGCTATCCTTCATACAAGGGAAGTTCTGATTTTCTTCCCAAAATGAGAGGACACACTATTCTAAGGGTTATTGTCATTCAAAGTCCCACCAAATACTCTGTTATCTAAAGGCTAAATTGTAAATGCGACCTTCAGAAACTTGTATGTAAAATAATAAATGAAAGAGAAGAAAATCACTGATACATACAAATAAATGTATAAACATACCAAGCAAATAGAAAATATACAAAGCCTCTACAGTCCTTGTTTCTGGAATAGGTCATGAGGCTGTAATTGCTATCTACATCCTTCTTCAACTATCCTTTCCACATTTCCCTTGTTTTCAGAAAAAATATCAACTGGCTGAGCCTCTTTACCTGGTGTAATAACCCAAAACCATGGGTAAGATATTCATATTTTATAAAGTTGATATAAAATCTTTTTCTAGTGGATGACATGGATCACACATTTGCATACGTAATACATAAAGTGGACAATATTTCCCTTCTTTCCTTTTTCCCAGAAAGTTATGATATGAACTTCTGATGATCCTAATGTTTTTTGTTTATACCAAACTTTCTACATAGTTTGTCCTTTTTATTTTTTCACTCGCTATAAGGCCAAAGTTTGTCAAAGTTTCTCATATAAATGAAATGGCTTTAATTATAATTACAACAATGATAATTAGTCTTGTAAAAAACACTTCCAGAATTTTCTTACTAATATCACACTCAATGTAATTTTATAATTTAATATTTATTATTTTATTTAATGTTTATTATTTAATATTAATATTTAATGCTTGTGCTGAAAATATTTATTATATTTATAAATACATAATATTTATGCTGAAAATATAACTGTCTTGTTTATGAAACACATGATGTATTGCAATTCCAAATACCTGCTTCAAACATTGTTAAGGCCGGGCATGGTAGATCATGCCTGTAATCCCAGCACTTTGGGAGGCCAAGGTGGGCGGATCACAAGGTCAGGAGATCGGGACCATCCTGGCTAACATGGTGAAACCCTGTCTCTACTAAAAATACAAAAAATTAGCCAGGCGTGGTGGCGGGCACCTGTGGTCCCAGCTACTTGGGAGGCTGAGACAGGAGAATGGCAGGAACCTGGGAGGCGGAACTTGCAGTGAGCCAAGATCCTGCGGCTGCACTCCAGCCTGGGTGACAGAGCAAGACTCTGTCTCCAAAAAAAAAAAAAAA
>NW_016805130.1:2149553-2166436 GCF_001698545.2 Rhinopithecus bieti | reverse complement strand
TTTTTTTTTTTCCTAGATGGAGTCTCACTCTGTCACCAGGTCAGAGTGCAGTGGCACGATCTCAGCTCACTACAACCTCCACCTCCCGGGTTTAAGCTATTCTCCTACTTCAGCCTCCTGAGTAGCTGGGATTACAGGCACATGCTACCACGCCCAGCTAATTTTTGTATTTTTAGTAGAGACGGGGTTTCACAGTGTTGGCCAGGATGGTCTCGATCTCTTGACCTCATGATCTGCCCGCCTCGGCCTCCCAAAGTGCTGGGATTACAGGCATGAGCCATCACGCCCGGCCTTTCTGTTCTTATAAAACAGAAGTGGCTCTGGTATTTGTTGTGGTTCTGAGGAGTAATTACAGAGAATTTCTCTTCAGTAAGAAGTTTTGAGGCTTACACAACTGCTTTTATCCACTTAAAAAAAGAAAGAAAGAAAAAGAAAATACTAGGGTATTACTTAAAAGAAGATATGTTAGTAAATGAGCGTTTCATCTGTTCTCTGTGGATTGGTACAAGCTGTATAATCTGTTCCAACCCACTCATCTACATTACTCATCTCTATCACTGAATAATTGAAAGTTAGCCTCACTTTTGGGCACTTACTGGATTGTCTTCTCATACATTCTTAATTCTGCATTGCTAATAATGTATTAGCAATACATTGTTGATAACGTACCCCCTTATATTAGAAATAAATAATTAATCAAAGGTGCTAAACTCTGGGAATATGAGCAGTCAGCTTTGCTTTCCTCCCTAAATATTGAGTTCATGACTTTTATTACTTGAGCCAGTGGTTACAGTTAGCCCATTCTCTGCTGAATATTAAATAAGCATTTAGGGGAAGCTCCTTCTGGAAATGAACTAATTAATTTTATCATAAAGGGACAGAGGCAGATTTATAGACATGTTTATTTATAGTACTTGCTAAGAAATGTCCCCAACACATACTTATTGCTGAATGTGAAGCATTCTTAGGCTGTGTCTCTACGTTTTATGATTAAATTAAACAAGATTAATTCCATTCATTCAGTCAGTCAGTCCACAAACATTTGTTAAATGCCTGTAGTAAGATATTATCTACATTAAGTTCCCTAGAAGCAGAGTATGAGATGGGGATTCTTATTTATTTATTTATTTATTTATTTATTTATTTATTTAGAGACAGAGTCTCACTCCGTTGCCCAGACTGGAGTGCAGTGGCTTAATCTCAGCTCACTGTAACCTCTGCCTCCCAGGTTCAAGCAATTCTCCTGCCTTACCCTCCCAAGTTTTTGGGTTTATAGGAATGTTTCCACCACACCTGGCTATTTTTTGTATTTTTAGTAGAGACAGGGTTTCACAATGTTGGCCAGGCTGGTCTTGAACTCCTGGGCTCAAGTGATCCACCCGCCTTGGCCTCCCAAAGTGCTGGGCCTGTCCCACAGACCCTGGCTGACGGATGAAATGAGTACTCAGAAACAGGTATGCAGTGTAAAAGCAGCTAGGTGACTGCCTGGCTCTAGTGGCCAGAGAGCAGCCCCGACAAGCTGGAGCTGCTTGCTTTTTTTCAGTGCAGGTATAATGCCGAAAGCCTGGAGCAAACACAACCTATAGGTAATTAACATTTATTGTTCCCCTTTCAGGGAACGTCATGTGTGCGGATGATCGAAGGTCAGTTCCTGGTCAACATAAGTAAACAACCCTGTTTAAGATAAATTCCCCTACACTCCCTTGTACCTACACCTTGCCCTCTGCCTCTCAGTTATAGAACAGCTGTCTTCAGCTATTCTCCCCAGGGGCTCTGCAGAACCTTCCGAGCTTTCAGAAGGTTTGCATCCTTTCCCTATAGTTTTTCTCACCACTCTGACCAATTTCCTCACCAAAGTGCTGGGATTACAGGTGTGAGTCACTGTGCCCAGCCCAAAATGGGGATTCTTATTTAAATTATTAGTTGAGGAAATGCTCAGGAAAAGTGGGGGTGGGAGGCAGGAGAGTGCAGGAGGAAAAAGTTTAGCAAGGATGTAGTCTCATTAGGACACAGTTTTCAGGCCAGTCTGATGGGAAACTCTGGTACCACCTTCAGGGAAGGGAGTCACCTTTTGTGCTTCATGTCAGTCAATTATTGGATGGGGTTATAACCCTTGAAGGTGTGGCTGCTCTAGTCTTTTGTTCCACTGAGAAGAGACCAATTCTCCTGAAATGGTGACAGTTGTGAGTTGTGAACAGCAAATACTCATAAGAGCTAAGGAATAAACCAAGGCCAGGGGAGTGGGCACCAACAGCGTCCACTAGATCAGGGGCCTCCAACTCCCGGGCCATGAACCAGTACTGGGCTGCATAGCAGGAGGTGAGTAGTAGGCTTCATCTGTATTTACAGCCATTCCCCATTGCTCACATTACTGCCTGAGCTCTGCCTGCTATCAGATCAGCAGCAGCATTAGATTCTTATAGGAGCGCAAACCTTATTGGGAATTGCTTATGCAAGGGATCTAGGTTGTACACTCCTTATGAGAATCTAGTGCCTGATAATTCCTCACTGTCCCCCATCACCCCCAGATGGGACCATAAAGGTGCAGGAAAACAAGCTCAGGGCTCCCACTGATTCTACATTATGGTAAATTGTATAATTATTTCATTATATTACAATGTAATAATAATAGAAATAAAGTGCACAATAAACGTAATATGCTTGAATCATCCTGCCGCCATCCCCACAACCTTGGTCCATGGAAAAATTGTCTTCCACGAAACTGGTTTTTGGTGTCATAAAGGTTGGGGACTGCTGCACTAGATGACTGTGTTACATATGATAATGACTTATTAAATTTTACAAGTAGAAAGTACCGTAGAGATTATGCAAGAAATTAACACTCCTTTTCCACATAAGGACAACTGAGTTGAAACACAGTCCCAGAAGCACCCAATTTGACATAATTTGGATTAAAGCACAAATCTCATTTCCAGCAAATGCAATTTTTATTATAGTGTAATTCTTGTTTACTTCCAGAAACTTTTCTTTTGATTAATATACAGGTAGCAGAAATCTTATCTCTAATATGTTTCAGAGAACTAAAGGACTAGAGAACATATTTTGGGACTGAGTGCTGTAATAGGAAAGAATTAACTGCTCACGAACAGGTAACTGGATGACTTCTTCCTACAATGAGTTTAAGAATTCAGCATCAAAGTTTATACGAAAATGCAAAAAATAATAATAATAGAGCCCCAAACTGCACATAACAATAGGGAACAACAGATCAGTTTCTTCCTGTCCTAAGTGACAAGGCAGAAAACCCCAGGGCTGGAATAATGCTTAGAAATGGAAGAGCTGAAAGAGATGTCTCATCATCTATTTTTTGTTTTAAACACCGTTAAGTATTTTGACCATATTTTATGAGGTGGAATCTCGAAAGACTGAGGATTCTATATTCAAAGCTTTAGAACTGACATAGACAAAACCAGGAATTTTCCTTTTCTCTTAAAATGTCCTGGTTTTATAGGTATATTTTTTTGCTGTCTTTAAGGATTCTGTAACTATACCAAATGGCCAAAATGTGAGAGTCATAAATTCTATTTATCTATTTATATCAGGAGTTCTTAACCTGGAGTCCCTGGATGAACAAAGGGTCTGCATGGATAGAATTCAGAGGGTCCTTGAATTTGAATGAGGAAAAAAAATCACATCTGTATTTTCAGTAACATTTAACTGAAATGTAGAAAATCCTTCAAGTATGAATGCTTGCAAGAATCTTAGTCCCTGTGACCTTGCCACCAATAGAAATTACAGATACTTTCCTGTCACAGTGAATGCATGGGTGCATTAGATCTCAGCTTTCCTGTCTACAGACACTCATGCACCAGAGCTGGCCAACCAGAGTGCATTGCTAGGCCTGCAAATGGTGAAGCTGTGTAACCTCATCATAGAAGTTTAACTCAATGGATTTGGATAATTTTCATATTTGCAATGGAGTTGATGTTTGTGCCCCCCCCACAAAAAATTTACGTGTTGAAATACTAACCCCCAGTGTGATGGTATTAGGAGGTGGGGCTTTGGAGAGGTAACTAGGTCATGAGGGTGGAGCCTTCACTAATGGGAATAGTGGCTTGATAAAAATACATGAGTGATCTTTCTTCCTCTCTCTCTGTTCTCCACCATGTGAGAATACATGAAGAAATCAGTGGTCTGCAATCCGTACAATGGCGCTCACCAGAACCTGACCATGCTGGCACCCTGATCTTGGACTTCCAGCCTCCAGAACTGGGATAAATATGTTTCTGTTGTTAATGTCACTTAGTCTATGGTAGTTTGCTATAGCAGTCCAAACTGACTAACACAGTATTTCTTGAGAGTACCTATCCGTTTCTTATTAAGCAAACCATGGAAACTTTAATTATATTTATGGTAATATATTTTTTAACCATCAGGAGGCCAGATGTGGTGGCTCATGTCTGTAATCTCAGTGCTTTGGAAGGCCAAAGCAGGTGGATCACTTGAGGCCAGGAGTTCGAAACCAGCCTTACCAACATGACAAAACCCCATCTCTACACACAAGGAGTAGCCACGTGTGGTGGCATACTCCTTAGTCCCAGATACTCAGGAGGCTAAATAGGAGGATGGCTTGAGCCCAAGAGGTGGAGGTTGCAGTGAGCCATGATTACACCACTGTACTCCAGTCTTGGTGACAGAGCAAGACCCTGTCTCAAAAAAAAAAAAAAAAGAATCTGGATTATCAATACTTGAACTAAAATACCAAAAGCTAGAAGTCAACTGGCTTTTAAATGACATGCACATTGCCTTATCAAAGTTTATTGTTCTTATTCATTTTAGCAACAACAGCCTCACACTGATGAACATGGTAAAAATAAAATTTAACTTTGACTTGCCAATATTTTAAACCTATTGTTATTTAACACGTTTTAGAAGCTCATATTTTGCTATCTTATAAAAATATTTTAGGGCCGGCATGGTGGCTCACGCCTGTAATCCCAGCACTTTGGGAGGTCAAGGTGGGTGGATCACCTGAGGTCAGGAGTTCGAGACGAGCCAACATAGTGAAACACCGTCTCTACAAGAAATACAAAAATTAGCTGGGCGTGGTGGCACATGTCTGTAATCCCAGCTACTGGGGAGGCTGAGGTAGGAGAAATGCTTGAACCCGGGAGGCAGAGGTTGCAGTGAGCCGAGATCATGCCACTGCACTTCAGCCTGGGCAACAAGAGTGAAACTCCATCTAAATGTGTATATATATATATATATATATGTGTGTGTGTGTGTGTGTGTGTGTGTGTATATGTGTGTGTGTGTGTATATATATATGCAATTGATTTTTCCTTGTAATCTTATATGTTTCTTACATATTTTATATATTCCAAACATTTTCTTAATAGGGGTACATTGACTTTACCAGACTGCCAAGGGCCCCATGATATAAAAGAAAGTTAGGAAACTCTGGTTAGTTATAAATTACTTTCTATCTATGTAAATAATGACATTCACTGGCCTTTGCTTTTATGTTTTCACTTAAATAATTCTATTATTTTCAACTCAATTTTTTCCTATTTTTAACACATTTAACAAAATATATCATATATTATAAAATTCACCTATTTATTGTGTAAAATTCAATAATGGTAATAACTTTATCAAGTGGTGCAACCATCAGCATAAGTCACCTTTAGAACATTATCATCTCTGCAATCAGATCCTGCATGCCCATTTACAGTCTTTAGCTCATTATTAGGCATATTGAAATTGCATTCCACCTAGGATGCAATTGATTATAAATATTTTTATGTTATAAAAGTGAGTCTATAATAAAAATTCTGCAACAGTGCTGACACTTACCATAGCATGACATTTTAGAAACAAAATTAATTTAAAAATACTCGTTCCAGGTTAATGGTTACAAACATGCAGTTAGAAGAAACATGTTCTGGTATTTGATAGTACAGTAGTTTGACTATAGTTAACAATATATTGTATATTTCAAAATATCTAGAAGAGAAGATTTGAAATGTTCCTAACACAAAGAAACGATAAATGTTCAAGGTGATGGATATCCTAAATACCTTGACTTGATCATTGTACATTCTATACATGTATCAAAATATTACACATACACACTATAAATATGTACAAATATGTATAAATAAGAAATTTTAAAAATATTCTAATTGATTCAGGCAGGAGTCATCAATGGATACAAAAGCTAGTATGAAAATGTTTGAGGAGTAACCGGATAGTTATGTAATCTCAAAATATCTCTGCATAAGGCATTTATTAATTATAATGGGTATAACAATGTTAAAGTGGAGAAACACGACAGGCATCAACTTAGCCAAACGGTCAAGGTTAACATCATCAATAACAGGACAAATCAACAGCAAATGCTTTCTAAGATGGTGCACCGAGAGGAACACAGCATCATTTCTCTGGTATTCCTGCCAGGAGTATATAACTTGAATCTAATCAGGAGAAAACATAAGACAAACCCTAGTGTGAAGGACAACGTGCAAAATAATTGTCCCATACCCTTAAAAACATCAGCTGCAGTGGGTACCGTGACTCATGCGTGTAATCCCAGCAATTTAGGAGGCCGAGATGGGAGGACCGCTTGAGCCCAGGAATTTGAGACCAGCTTGGGCAACATGGCAAGACATTTCTCTACAAAAAAATTTTTTTTTTAATTAGCCAGGCATGGTGGCACCTGCCTGTGGTTCCAGCTACTGGGCAACACAGTGAGATTCTATCAAAAAAAAAAAAAAAAAAAGAGGCCAGCTCGGTGGCTCACGCCTGTTATCCCAGCACTTTGGGAGGCCGAGGGGGGCGGATCACGAAGTCAAGAGATAGAGAACATCCTGGCCAACATGGTGAAACCCCTTGTCTATTAAAAATACAAACATTAGCTGGGTGGAGTGGCGCACACCTTAATCCCAGCTACTCAGGAGGCTGAGGCAGAAGAATCGCTTTAACTCGAGAGGCAGAGGTTGCACTGAGCCGAGATCATACCACTGCACTCCAGCCTGGTGACAGAGCGAGACTCCATCTAAAAAAAAAAAAAAAAAAAAAAAAACAGCTTCATGAAATACACGAAAGGCTTTCTACAAAGAAAGCCTCGGGAATTTCATCATATAGGCAAGTAAAGAGATAAGGGCTGTATATTAAGTAACAGTATTATATCAGAGTTAATTTCCTAATTTTTATAATTACGCTGTAATGTAAGAAAATGTCCTTGGTTTTAGGAAATACACCCTAAAGTGTATAGCAGGAAAAAGGCATTTTATCTACAACTTATCCTTTTAAAAATAAATTTTATGGTGTATATTTGAGAGTTACAACATGTTATGGCATACATACAGGTAGTAAAATGGTTACTATAGTGAAGCTGATTAACATATCTATTATCTCGCATAGTTTCTATTTTTGTGGTAAGAGCAGCTAAGATCTACTTAATTAAAAATTCTAATGCAATATAATTTTATTGACTTTAGTCCTCATGTTGTACATTGTATCTCTAGACTTGTTCATCCTACATACCTTCTATTTGGTATCTTCTGACCTTCATCTCCCCATTTCTTCCCCACTCCACCTCCCCTGCCATGGTAACCACTGTTTCATTCTCTAGCTGTGTGTATTTGAAGTCTTTTTTTTTTTTTTAATTCCACATGTAAGTGAGGTCTGCAATATTTTTCTTTCTCTGTCTGGCTTATTAACATAATGTTCTTCAGGTTGTTCCAAGTTGTGGCAAATGGCAGGCTTTCCTTTTTTGTAAGGCCAAATAATATTCCAGTGTGTGTGTGTATGTGTATATATATATATATATACATATATATATATACACACACACACACACACACAGACATACACACACATTTTCTTTATCCATTCATCTGTCAATGGACACTTAGGTTGTTTTCATATCTTGACCATTGTGACTAATGCTGCGATAAACATTGAAGTCAGATATCTTTATGAGGTGGTGATTTTATCTTCTTTGGGTATATACAGAGAGGAGAAATTGCTGGGTCATATGGTAGTTCTATTTTTAATTTCTTTAGGAACCTTGCACTAGTTTTTGTAATGTCTATGCCAATCTTCATTCCCACCAACTGTGTGTCAGGATTCCTTTTCTTCCACAGCTTTGCCAATACTTACTATCTCTTTATGGGTGCCATCTTCATGCGTGTGAGGTGATAACACACAGTGATTTTAATTTGCATTTCCCTTGTTATTAGTGAGGTTGAGCATCTTTTTATATATACCTCTTGGCCATTTTATGTCTTCTTTGGAAAAATGTGTGTCTTCAACTTACTTTTAAATGGTTAAGAAAATGTATTTGCATGGTGTGTGTTGGGGGGGATAGAGAGAGAGAAGAAGGAGGAGGAAAAGAGGAAATAAAAATTAACATTTGGGGAATCTGGGTAAAGATTATTCTGAAATTCTTTTTACAGGTCTTGAAACTTCTATAAGTATGAAATTATGTTAAATGAGAAAAAAAGGCACTTAGTCTTAAGTGTACTCACTGTCATACTGAACACTGAGAGTTCTGATACCTCAATTTATACTCTACTATCAGTTATCTTTAGCTACTGGGGTAAATTTTCTCCATAGACTTTTTTTGATGTGCCCCATTTGCTTCTTTATTTGAGTCTTTGTGCTCTCATGTTTTGTTTATTACTTCCCTAGGGCAGATGATGCTCAGTTTCAAACATATGGCCATTTTTATTTTCTGCCACTCACATGCAAAAAAATGCTAAGAAAGACCAATTATGTGATAAACTAAAATAAGGTATGGAAAATGTGGAAAAGAATGAGTCATGTGTTTTGGGAGTCAGCAGCTTTGGTTGGCCACTGATTCAATTCATGACCTTGGAAAAAACCACGTCATTGCTTTGTGCCCTATTCTCCTCATAATCTTTTCCCAAAGCTTGTATTACAGAGTGTTGACAGGATTAACTTATGATTGTGCATCTCTTTGAATCTCCGTGATTTAGGTATTAAAGAAGTTGCCACAAATAAATATCCCTAAAAATAGTGTGCTTATGCAAATCCTCCTCTTGATATTTTGGTGGTTGTTTTAGAACTGTAAATGCTTTTCAGAAAATTCACAGTATTACTGGCATTGGCTTGTGGTATACTTTCTCCCTGTGGATATTGTATTATTGAATATTATTAAAGACACTAGAAAATCATACAAGGGATTTATTGAATATCCAGTATGTTTCCTATTTTGCCTTTTCATTTCTAGACTGGAAGTGCCTAAATTACAATTTTTTTCTTCCAGGTTTTTATCCTCTGCATCAGGCATACTATTTTTGCCTTCCTGGCATCTAGTCACCCTTTTTCTGGCATCAGCATGCTGAGTTTCTTTTCAGA
Organism: Rhinopithecus bieti; assembly: GCF_001698545.2. NCBI lineage: Eukaryota > Metazoa > Chordata > Mammalia > Primates > Cercopithecidae > Rhinopithecus > Rhinopithecus bieti. Next base: position 2,157,088 of record NW_016805130.1, on the reverse strand, counting down.
AAATATGCCTCCCCCAACTTAGTTTATCTGATTTAATTGGGACTGACCCAGGGAGATGGGGTCCATGAAGCAGATCCGACCAATCAAAGCAGCACATGTCCTATCTACAGGAACGAAATGTGATACCAAGGACCATGAGTCCCACGCATAACTCATACCGAAATTATTAAGAAACGGGTGATCTCTTTCCACTGGGATTGCTAAACTGGGAAAATGGAAGCCTGGTCTTTCTCGTAGCTATCTCACTAACATGAGGAAGGGATATATCTAAGCCTGTTTCCAACCCAGTTGAAAGAAGAGCTGAGAAATAAAAGGAATAAGTTTCCTTTTATTTAATGATTATTTAAGCACCTAGATTGGATATGCCTATATAGAGATACCTGAGGTTTGCTAATGTGGGTCAATATATTTCCTTGCCTTTCTTCTGCCCTCCTTCCTCCTCCTGTCTCCTTCTCTTTCTCCTTTTTCTTCTCCCTCTTCTTCCTCTTTTTGCTTAAGTTTGTTGATAGAGCTCTGACCAAATCATATGGTGCATGTGGTAGAGATAGCTAGTTGTTTATTCGATATCCATTTTCCCCTTTATTCTCAGCAACGTAACTTCAGTTTTATTCAAGTTGTCAATGGCCCCCACTTTAAAAATGCACTTCACAGCCTCTTTCCTAGATAGGTATGACCATGTAACTAGATACAGGCCAAAGGGATATAGACAGAAGTTATAGGATGGGATTTATTAGAAGGCTCTTATTAACAGAAGCTCAGATGAGTTCATTTGCTCCTTGCACCTCTGCTTATTCCTGCCTGAAATGGACATATGATGGTTGTGTCACGGGATCCTTAGGGTGTCACTTCACCAGCTGGAAACCTCTGTGGCTGGCAGTGCCATCTGCCTGAGTATTACTTGCTCCCATTGGGCTCATTCCACCCACTCGGCCTGGCAGGCTGCACTCAGCTCGCGCTACCAGCCGGGATCCCACACCTGCCAAGTGTGAGCCAGGCACAGAGTAGCAAGGGGTGTGTGGGCGAGCAAGTGCGGGGTCCAGTCGCTGTGCACACCCAGGCACGCTGGCTGCTACAGTGGGTCAGGCAGCTCCAGGCACTGGCATAGGTGCCGGCTCCATGCAAGGCTGAGGCTGGATGAGATGTACTGCACGTGGCTTCTGCTGCAGGCATCTACATCTGGCCAAGGGGAGCACAGTGCTACCTGGAAGCTTGGAGATGCCAGGAACCACAGGAACCCAAAGAGCAGGTGTCACAGCCCTGGCTCAGGGAGCCCCCAGGTCTGGGATCCCCAAAGGGCCACAGCTTTTCTCTTCTTCCCTCTTCTCTCCTCATTGCCCGCAACATGGCGAGTGCAGGGGCATGTTTCAGCTCTGTTTGTGTTACAGCTCTTTTAATCCCGTCATTAGCGGGCCCCGAGTTCTTGTCCCACCTCCAGGAAGAATTAGGTATGCAGACACCTGGAGGGTGAGCAAGGCAAAAAAAGTGCTTTATTGAGAGCCAGAAAAGCACAGAGGAGACCCTCAGTGGGTAGCTCCTCTCCGCAGGCAGGTTGTCCCGTCATCTGCCAAGTCGGGTAGAGTCTGAGGTTTTTACGGGCTTCAGAGGGGAGAAAGTGCATGCTGATTGGTCCATAGGCAGCCGTGGGTGAGCCCAGAAAATGTACCGTAAATTCTCACTCCAGTCCACAGAACTGCCAGCCAAGCCTTCAGGCTTCAGGCCATCCCTGGCTTGAAGGTGGGGCTTCACCGGGAACCCGCCCCTTTTCTCCCAGGAGCCTGTCTGCCTCTTGTTGCCATCAATCTGCCGTCCCTGAACAGCAGAGGTTGTTCATGCCTAGGGGTGCCTACAGGCCCATGCAGAGCTGCCCTTAACTCTCCTTGGCCTCCCTCCCATGCTGGTCAGAGCCCAAAGTCCAAAGGTGGCCCTAGTGGCAGGGGGCTGGTTGTCAGCACTGCCCAGAGCTGTCAGCACACACCCAGCCAGGTCATGACAGTGCCTGGGATAGGCCACAAGTTTGCTCCAAATTGGAGCAGGGGCCAGGAGTCGGGAGAGGCTAGGCAGTGGGAGTAGGCACTTCCAAGCCTGTGGGGGCACAGGAACTTCCCGGCCCCCAAGAGTGCAGAGATGCCCAGGTCCACAGCTGCACCAGGGAGCACAAGGCTCCCCCACCCTGCCAGCTCAGAAGGGGACTTCTGCCTGTTGCCAGCTCTTGCCGGCTCTGTGGAGCATGCAGCCCTGGCTGTGCCTCCCCTGCTGCAGCCAGCATCATGACAGCGGCCACTCCAGATGGGCCACCACTGCCATCAGTTGCAATTCCAAGCCATCTTATAACCTTGGGGATGAAAGACACGTATTAAGAAAGGCCTAGATTCCTGCTGTCTTTGTGGAACTCCATATCAGTGTGGATCACCCATTTCTGAGCCATTTTTTAATGTAAAATAATATACTCTTAGGCATTTAAGTCATTTTAGTTAGGTCTCTATTTCTAGTAGCTGACATTTCTAGCTAATATGATACTTCTCTGCAATCAGACATCAATGAAATACGTTGGTTTATTTCATGTGGATGTGATATAAGGAGAAATTATGTAACAATATCTTTGCTTAAAATGATAGGTATTTCTCTTTATTTTTCCTCATTTATGAATTTTAGGTGAGAAGCAATCAGTGCCGGCCACTACTATCTCAACTTTTTAATCTCATCTTTTCCATATTATTACAAAAAATTTGGATAGGTCAATGTGTGGCAGTTTAGAATCACAAAGCTTCGCCAATATGAGCTCGTAGATCTCCTCAACTTTTAACCTTCTGTTTATGTTTACTATTATTGTCCCATTTTAGGCCATTATCATTTAGTCAGTTACTTGGGGCTTCCTGTATCTAAATCTTTTTCACTAAGTCCAATTATCTGCACTGACATCAGAATAACCATTCAATATACATTCTGATTTTTTAAATTGCTTTAAAAACAACTACCTAAATGAACTGGAGAGTAACTAAAATCAGGCAGAAGCTGGATATAAATCAACACTTAAAGGAAAAAAGTGGCAAAAGATGAGATACAGCACTAGAAAGAAATGAGCTATCAAGTCATCAAAAGACATAGAGAAACCTTAAATGCATATTACTAAGTGAGAAAAGCCCATCTGAAAAGGCTACATACTGTATGATTCCAAATATATGACATTCTGGGAAAGGCAAAATTAAAGACACCAAAAAAGATCAATGGTTGCCAAAACTTATGGAGAGGGAGGGATGAACTGACAGAACACAGAGGATTGTTAGGGCAGTGAAACTATTCTGTGTGATACTACAATGGTGAATAAATGTCATTATATATTTGTCAAAATTCATAGAATGTACAACAGCAAGAGTGAGTTCTAGTGTAAACTATGTATTTTGGGTGATAACAATGTGTCAGTATAAGTTCAATTTTAACAAATGTTCTAATATAGTGTGAAATGTCCATAGTTGGGGAGATTGTGCATGTATGGGGACAAGAGTGTATGGGAAGTCTCTGAACTTTCTGATCAATTCTGCTGTGAACCTAAAACTGCTCTAATAAATAAAGTTTATTAATTTAAAAATTTATAATCTTCTAAGAAATATGATAGAATCCAAAGTCTCTACAATATGATTTTTACAAGAACACATAGAAAATTACTACCTACAGGCCATGCTTACAAGAAAAGATAATCAATGAAGACCAACCTCATGATGACTCAAATGTTGGGATTAGCAGAGGATTTTAAAGCAGCTGTTATGCTGTGCTCAAGGATATGAGAAAATATGCTCATAAAGATTGAACAAATAGGGAATATCAGAGAAAAAAACAAAAATAACATCTGAAATTTAAAAAATACTGTGTGGGCTTAACAGCAGTTGAGAGATGATGAAAGTCACTGAACTTGAGGATACAGCAATCAAAATTATCTACTCTGAGAAACAGAGAGCAACAAAGATGTAAATTAAACTGAAAAAAAAAAACTTCATGGTATTGTGAGACAATTGAAAAAAATCTAATATATGTAAATCAGATTTCTAGAAAGAGAAGCAAGTGGGAATGAACCTGAAAAAATATATGACTTAATAATTTGTTAAAAAATATAAATGTACAAAATCAAGAACCTCAGACAACCTCAACTAGAAAAATATGAAGAAAAAATATCATAATCAAATTGCTGCAAATCAAAGAGAAAAAGAAAATCTTGAATGCAGCCAGAGTAAAATGACACATCACATATAGGAGAATCATGGTATGAGTGACTGCCAACTTTTCTTCAAAAACAAGGGAGACCAAAAGACAGTGGCACGACATTTTAAAGGGCTGGAAGAAAATTACTATAAAACTTATATCCATGGAAAAGATCCTTCACAAATAAGAAATACACATATTTTCAAATAAATATAAACTAAACCTTACACCAAAGAAATAAAAATGTATATGTATAAACAGATATGTACAAGAATGCTTGTAGGCTTGTAGCAGCTTTATTCTTAATTCTTAAAGCAAAATAGTATCTACAAGAGCATGGATAAAATGTTGGTATATTCATGCAATGGAGACTACTCAAAAATAAAAATGAATGCAATACGGATATATACAACAACATGGATGAATCTCTAAAACAATGCTGAGTGAAAGAAAGTTTATGCAAAGAGTACATACTGTATGATTCTATTTTAGAACAGTGGTTGTCTGTGGGTGGAGGGGTGGGCATTCACTGTAAAGGGAGTATGAGGCAACTTTTGTGGTGATAGTATTTTTCTGTATTTTCTTTCTCAGTCATTTGTTCAAACTCATGGAATAGTACACTTAAGATATGTGCATGTCACTATATGTAAATTTTATCAAGACAATATAAACAAATAATGAACTCATGTTAATGACAACAACAAAACTATAATCATAACACTTCTACATATCATAGTGGCTTATTCACTCTTTTGTCACACTTATTAAGTGTAATGTGCTCAAGTAAACATTCCATTGCCATGGAAGAATGGTATTTTAACGATGGTAAAGTGAATATTGGATAAATTGCATTTGTGTCACAGAGAGTAAGTTGGTGGATAGATTTCTAATTACAGATAAAATCTTTTAGTCAGTTTTAGTTCTATTCAGAATTCTAATTTTTCCTCATTTTTTCTAGGAAATTGTCCTTTTCACCTAAATTTTCAAATATCTTGGCATGAGGTAAGATTCTTTTTATGCTGTTTTAAATCTCTATTGTATTTATAGAAATGTAATTTTTTAAAATAGGAGGTGATCCTGGTTGGATCACATTCACTCTGTTGGAATTCCATTGTGTCCTGATTTTGAAGTGTTGGAAGTATCCAGGCCAGATATATCACTAACCTAGTTTTAGTCCAGTTTTCTGGAATGAGTTTTCATAATATGTATACATACACAGATAATATAAATAAAGACTAAAAACCTACGTCAGTAAAGGCTTGAGGTTTTGATTTATGAGATATTCCCTCCTCCCTATCATGGCTGCCAGAAGCCTCAGCTCATGCCGTTATGACTCTGATTTGAATTTTCTTTTTCATTTCTGTTACTAGTGGCATAGTACTTTCTTTGTTGCAAGCTTAACTAGGATTTTAAAACAATTTTCTCAAGCAATTCTAAGAAAAATGTCTAGCATTAATGGTTATAGAAATAAAAATGAAAATAAATGAATCAAGCATTTTACTCAAAGGATTGACAAGGAATTACAAAATAAGCAAAGGAAAACAGAAGGAACTAACACAGATAAAACAAAATTGGTGAGTTAGAAAGCTTAAAGAAAAGTAGAGCTCAAGAATACAGTTACAGAGTAATTTGAAAATCAATTAACTAGCTAAGATAATCAAGAAAAAATAATACAAAATAAAGGGGAAAATAAGTAAGAAACAGAACTTAGAATCATGAGACAAGTTTGCTTAAAACTACGCCAAAATGTTAGAACATCTGAAAAAAAGTATAATTTTCTAGGAAAATTATTTGTGAAAGGTGAACTCTGAACACAGAAAACTTTTAAAGAGATCAACTACCACAGGAGAAATAGAGGAAGTAAAGACCTAACTCTTCAAAAGGCCCAGATCCAGACAGCTCTAGGGGAATTTAACTGAACTTTTTAAGATCATATAATTCCAGTGCTGTTTTAAAATGTTCCAGAGCAAGGAGAAAAAAAAATACTGAGTTCATTTTTATAAAGTGAGTAAATACTGATTCACTATCTGAAAAAATGCACAGAAACCTGTATACTGATCTACATGAATACTGGTACAAAAATATTAAACAAATGATATCAAAGAGAACCCAGGATGGCAATAAAAAAAAACTATCACCATTTGGGATTTATTCCAATAATGCAAGAAAGCTTCAATATTAGAGTTATCAACCTAAATAACATAGAGAGAGGCTCTCTTTTAAAAAATGCTATTTATTAGAGAATGGATTTAAACTATGTGCATATTCAAGGAGTTAAAAAAAGAAAAAGGTTTTTTTTTAAAGGAAAAATGAGGAGGATTAAATAATTGTTTTGAGATAATTATCCTTGGCTACAAGGATCGATAACAAGAGTGATACCAGTCTGAGATTGGACAGGCAGTTGCTGGGCAGACAACCTCACGGAAGTATTTTTGTGTGTGTAAGATTGCAATGCCCTTTGTGCAAGGTTGTGTTTTTTGCAGTCTTTTGTGATAATTCTTGTTGTCAGGCATTCATGCATGACAACTCTTCCTTCATGGACTTCCCTGACTCCATTTGTCAGGGTTTTAACACAAATAACTCCCATTTTGATTCTGACAACTTTCACAGGTCTTTATTAGTACATATAATATTAATACATATATAATGAAAAATCACATAATCCTGAATCATATAATGACCTCCACAGATGGTGAATAGGCATTTGACAAAATCCAACAACTACTTGTTATTAAAAAAGTTTTAATGAAATAGAAATTCATTGATATTTCCTTAAAATGAAAATTTTACCTATCCCTGACCAAAATTTAGCATCATAATTGTGATGAAACTTTACAAGCATTTCTCATTAAAGCCAGGGACAAGACAAGTCTGCCAACTCTCATCGCTATAATTATTATTGTAGTCTAGCTACTGAAAAAATAAATAATACAAGAGAAATATATTTGAGGTACAAAATTGGAAAGAATTTAAAACTATCACTATTAGTATTACTATTAGTACACAGAAAATCCAAAATAAGAATAGAAAAATTCAGTAGGGTAGTGAGGTAGAAAATAAAGAGCTTTCATGTCTAAAATACCAAAAGCAATGGCAGCAAAAGCCAAAATTGACAAATGGGATCTCATTAAACTAAAGAGCTTCTGCACAGCAAAAGAAACTACCATCAGAGTGAACAGGCAACCTACAGAATGGGAGAAAATTTTTGCAATCTACTCATCTAACAAAGGGCTGATATCCAGAATCTACAAAGAACTCAAACAAATATACAAGAAAAAAACAACCCCATCAAAAAGTGGGCAAAAGATATGAACAGACATTTCTCAAAAGAAGACATTCAT
>NW_016805130.1:2143103-2148826 GCF_001698545.2 Rhinopithecus bieti | reverse complement strand
CTAGAACTTAAAGTATAATAAAAAATAAAATAAAAATAAATAAATAAAAAAAGAAAAGAGAGAATGAAATAGACGCAATAAAAAAAAGAAAATAAAGAGCTTTCTTATATACATATTACAATATAATATGTAATTTTAAAAATCCAATTTATAATAGCAACAAGAGTTAAAACTAAAAGAATGCAATATATGTATATAAACAACTGTAAACTGCCTCTGAAAGACATTAAAAAATAGAAAAGTAAGAATTAGCATTATATGTATACATTTTATAAATTTTATTTAAAATATTAATAAAAGCAAGTAACAAATATCAACTTTGTTTTCAGTACACAGTTTGATCCTAAAACTCATAGGAAAAATAAACAGTCAAATAGCCAGGAAAGCTCTGAAAAGGAAGAGCAATGAGGAAGGGCCAGAATTACAGAGCAATAAAAAAAATTATATAAGCACCAATGATTAAGTAAAAACTACAGAAATAGAATCAGAAGCGTAAGAAAATTTACTATTTGACATAGGTGGTACTGGAACATTTTGGTAACCATTTGGAAAAACAGATATGGATCCTTAACTCACACTGTACTTTATTTGTGAATAAAGTCCAAATCTAAATATTTCAGTGAAAATTTAATAAAACATGAAAATACTAGAAGAAAACATGAGAGAATTCTTTATAATATGGGGTTAGGGGTGGCTTTTCTATGACCCCACATCTAAAAGGCATTAAACAAAATTGATAAATTTGGCTACATATATATGAAAACTGCATGCCAAATAAAAACTGTAAGACAAATGACTTAACAAAGTGGCAACACATATCACAAAGGGCTAATCTCCGTACTCAATAAAGGCCTTCTACAAATTAACAAGGAAAGGATCCTAAAAGTGAGCAAAAAATATGAGCAGAAAGTTAACAGAAAGGAAATACAAATGGCTTTGACACATTCTAAAGATGTTCAACTCACTCATAATAAGAATAGTATATTATACTTAGAGGATACATTTTTCACCTATCAGACTGGCAAACATCAAAAGTTAGATAAGACTCAGTTGGCAATATTGTGAGGAAACAGACATATTGCTCCTGAGGGAGTATAAGTAGCTATAATTTTCATAGTGAAGTAATTTGGCAATATCCATCATTATTACAAATGCTTATGTCCTTTTACCTAGCAATCCCACTTTTGGGACTTTATCCTTCACACACATAGTCTTCACATGTAGAAAATGGCAAATATATACAAATTCATTATTGGAGAATTTTCTGTAATTGAAAATGGAAACAATTGAAAAAATTTATTAAGTGGGAATAGATAAATTACTGTATATTCTTACAATTTGTCTGCTATACACTACACACACCTAAAAAAAAAAAAAGGAGTAAGGTCTCTACTATAGACTTATGCTAATATTTCCAATTATATTAGTAAAAGAAAGAGTAGAATACAGAATAGTGTGTATGATATGCTATTTTGCATAAGAAAAATTTGATTAGAATAAGATTTTATGTTCATATATGTCTGTATATTAATAAAATATTCTGAAAGGATACATAAGAAACTAATAATGGGTAAGATGTGGTGGCTCATGCCTGTAATCCCAGCACGCCTGTAATCAAGGCGGGTGGATCACCCGAGGTCAGGAGTTTGAGACCAGCCTGGCTAACATAGTGAAACTCTATTTCTACTAGAAATACAAAAAATTAGCTGGGCGTGGTGGATTACAGAATCCCGGCTACTCAGGAGGCTGAGGCAGGAGAATCGCTTGAACCAGGAGATGGAGGTTGCAGTGAGCCTAGATTGCGCCGTTGCACTCCAGCTTGAGCAACAAGAGCAAAACTCCGTCTCAAACAAAAAAAAGAAAAGAAAAAGAAACTAATAATGGCATTTATCTGTGTCTTTGGAGGGCCTGAGAATTGAGTGAATGGGAATGTATTTAAATTATGTGTTTAATTTCATGTGTAATAACTAAATTTGAAGTGTGTCATATTTGTCATTTTTTATCTGTTATGTTTTATGCTTGTAGCTGGAAGGTTGCCATTTTAGTTTACTCCAGAAATCTCTGTTACAAACTTTTTTTTTTTTTTTTTTTAAGTAAAGGCTATTGGAAAAATAAACTGAATAGCTGAGTGCAGATGAGTGCAGTGGCTCACACATGTAACCCTGACAACTCAGGAGGCTGAGGTGGGAGGATTGTTTGAAGCCAGGAGTTTGAGACTAGTCTGGGCAATACAGCAAGACCCTGTATCTACAAAAAAAAATTAAAATTAGCCAGGCATAGTGGAATGGATCTGTAGTCCTAGCTGCTTGGAAAGCTAAGGCAGGAGGATTGCTTTAGCTGAGGAGTTTGAGGTTGCAGTGAGCTATGATCACATCACTGCACTCCAGCCTGGGTGATAGAGTGACACCCTTGTTTCTAAAAAAATTATAATAAAAGAAAAGAAAATAACTTTAAAGTATGTAATTTTAATTGGCATTTTACATAAAATAAATATCATTAATATCTTTTTATTTAGAATGGATTTATTATTTCAACCTAAAGTATGAAGTGTTTTGTTTACTAATACATTTTCATTATTTAAATAACAACTGCATTATTTTTCAGAATCCAGCAGCCATTTTTTGTCTTTTTACTTGGTACTCATTGGTTATAACATAATAGCTTTTAAAAGATTTTCTTTAGTAAGTTGAAAATAATAAAAAAGTATGAGCTCCCTCTGCTGGCTCTGAAGTGGCATATCAAGGTACATTTTGTTTATTTGGAAACAAACTGGCACATGGTACATGCCATTAATGCAATTTGCTAATATTAAGGAGAATAGTTTTAAACTGTGTTTTCCATAATTTTATAAAAGTTAAATTATGCTAATGTGCCACTAATATTGGCAAGTAAGATTAGCATTTTTTTTTTTCTTTTTTTTTTTTTGAGACGGAGTCTCGCTCTGTCGCCCAGGCTGGAGTGCAGTGGCCGGATCTCAGCTCACTGCAAGCTCCGCCTCCCAGGTTTACGCCATTCTCCTGCCTCAGCCTCCCGAGTAGCTGGGACTACAGGCGCCCGCCACCTCGCCCGGCTAGTTTTTTTTTTTGTATTTTTTAGTAGAGACGGGGTTTCACTGTGTTAGCCAGGATGGTAAGATTAGCATTTCAATATAAATTTTAAAGTTGTATTCATTATGTACCTGAGCTATCTGGTATATCCCTATATAGTGCCACATAAGTGTGTTGAAGAGGAAAAGTTTCTGCATGCACCACAACAGGTACAGGAGGATTTTAGTTTTAAAATTTATTATGACTTTTGAATTGCAGTAATCATAAAACCTATGTTGTGTTAGTATATTAATATTTAGTTCATTAAAAATACCATAGTTTTTGTTGTTGTTGTTTTGAGACAGAGCCCAAGTAGAGTGCAGAATCACCCAGGTTCAGATGATTCTTGTGCCTCAGCCTCCGGAGTAGCTGGGATTACAGGTATGCTCACGACGCCCAGCTAATTATTCTGTATTTAGTTGAGATGGAGTTTCACCATGTTGGCCAGACTGGTCTCAAACTCCTGACCTCAAATGATCTGCCCACCTCGACCTTCCAAAACGTTGGGATTACAGCCATAAGCTACCGTATCTGGCCCATATGCATATTTTAAAGCTAGGAAAAATAGAAAATATTTGCATAGTAAGCAGTGACATATAATTCTGAGAATCTATAAAATTTTTTGTCATGACACATAATCTCTGATGCATTGATTTATCATGTACTTTGCAAAATTTCAAGATACTTTTATTTTATGATTTGTTTTATCTTCTAGATCATTGATCTGTGTCTCAGTGGTGATCTTCTCATCCTTCTGTTTATCTACTAAATTCTTTAACTTTTTGTGTTGTACTTAAATCTGCTTAATGATGCCTTTTTAAAAAATTCAAATTTTCATCTCTCTTTTACAAGTTCTACTTTCCTCTTGTTTCTTCTGACTGATATTCTCTCTCAAATTGCTGTCTCTTACATAAGATGCTATCTTTCTTGGTTTGCTCATAAGCTCAATTCTGATTGTTGAAATACTGGGAATTCCACATGTGGTAAAAGGCAAAGGTGTTTGTAGTCAGGGGTGTGCTGAAGCCAGTTGTCACTAGCCTATGAGAGCTGATTATTCATTTTTCAAGAATTCTTCAAGCTAGTTGTTAAAGACAGATTTTATTAAAGCTGACACATAAACTTATATTAAAAACCAACACAATTTTCAAAATCATTTCCTATTTAACTTCATTTTATTATTTTTTATGCTCCTCAGCTAATTTACATCGACTGCATCTGTATGGTGAAAATATAGTATAATGGGGTGCTGCTGTGAATCTCTTTCCAATTCTGCATTCTGTGATCTCATAGTGGTAACTTGAAATCCACCATGGTGGGGACATTTACACAATAACTGGCAAATGCTACAAGGCTGGGCTTTGTCACTGTTTTGTTGACTGTCTGGACATAAAAAAAAGTGATATAGAAAATGTTACCAATACAAAAATTTGGGAAAAATAAACTAAAACCTTTTGTGAAAAAACAATAGGTTTTATGGAATTTACAATAAATAATACTATATATCTTATTATTTGTAAATTCTGTGCTACACATTCTTTATATCAGTGAAACTTAGAACATATATATGTATCCATACATTTTGTTTTATAGAAAGCCACTGGTTGAACATTAACCAGCACACTACTGGAGTCTCTACCCACAAAGGTAGTATATAGGTGGGCAAGCGGTCAATTCTCTGTGAGACTCCTGGGGGAGTCACGGACTTAGTACATCAACAGTAGTGCTACGATTTTAAAATACGTCCATAAATTCTTTGACACATCTTCTATCTAAAGACAGGCCCTGATTTTCCTCCCCATGAATGTGAGCTGTACCTAATGACTAATGAATGTGGTGGAAGTAACCGTGCTAGACTTCCAAGGCTAATTCATAAAAGACATTGTGGGCTCTGTCTTACTCTCTTTTGGACTGCTTGCTTTGGGGAAAGCCAGTGGCCATGCCATGAGGACACTCGAACATCTATGAAGAGGCCCCACATGGTGTGCATGAGGACTCCTGCAACAGCAATTTTAGACCTAGATTCTCCTGCCCCGGACAGGGCTTCAAATGACTGGGGTCCCAGCAGACATCTTGACTGCAACTTCACAGGAGAATTTGAGCCAGAACCTCTCAGCTAAGCAGCTCCTGAAATCATGACACGCAGAAACTGTGATGTGATGAATGTTTGTTGCTTTAAGTAAGCCCCTAAGGTTTGGAGTAATTCATTAGATGGCAACAGATAACTAATATGAGCAGGGAATACTCATTATCCCCATTAAACTTCTTGGACTTTTGGGAGTCAGTGAAATCTAAGACTCTCTCACATGGTGCTATACCAACTTTGTTGAAGGAAGGGTGTCTTCCCAGAGATCTGTGAAAATCAAACTCTATTCAGTATTAAGGAGGTTCAGAAGCCACCAGTACCACTGTTCTTCACTTGTTTGCTTAATCCATGGGAGAGCAAGTTGTGGACCAACTTCCCATGGCAGAGTCCCCAACAGAGGTCAAGGTCCCACCTTCTCCTACCTTCCTATAGGCCTTGGCAAGGATTTGGCTCAAGGGAGGCAAATGTCTTAGAGCTGGAAGAGAGGGAAAGGGAGTTATGGCTAAGTTGCTATTTTTCAAGAATCTCCTGTATTTATATATATATATATATGT
>NW_016805130.1:2134434-2140901 GCF_001698545.2 Rhinopithecus bieti | reverse complement strand
ATAAATAAATATTTTCATGAAAAGCACAAATGAAGGCCAGCATTTATTGTATTCATGCCTTTGGGCCATCTATAAACCTTTTAAAATTTTCTCCTAACTTTATATTAATGGAAAAATATACTAAAAAAAAGGAGGACCAACAGTCTTGTGTATTTTGCCTCTCATACCTACCAAATCATAATTACCAAAATGTCCAAGGCCATTTGTATCTATTATTTGTATCCTTTATTAGAGACATTCCATTTTACATTTTTTGTTGATATATTCATATATTTATAGTCCAAATATTGAGGAAATGAACTAATGCATGTGATTTAGTATCACTATTTTGTGGTTAGCTTTTTAATTTTAGTATTTTATTTGTCTATTTTTAATTTAATAGCTATTGCATTCTGTCAGTTAACAAAGCCTGAATTAAATAGCTATCACATTCTGTCAATTAACAAAGCCTGAATTGAGTCTGGCTCTGGGTCTTACAGCAGGTAACTTGTTTCTTCCATTAGTTTTCCAGCTGACTTCGGAAAAGTCCTTGCACATGCCCAGACCCCAATTTTGTCATCTGTAAATATGAAGATACCGAATTAGGTTATTCTTAAACTCCTATTCAGTTTCTATACTTTTAAACAGTTATTGAATAAAATACTAATCATATAAAAGGATACAAAAAAAACTGAATTCTTATCTGAAACAGATTAAAATTTACTTGGCAAAAATAAATTCATATAAAGAAGTAGCTGGTCAGTTAACTATTAGAAGAAGTCACAAGAAGGAGAAGGGAGTAGAGGCTGTAGGGGTTAGGGAAACTCAGAGGAAACAGAACACAGTGTAAATCTAAAGAATCTGAAGTTGATGGAAAAACCCAAGCAAGACTTCATAAGATCATTATTGCTTTTTCAGCTCCCAGAAAGTTTTATAATGATAATTTGCACTAGGTTTGTTTTGGTGTTTTGTGTACTTGTATGTCTGTGATTTGAATTTGTCTTTCAAACTTACAGCTCTCCAACTCATATAAATTAGTATCTACCTTCTGGAAAATTACATGCAAAAAGTTAATAGTTTATTAAAGAAAAAGAATTAGAATCTGGTTCTTGTTAAAGTATTATAGTCAAAACTTTTAGCATGCCAAGTGATCTCTCAACTTCTATTTGTAATAAATCCCTCTTCCTTACTCAAAGTGATAGGCATATACTTAAGCAAAGTCAATTAGATTCTCTATCTTGATAATTTGTATCTCAACACCCAGGGTGGGTGATTGTTATTGAGTCAGCTGAATGCAGCAGCATTCTATAGAAAAAGCCCATGACTGAACAAGTTTTGGCAGCTCTGATTCCTAGAGATTTGATGGTTGCTGTTGCCTTGGAAGCCTATTCAGCATTTCCTTTGATGCAATGAGTTACTTTAATTTCATTTTTTAAAACAAAATTTATTCTCATATAAGTAAATTGACTATGGATATTGGTTGAATGAATGGAAGTACAAGCTGTGTTGTAAGAAAAATATATGTCAACAGAGGTCGCGAGCCTCAGTGTGTGTTTGTTAGGCGTTGTATCAATGTTCACTACCCCAAGCTTAGTGGCTTAAAAACATTTATTACTTTTCACCATTCTGTGAGTTGCTGGGGAGTTCTTTTGGTTTGCACTATCTGTGCAAGTTGGTTGGTTTAGGATGGTCTCACTCACATGCCTGGTGGTTGCCAGGCTGGATCTTACTGGTATCTCATCACATGGCAGCCTCAGCATTCAAGCACTTTTCTAGTTGTTGCTTGCATCACATTTATTTTTATCTCATAATATTTACCTTAATCTCACTAGCAAAGCAAATCACTTGGACAAATCCAGAATCAATGTGGGAGGACACTACTCAAAGCTCTGAATATGGGAAGTGTGAACAAATTGAGAGGACATTACTGTAGAAATTTACCAGGTGCTTGGAAATATGAGTAGAGATGGCTTTTAGCCTCCTCTACCTTTCTAGCTCCTTAAAATGCAAAACAAACAAAACCCTGAAATTCTTTTGTTTTTTTAAACTAGTTCATTTTATTTTTTCCTCTTTCTCTGGGAGATTTACAAATATCAAAGAAAGCCCGTTAAAAAAAAAAAAAAAAAAAAAAACCCCTTTCTTGGGGACTAATGTTTCCCTTCATGGCCCCTTGAGAGTCAGACAAGTGTCAATCAACGTTTCAAAATGGTAATTATAATGTAGGAAAAAAGTGATAGACTTTAAAAGGTATCATCTATTCTATGTTAGATTTTGGGAATAAAACAGTGGATGAAAAAAAGCTTTTGCCTTCAAGGAACCTAATCTTTTAATAATACAACATGATGTAATTGTAACAGAGATAAACACTGTGAACACTCAGCCCAGTCAGGGAAGGTTTCCTGGAGAAAGTGACTTTTAAGGTAAGTCCTGGAGTTAGATGAAGGATAGGGTTGGGCATGGTAAATGTTCTAAACCGAAGGGGCTCTTTGTGCAAAGAACACAGTGAAGGACACCATGGCTTGTTTGTAGAAACAGATTAAGGAATTTACAGTCTATGCACCAAAATATTATAGTGCTCTCTCACTTGAAATTCAAAATAAAAATAATGCTAACTATAAAATTACATGTAGGGAAGTCTTTCTGATTTTTCCCATGTTCTCATCATTTAAAAAATAATAAATACTCTAAAAATATATTCATGCCCCTGTGTTGATGATTTATTCAGCATATACCAGTTTGTCTATTGCATAATGCAGTACTATTCTGGGAACTGCAGAAACATGGTATTACACCATTGTAGAATGTAAAAAGTGGAGAATGGGAGAAACTGAAGAGCTAGGCAGGTGTCAATTAATGAAAGATATAAGAAAGCATGTGGTTAAGGATGTGGTGTTGATTACTGACCTGAGTTCAACCTCTGCCATTGATTCATTCTATACACTTGAGCAACTTGAAGCTTAATTTCCTCAGCTGTAAACTGGGAATGCTAAATTGTGAGAATAAATAAATGTAAAGCATTTAGAACAGTGCTTAATACCATAAAACACAGTTAATTTCAATTAAGTATTATAATTAATAAATTTGTACTTTAGCCTGGGATATGGGAAGCCAATAAAGGTTTACATGTTTAGAGGAGGCTTTAATGGGTTTCCTTGGCTGAAGTGTATCATCTGGGTTGAATGACAATGAGTAGTATGCCTAGGAGGAAGACTCAATAGATATTAATTGGGATATTAATTGGATAGTGGTAAAAGAAGAAAGATGATACCTAGATTTTTGACTTGAGCAATTAGATGATGGTGGCTTTCTATGAGTGACATATCACAGGAAAGGGGCAAAACTGGTTAGTGAAGATAATGAGTTTAGTTTTGGAGACTGATTTGAAATGCCTAGAAGACATCCAAGTAATGACCTTTGGGAAACATCGGCATGGATATAGGAGTTTAACTAGTAAAAATAGGTAAGATGGGTTGGGGATCATGTTTAGATTGAAAAAAGGACCAACAGGAATTCCAAGGCACATCCATATGAAGTGTGGTTGAAGTCCAAGAAGGATACTTTAGAGGGTTCAGAAAATCAGGGGAAAAAAACCTAAGATTGTGATACAGTAAAATAGTGGGGAAAAGCGTTTCAAGAAAAAAACGTGAACAATGTTGTCAAATGTTGTATTTGGTCAAATAACACAGGACTAAATGTGGACATTACATTTAGTCAATGTCAGTGAAAAGCAAATCACTGATAACCTTGGCAAGAAGTGTTTTGGTAAAATGATGGAGACAGAACTAGTTCATACTGAACTGGAGTGATGGGAGGAGAGGAAGCTGAGACAGTAAGTACAAACAACTCTTGTTTGCCTGTAAAGAGAAAAGAATGGTCGCTGAAAGCAGATCTTCAATTGATAGAGCTGAATAGTTGTTTTTTTAATGATAGACACATGTCTATTATTTTGAAAATATCAACACCATTAAACACTCTAGTTTAAACTTACTCTAGTTTAAACACATGGACCATTACAATATTGTCTTAATTGTTTCCTTCTTCTACCACCCCCATTGTATCTTTCTTGGCTACCCCTCCCTCAGCCCCATACACACTCCATACAAATCTAATTATAGCCTTCCCTTACTCATCTAAGCCAGTTGTAGAAGGCTTTTCCTTCTTGAACTAGAACGGGTATACCTCTTAATATTCTCTGGTGATAGAGATCAGAGAAGCTATGGGGCCTCACACTGCTGGTAAGTGTTCATCTCTTTCCAGTAATTCATCTGCTGGTGTTTATTATTACTTAATAGTTCACAAAAGGAAGGGTGGTGGCCCCCACTTTGCTCTCAGTATTGACTGGTCCCCCTGCAGGTACTCTTCCCTCCCTGGGTCCTACCACACCTAAGCTTCCCAAACTGAACAAATGCCAATGGTGTTTTCAGTAGTAGTTTCATAGATGCATTCTAAAACATACCAAAGCAGTACAGAGTAAGAGGACTAAGAGTTACTCTATTAATACACTGAGCTCCTTATTCCTCTCCTTTATTTCACATGAGAGGATAAAGTTCTTACATTTTAGGAAGGCACTGTCCAACAAAAATATGTGAGCTGCATATGTAATTTTGTTTTCTAGAGGCCACGCTTTTAAATAAAAAATAGTAATAAAAAGGTGAGGGCCAGGTGCGGTCACTCACACCTGTAATCCTAGCACTTTGAGAGGCCGAGGCAGGCAGATCACTTGAGGACAAGAGTTCAAAACCAGCCTGGCCAACATGATGAAACCCCGTGTCTACGAATAATACAAAAAAACTAGATAGGCGTGGTGGCAGCTGCCTGTAATCCCAGCTACTCAGGTGGCTGAGGCAGGAGAATCACTTGCACCTGGGAGGCAGAGGTTGCAGGGAGCAGAGATCGCGCCACTGCACTCCAGCCTGGGCAACAGAGTGAGACTCCATCTCAAAAAAAACAAACAAACAGTGAAATTAACTTTATTAATATACTTTATTTAACATATTAATAGGCCAATATATCCAAAATATTATTCTTTCAATGTGCAAGTAATGTAAAAATTGAGATATTTTACTTTTTTGTTGTTGAGGAACAACACGTGAAAAACATTGTTCACATTTTTTCTAAGGCTTTGAAATTTGGTGCACATTTTATGCTTACTTCACATCACAATTCCAAATAGTCACAAGAACTCAACAGCCACACATTGGTAGTGGCTATGGTATGTGGCAGTGTAGTTTGTTCTACCCCCTATGTTTACTATTCATTTACTATGAAAACACATGATGAATGTTGCTTCCACAGCCAGGAATTGGTCCAGCTGATGTTGTTAAGGGAGTCAACTCTTTCTTCTGGGAAGGAAGGATCAAATCCTGTCTGAGCTCTGGCAGTTACATGAAATGCAGGCTGTGAGCTCATTCCTAAATTCTGGTTCACCCTGTATGGTAGATTATATTATAAACTCATTTATGTTTGCTGCTCCTCCTTGCTCCAGTCTATTTTGAATCAGGCTTGGTCACATGACTTGCTCTGGCCGATGAAATGTGGAGAGAAGTGAGCAGAAATTGTAGGAGACAAAACGTGGTTTGCCATAATCTCTTTTGTGTCCACCATTATGACTGACAATGTCCCAAACAGACAGAGGCTGCTCCATCAGCCTGGGACCTGGGGGGAGGACCACGTGGAGTAGAGGTGTAGCTAACCTGTAATGGACATGCAGGGTGTGAGAGGAATGAACCCTTGTTGTTGTTCATTACTGCAGCCAAACCTAGCCTCTTCCTAACTTATGTACTATTGTTTGTGGGTGATGCAGACTGTTTTTTCTCTTTGTTGTCTGGAGAATGGGACAGTGCAGCTTCAAAGCTTTCGACAGTGTCTCCTAAGGGCATTTCATTATGCCTGATGTTTGTTATTGCAATGTTATTGGTTGTTTTCCTGGCTTAGGTTTTGACCCCCAATAAAAATGGCCTCAAATTTCAAAAGCCCTAATTAAGGTTCTACATCATTACCTTTTTCAGTTTTGTCCTAAGGCTACTAAGGAACTAAGAACAATATGCAAAGGTGAATTTTCTTCAAAAGATTATCTGTGCCTTCCCGCACTTCAATTAGTAAGCAAATAAGATTTTTTTTCTGATTTTTTACCCCTGATTTTGGCTTTGGGAAAAGCCAAGGGCAGAGATACCTCTACAATAAATATTTGTTGAAAAAAAAAGGAATGAAATGAAATGATATGATAGTAGCTTTCTAGGTGGGATCATATGCATATAAACATGTGCATATCTAC
This sequence comes from Rhinopithecus bieti, assembly GCF_001698545.2. Classification (NCBI taxonomy): domain Eukaryota; kingdom Metazoa; phylum Chordata; class Mammalia; order Primates; family Cercopithecidae; genus Rhinopithecus; species Rhinopithecus bieti. Next base: position 2,134,648 of record NW_016805130.1, on the reverse strand, counting down.
TTATGAAATCTATGGTGAAAGTTTGTGAATCTGCTTTCTCTTGAAGTGGTTAAGTATTTATTCTTATAATATGCATTTATTCTTATAAATGCATTTATTCTTATAATATGGATTTATAATATGAATTATATTATAATTCATATTATAATAATATTATAATTCTTATAATATGGATATATAAAATGCATTTATTCTTATAATTTTCTTATAAATG
>NW_016805130.1:2084518-2134315 GCF_001698545.2 Rhinopithecus bieti | reverse complement strand
TTCTTATAATATTATTATAATATGAATTATATTATAATTCATATTATAATAATATTATAATTCTTATAATATGGATATATAAAATGCATTTATTCTTATAATATTCTTATAAATGCATTTATTCTTATAATATGGCATTTATTCTTATAAATGCCATTTGTAGTGTGACAGGTGAGTGAACCCCAGGATTCTTGACTTTGTCTGAGCTGACAGACTGTCACCTAGGTTATAGGTTTTATTCTCCAATGTTCATTCATTCAACAACAGAACCTGCCACGTGCTATCAACTTCTCTAAGCAAAAGAGATACAGCTGCGAAAAAGACAGACAAAATCTCTGCTTTCCTGAAACTTCCTTTGTAGCCAGTCTGTTAAGACATTCCCAGAAATCTTTTTGTTTTCTGGGTCTCTCTGCCTTAACAGATTTTTTTAAAAAACGTTTTTTATTATGGAAAATTTTAATATGTAAGAGCTCAAAGAATTATAACCATCCCCATCATCCAATTTCAACCACAATCAACTCATGTCCAATCTTATTTCATTGATACTCTACTCTCTCTCCTTATTCCATTTCAAATCATTTTGATAACACAGGTATCACATCATTTCACTTACATGATCTTTAATAATATTACATACATGTTTTTCCTCTGGATGCTGAGATTTATACTTACCCGTCCTCATTTGACTGTATGGGAGACTTTGTGTCTGCATGCCTGTGTGTGTGAACATGCAATATATGTAAACATACCTTTTTAATATTATGATTATTACCCACCATAACCATATCCATCAACAGTTCCACAGCACCTATAGAGATGGAGTCATAATTCATCATGGGTACAAACAGAGTGCCCCCTGAAGAGTTGGTGATTGCATCTCAAAGCTTTTTAGGTAGGTGTGGTGGCTCATGCCTGTAATCCCAGTACTTTGAGAGGCCAAGGCAAGCAGGCAGATCACTTGAGCTCAAGAGATCAGCCTGGGCAACATGGTGAAACCCCGTCTACCAAAAATACAAAAAGGAAATTAGCCAGGCGTGAGTGTCATGTGCCTGTGGTCCCAGTTACTCAGGAGGCTGAGGTAAGAGGATCACTTGAGCCTAGGAAGTAGAGGTTGTAGTGAGCTGAGATTATGCCACTGTACTCTAGTCTGGGTGACACAGAGACTCCATCACACACACACACACACACACACACAAAAACAAAAGCAAACAAAGCTTTTTGTTTTTTGGTTTTGGTTTTTTGAGATGGGGTCTCAGTCTGTTTCCCAGGCTGGAGTGCAGTGGTGTGATCTTGGTTTGCTGCAACCTTTGCCTCCTGGGTTCCAGTGATTCTTCTGCCTTAGCCTCCCAAGTAGCTGGGATTACAGGTGTGGGCTACCGTTCCCGGCTAATTTTTGTATTAACATAGAGACATGGTTTTGCCATGTTGGCCAGGCTGGTCTCAAACTCCTGACCTCAGGTGATCCACCCGATCAGCCTCCCAAAGTGCTGGCTTACAGGTGTGAGCCACAGCACTCGGCCTTAAAAAAGCTTTTTATGCCAGAAGTGCTTTGGTCCAATTTAGGGGGATATGATAGTATGTCTTTTTTTTTTTTTGAGATGGAGTCTCGCTCTGTTGCCCTGTTGCCCAAGCTGGAGTACAGTGGCGCAATCTCAGTTCACTGCAACATGTGCCTCCTGGGTTCAAGTGATTCTCCTGTCTCAGCCTCCCACCCAAGTAGCTGGGATTACAGGAACCCACCACCATGTCCAGCTAATTTTTTTATGTTTAGTAGAGATGGGTTTCACCACGTGAGCCAGGCTGGTCTCCAACTCCTGACCTCAAATGATCTGCCTTCCTCATCCTCCCAAAGTGCTGAGATTACAGGTGTGAGCCACTGTGCCTGGTCTGGGATATGATACTATCTATGTATGTCTTCTGATCTCAGTTTACAACACCAGTAATTGCTCAAGTGTTTCCTCTTGAATTACCTAAGGATATCACAGAAAGTGTTATTTTTCTTTGCAAGTCATCAGTGTCTAGTCTTAGATAAGAAAACTATATTCCCTTTATTAACATGCCCTTGATCTTCTAGGAAAATAAAAACCCTTGAATTATTATATTAGAGTACGATATGCTTCCTGTTTTTATTTTAAAATTCCCAAATTTAATCAGATTCTCTCTTAAAAGAAGTATGCGTTGGTGTGTTCATATTTTAAATTCATCCTGCCACACCAAAAACCTTTCAATGGCTTCACATCATTATTTTAAATAAAATCCAGTTCCAAAATCTTAACATGAAATTTTTTTTACCTCTAACTTGACTGACAGCCATTTCCCATGTCCCCAATTTGATACCCTCCCACCACTCTGTCCTTAAGATCCTGACTCTTCTTTACCTCAGGAACATCCCACAGGCTATTATGTGTGCTGGAATGTTCTTGTCTCTACTTTGATTCACATGACTTTTACTCATTATTCACTTTTCTTAACCATGTAAGTATCATATCCTTAGAGAAACCATGCTTGAGCCTTTACAGTCTAAATTGCTAAAATGGTTCATAGTTTCCTCTTTCATAATACTTAAAATTTTATTATTAACTATGATTTTAAAATGTACAAAAATGGAATGAATCAGATGATTAAATTTGTGTTATAGTGTTCTCTGGGGAGTGGATGCTGAGATGGGGTTAAAAGTGCAAAAAGTTTACTGGAGAGTAGCACCTGTGAAATGGAAAGCGGGGAAGCAGAATTGGGTGGGAGAGCCATTAGATTACCATGCAGGTCTGACAATACTTCTGCCATCCCAATATCGAGCAGGTCCTTATCCCTTGCTCAGTCTTGAGCTGGGGATGGGCATGCGGGAGAGGGTTTGCCCTGAGAATAGTGTAACTTCAACTTGAAAGCTGAGGTGAACCTAGAAAGAATTAACAACTGGAGGCTGTCATGTAACTATGGTCCTTGCACTTGGGCAGTGAAGGGAGATCTGAGCTGCACACCCCTGTGACTGCTATGCATTGTAGGATGTCAACTCAATCCAAATTAATCCATAACTTCAATGAAGATTTTGTTTTTTTACAAGTTCAACCATCTTGTTCTATGTATTTGGAAAACTAAAGGTTCACATTTATTTATGTATTTATTTATTTAGATGTAGTTTTACTCTGTCGCCAAGGCTGGAGTACAATGGCACAATCTCGGCTCACTGACAACTCCACTTCCCAGGTTCAAGCGATACTCCCACCTCAGCCTTTGGCCTGGGTACTGCAGGTATGTGCTAACTTGGCTAATTTTTGTATTTTTAGTAGAGATGGGGTTTCACCATGTCGGCCAGGCTGGTCTCGAACTCCTAACCTCAAGTGATCTGCCTGCCTCGGCCTCCCAAAGTGCTGGGATTATAGGTGTAAGCCACTGTGCCAGACCAAGATTCATATTTAGCCAAGTTAAATTTGAAAAAGAGCAAAGAAGAGGGATTTGCCTTATTATATATTAAGATATTCTATAATACAATACAACAGTAAATAAAAACAACATGGTACTGGTGTAGGCACAGACAAAATGACCAATTGAAAAATAGGTCAGAAGCAGAACACAAATGAAATGAAAACAGAAAGATATAAGTGGCATCAAAAATCAAACAGGAAGGAGACTGGGCACAGTGGCTCACACCTGTTATCCCAACACTTTAGGAGGCCGAGGCGGGCCGATCACTTGAGGCCAGGAGTTCAAGAACAGCATGGCCAACATGGTGAAACCCCATCTCTAATTAGATGGGCATGGTGGTACATGCCTGTAGTCCCAGCTACCTGGGAGGCAGAGGTTGCAGTGAGCCAAGATTGCGCCATTGCACTCCAGCCTGGGAGATGGTGAGAGACTCTATCTCAGGGAAAAAAAAAAAAAAAAAAAGAAAGAAAGAAATCAACAGGAAGGAATAAACTGAGTAGACTTATAGAAAAAAAAATGGCCTAGATCCTCACTTTACACCACAAACAGGGATGTATTACAGAGAGAATAAAGACTTAAATGTGATTCTAAGTAGAGTAATGGACTGTAAAAGAAATAGAAGAAAATACAGAATCTCTTTGTGATCTGGAAATGCAGACTGTTTTTAAACAAGACTTCAAAAGCACTATTGAAAGTAGTAAGACTGTACTCAACTGAAGAAGACAGCTGGAAAAACCTGAGGAGGAATTCAGCACACTATAGAGAATGGGATCAGTGCAGCTGAAAGAAGAAGGCAACTTACGGTAATAAACCATAAAGAAATACAGGTCTGTTAGAGGGTATATCACTCTCTCGCCTATCTAAAATATTTTCTGCCTCTGCTTCCTTCCTATTTAAAACAAAGCATGTGTCTTCAATAAACACTTTTTGTTTCAGACAGAGTTAAGAGCAGATAGTAGAGAGGAATAAACTTGAGTCCAGTCCTTAAAAGAGCTCATAAGGCCGAGAAAGATGAGAAAACTAAATAAAACGTTTTATTTTTATCTGTCCTCACTATCTCTTCCCAGTAAATGTTTTAACTCCCGTTCTACAGGTAGGGAGCTAGACCTTTGTCTAGGGTATCACTGAGGTACTGGCATTTGAGCAATAAGGAAAATCATTCTGGCAAAAGGGAACAGCGCTAATAAAGTCACAAGGCCTTGAAAGAACATGCTGTATTGGAAAATGTTAAGCACGTAACCTAATACTGGACATTCCAAAATGTACGTTACTGAATAGAGAAAGTAGTCTATGGCAGCTGTTTAGTCTTCTCTTAGTAGAATTGATGATTACATCAGCTAATTGTCACCTTTGAAGGCAGGGCCAAAGAAGATGAAGCAGGGATAAATGAAGGATAAATGTTAATGGTTAAGGAAGAGAAGCATTCTAGGAAGCAAAAATGACTCGCCGTGGAGTGATAATAAACACTGTACTATAAATTTAGAGGAGGAAGATATTGCTATCAGCCACAGTGGCCAGGAAAGGCTTCATGGAAGTGGTAGGGCTTCCTTTGGTCATTCAAAAAATATAGTTGATCCTTATTACTTGCAGATTCTGTATTTGTGAGTTTGCCTACTTGCTAAAATGTATTTGCAATGCCCAAATCAATACTTGGAATGCTTTTGCAGTCACTTGTCGACATGAACAGAGGTAAAAAATCTGAGTCACGTGATGCACGTTCCCAGCTTTAGTGAAACAAGGGGATGCTCTGCCTTCCTGTTTTAGCTCTCACACTGGAAACAAGTGTCCTTTTCATGGTCTATTTAGTGCTATATTTGTTGCATTTTGAGCTTTTGTGATTTCACTGTTTAAAATGCCCCCCAAGTGTAGTAATGAGGCTATCTAGGTCCCTAAGTGCCAAAAGGCTCTTCTTTTTAAAGAGAAAATACATACACCATGCAAGCATAAGTTATAGTGCCACTGGCTATGAGTTCAATGTTAATGAATCAACTATATTAAATAAGGTGCCTTAAAATTTTTCTTCTGCCTACATAAGGTGCCTTTAAAAAGAAACACACATAAAGCAAGCTATTTATGGGCTGGTTGACAAACATTTGATAAGAGGCTTGAAGGAACCTAATCCTGTATTTCTCCTAGTAGCAATGGTTCCATATTCACCAATTAATTATTTGTGGCTTTTTTACAGAACCACTGTAAATAAGAATTGGCTGTATATATTAGTGGCTGTTCTTGAAGCGGGGGATTCAAAGCTATAATCCACTAAAGAACAGATAATCACATACTCATAGCAAAATATAAACCTATGAGTGCTATAAAAGAAGCAAACACAGGCTGATGTCAGAACATCTCAGAGGAGCTCTTGCTTCAGATAAGGGAGGTGAAGGATGGATTTCCAAAGGTGATGCTGCATTTTGCACTGCAAAAATGCACTGCATTTTGACGCGTAAGTACGAATCCATCAAATGAAAGGTAGAGAAATGCATTTTGCAATGGCTCAATTTAGTGAGAGGACACACTTCTGTGGAGACAAACGGTTACTCCATCTTGAATGCTAATTTGTCATGTTGACTTCTGATTAGGCCCAGTCCTGTGATTATTACTTTATTTACTGTCCTTAGTGTAAGAACAAAGCAACCCTGATGTTATCACACAAATTACAGGCTATGATGCATATAGCATTCTTGCCTGTCTGGAGGGCTGCCTTTAAATGTCTCTATAGAGTACGTACACCCTTTCCTTATGGCACCTAAGTACTGGTCTGGGGAGTAATAGGGCAGAGATCTACCTGTCTTGCTGCCACTCAAGACCATGCTTCTGTCTGTAAGTTACCCCCAACAAAACACTCTTTACTGACCAAACTGGATTGTCTGCTTTGTTCATTTGATTTCTCCTTTGATATCTGGGGGGCACCTTGCATAAAGGGCCTTTTCATGGAACAATTTCTTTTAAGGAACTCAAAATAGTTTAGGATGGCTGGAGCAAAGACTGAAAGGCACTGAAAGGAGTTTGTAGGCAAAAAGGAAGGTGTCTGATTTATGAAAGAACCTTTATAGGATGTTAAATAATGTGTTTTATTCTACAGATAATGTGGAAGTTGAAGATTTTAAGCAAGAAAGTGACATGATTAGATACAAATTTTTGAATTATTGCTATTAAAGGCAATGATTATGAGGGTAACTGAAGATGAACTGATGGAGGTCAGCATAAAAGGCAAAGATATTAAAAGGCTTTTGCTATTATTTAGGAAGAATAAAAGACTTTAAATAAGACAGTGACAGTGGTATGAGAGATGGATGGGCAAAGTTTGAGCAATCAGGGAAAGAAGTAGAAGCGTTCTCTGTGGAAAATAAAGTGAACAAATGTTTGGAGAAAGGGAGGGTGAGCAAATCAGTTTACCTGGGGTATACAGTATTTGATAGAAGCTTTGGAAGGCTGAAGTGGAGAACCAGAGTCATGGAATAGCTGGTGATAAGGCTGAAAATATTGGTGACATCAGCCTGTGGCAAGGCTACAACAAAGACTAAACAAATATAATTTTAACTTTTGGCAGTATTAAATTTATAAACAAATTTTATTGTAAAATACATATAAAACCTACCGTTTTCATTAAGTATATGGTCCACTGCATTAAGTACATTCATATTGTGCAACCCACACACCACCACTCATCTCCAGAATCTAAATCATCCTAAACTGAAACTCTATTATTCACTGAAAAATAACTCCTCATTTCCCCTTCTCCTGGGCACCCTCTCCACCCCTGCTCTTGCTACCATTCCAGCTTCTGTCTCTAGGAGTTTTGACTACTCTAGATACTTAATGTAAGTAGAATCATAATATTTGTCCTTCATGTCTGGTTTATTTCACTTAGCTAAATCACTTTAATCAACACCCTGGTTATTCAGTAGCTGGATTCTAATTTGTATTCTACTCTATATGCTGTATTTTAAAACAAATGTCTTGCTTTGTAGTTCATAATCTTTCCACTTAATCCTTAAGGAGACTTCACTCTAGCAAATTACAAACTCAGAGTTCCTAAGAACAATTTAGCCTATCGGTGTCTCTCATAAAGAGCTTTCATTTATCTACTTACTGAAAATGTCTTTAGATTGTGAATATTTTCATTCTACTACAGTTCATGGAACGTAGACCCTTCGTAAAATTCCACCTAGTATCTAAATACAACTCAAGCAGGAATCAAACTTATTTGATCACCCAGGAAAATAGTTTGTTTATTTGGGTTGCTGATATGAAGACTCTCTCTTTTGATACTATATAATTTCCCGATGTGAGATAGGGCTGAATTTGCTCTAAATAAAGAGCATTTTAAAAATAACAAAACTTATCTTTATCTGGGGGAAAGTGCAGGCTGGAAACTACCTGAGAGACGTGAAGGTTCTCTCACCTTTCCCTTGGGGCATCCCTGAGTCATTAGGGCTCTACCAACAAGTTGAGTACTGTTGGACAAGACACTAATCCTCTAGCGGTCTCATTGGGCTCCATTAGACCAGCCTGTATTTATAAACCTCGTTCACATCACAGCATACACAGAATATGGTACTGGTAGGGCACTTAGGTAAATTGACGAGGTAGCGCGCTCGGCACCTGGAGCCTACGGGCCGCCTGGTGTCGCGCACGCGGGTGTGTACGCTCTCAACTAGCGATCCATTCGGCAGGTCCGTTCCAGCTGGTAAGACCACGGCCGTCTTACCGGGGACTAGCTAGGGCTCCTGCTGTTTCTGAAGTCAGCGGTCTTTTCCTCCTTGTAAGAAACAAGTTCTTTATATCATAAAGATAAGCAAAGAATAAAAAGGCACAAAGGCCCCAAGCAAAGCACACACTCAAAAAGCGAACTACAGCACTCGACCCGCGCATTCTCCGCCGACCTTACGTCTCTTCCCAGCGGGCTCCAGGAACCACCGCGAGACTTCATCAATTCTCGCGAGATTTTTCGGCAGCCATCTTCTTGGGGGTGCTGGGAGCCAGGAAGACCCCCTGAATCGTTCCCATTGAGCTGCCCTTCGCCTTCGCTTTCTTTACTTTTGCCTTTTCGACGTAGCCAACAAGCACCTGGTCCCGAGGCTGAGAGAACGCCTGGGTCTAAGCGCGTGTCGCGCTTCCGGTCTGGGTAGATTTGCTGGGGAAGAGGGAAGGGGGAGGGCCCGGGCAAACCGTTGCTTCTTCAGCCCGGGCCGGGGTCCGGGAACGGGGAGCTCCTAGCATCCCGTGCACTTGCGGCCTGCGGCGGTCCCTGCAGAGCTGTTCGCCGACCGGGGCCCGCGGGAACCTGCCACCGGCGCCTCCCACCGCGGCCCACGCGGGCGGCGCGCGGAGGAGGGGGCGGGGGCAGCGGCGGCTGTAGCGGCCGCGACCTGGGCGGGCGGAGGAGTGTGACGGGCCTTAGGGCCGCTGTGGATGGTTTCTAAAATGATCATTGAAAACTTCGAGGCACTCAAGTCCTGGCTCAGCAAGACTCTCGAGCCCATGTGAGTATCCGGGGGATATCTCTTTGCAGGGATGGCAGTGGGAGATAGGCGGAACCACAGATCTGTGCGGTTTCCCCGAGCGCCTGCAGTGGAGGCCGAAGCGGTGAACGGAGGTCCCAGGGCTCTGTGGCTTTTCCTCCTCGTCCACCTCGCTTCCAGGTTCAAGATACCCCCAAGAGCCTGACTCGAGTTTTATTTTATTGCTGAGCTGGTCTCATTTTCCCGGTATATGTAGACCGATTCCAACCCCCCACCCTCAATATTTTCCGAGGGCCTCAAAATCGGTTTATTTTAGTGAAACCGACTATATTTTCTTTTCTACAGACTATTTTACCTTGTTTTTCTAAATGAAGTAGACGGCCTTTATTAGGGATTCGGGCAGTTCTAGCTTAAATCACTCACGTTTCACCTAAATACAATTCCTGAAAGCAAGGCCACGTCTCCCATGTGCTGTCTGGCTCATCTGCACCTCTCTTCGCTGATTGAAGATGTAACAGGTGCTGAGGTGGCCAGTAAAATTCCCCTTTCCCGCCTACACGTTCGTTAGCTTGGAGAGGAGGAAGAAAATTGAATCTTCATACATATGGAATATTTAGCAGTTTTAAGTGGGATGCTATAGATAGACTTTGTCTTGGGGGGGAGCCCTTAGAGTGCTGAAATAGTCTTAGATTGGAAAATTTAAGGAGTGTTTTGACGACTTGTTAATACTAAATATAACATGGACCAAGTGCTTTATCAGAACTGGTTGATTTATAATAATGCAATGAGGAAAATTCACGCATTTAATGAAGTTATTAGGTACCTACTATGTACTACGGGACGCTTTGGGGATAGAGCTTTTAAATTCTAAAATCGACAAGAGATAAATCCAGATATTAATAGAGCTGTGACTATTGTAATAATCATGTAAAAGAGTGATTATGAGGGAGGCTACTTCACATTGGTCAAGGAAGGACTCAGAAGGTGACATTGGAGCAACATCTAAAGAAGCGAAGGGACCATCTGTGTCAAAGTCTTGGAAAAGAACGTTTCTTGCAAAAGGAAGAGCGAATGAAAGGCACTGTAGGAGAAGTAATTGTGGTGTGTTTCAGGAAGAGAAAGGCCACTGTGGCTGGAAGGAGCCTTGTGATGAGGGAGAGAATGTAAAGACAAGAAGTTGGACAAGTAGGTAGGGGCCACATCATGTATGGGAAGACGTGAGATGATTTAAAGCAGACAAGGACTGATTTAATTTTGTTTTTACTCTGCATATTTTGTAGAGACTGAGAGGGCAAGAATGGAAGTAAGGAGACTATTCAGAAGCATATTGTAGGCAGAGATGTGGCTAGTTTGCATTAGAGTGATGGTGGAGACAGGCAGATCCAAATACATTTCGTAAGTAAAATTAATGGATTAAATGTAGGAGATGAGGGAAAGGGAAATCAAGGGTGATGATCGCCTTAGATAATCCAAGCAATTGAATGGGTTATAGTAGAGAAGGCAGAGAACAGGTTAAAGAGAGAAGGAAAGGGGTTGGCTAGTTTTGATAATAAATACAGTAAGTATGAAGTCTGTGGGATACATCTAAGTGTGAGATCATTGCATGTATGAGTCTGGAACTCAGGACTGGAGAAATCTGGAGTCATGCAGATAGTATTTAAAACCATGACATTGTGGGAAATTTCTTACAAAAAATGTGTAGATAGGGAAGAGAAGAGGACCTAGTACTGACGCAGGAGGAAAACTGGGCTTTATGTCATTAAAGAACAAGTGTGTGGCAAAAGAGGAGTTTATGAAATGCTGCAGAATGCGTGAAAAAATGTAGGCAAATAGGTACCCCTTAGATGTAGCAAAGTGGAAGTCATTGGTAACCTTAGCAAAATAGTTTCACTGGAGTGGAGTTGTGCAGATGGAAGCCCTATTTCACTGTATTGGAGAGTGGGCATCATAGTACAGGGGTGAGAAGGAGAACTCTGGAGCAGAATGTCTGGTTTTGAATTCTGCCGCTGCCACTTACCAGCTGTATGATATTGGGTAAGTTACTTAACTCAGGGCTTCCATTTCCTCAACTGTAAAATTGGGAAAATAATGAATGTATATTAAGGAAATCTTAGACTACTGCCTGGTGTGTAATTAGCATTCAGTAGTTATTAGGTGAACACAAAATTTATAAATGTTTTGGGTTGAAATAGCTTTCCTTTAAGCATTCAGTTTCATATCAGATTTACTGCCGTATCCCCCGTCTTACCTAAATGAGAAGACTGTAGCCACTTAGAGTGTATGCTTGTAATTTTTCTTTAGTCTTAATAAAACATATTCCATGTATATAAAGCCTACTCTCGATGGCTGTAGCACTGCAGTCATTATGTTGTCGTAAATAAGGCACTGCTAGTAGAGCCTAGACACTGGGAATTGTCATTGGTCCTTTTCTAATGTATGTAGCTGTGGTAAAATTGAGCCCTTATCCAAGTTCTTGTCCTTTTAATTGAATTTCAGGTGGATTCTTTTGTATGATTTATAAAAGCTGATCCCAGTTATTTAAGATCAGTGATTTCTAACCTTGGTTTTGTGAAATGTTATGATCTGTTATCTAAAAGGATTTTTTATTTTTTTATTTTTTTTTTTGCTTTAACATTGTGATTACCAAACTACTCTGTTTGAGAGAGGAACATACAGAGGACCAAGGGTAAGCTGTAACTTGAAACTTACATAAAACTTTTTAGTTACCTATGCTGGTTAAATTCTTCATGGTTTTGGACTTACTCCACATTTTGAATGTGTTAATTCAGCAAACATTTATTTTAAGAGTACTTAACCTACTCTGTGCTAAGCAGTGTGCAAGATATTGGGGAAATAGGTAACAAGACGTGAAATGACTCTCTTCATTTTATTTACCATTTAGCAGGAAAGATAGGTGTTGAAGTCTGGGAACACTTCCCTGGTGTAATGTTTATCTCAGCTTGGAAGGATGAAGAACACTTTGCGGGGGAAAAGGATGGGATTGGAGACCTGTGAAAGCATTGTAGGTTTGGTGAACAGATTGTATGGAGGTCCTAAAAATGGACAAAAAAGATATCTTGGAGGAAGTGAAAGAAATAGAAAAAAGCAAGGGAGACGAATGGCAGTGGAAAGCTCCAGAGAAAGGAGTCAGATCACACAGGACTTTGTTGAGTCATGTTTAAGACTTCGGATGTTATTGATGGTGGGAAGCCAGTGAAGGGTTTTAGGGCAAAAGAGTTTTCAGATGGATGTTTAAAAAAAAAGCCTGGTTGTGTTTTCAGCATGGAATAGAAGTCTGCATATCTGTATTTTACTCTTTAATAACTTCTGTACATGTATCAGGGTTCTGAGTTTCAGAAATTATTGAAAATAATTTTCAATGTCTTTTTCATCAAATTGAAAATTTTGAACTTTATTGTCATCTTGAAACGCTTAAGACTGATGTTTTGTTATCTCAAAGTTTTGCTTAGTCATACTTGCTAATAATATGAGACTAAATGTTAGTCTTTTTTCTAATATTTCGTTTGAATAAGAAGTCCTGAAAAAAAATTAAGCTCTTTTGTTGTAGTAAACTTACAAAAACAAACAAACAAAAAAAAACTTTCTACTGTATTTAAAACTTTTAAGTGGACTTACTCATCAAAGTCATGTTTTTTGTTTGTTTGGTTTTCTGAAGAGACACCAAAAGATCTAATGAAACTTTAATTTTTTAGAAAATAAAATTGAGGGGCAGATGGATGTAATGATGTACTCAGGTTTTGTGAGTTGAGTAGTAAAGAAGAAAATGCCTAGTGTTGTGCTTCTGCCACTGTGTAGTGCTGTGGAGGAAGTGTGTGGTGGAAAGAAGATCTCTGTGTCCAGATAGATGAGTATTCAAATCTCTCTTCTGCCGTTTAGTAGCTGTCTAGGCAAAGGAACCTCCTCTTTCCTTATTGGTATAATAGGAAAGGGTTGAATGGGACACTTGTTTGAGAGCCTTGCCCTTCCCCTCCTTTCTTAGATAATTGGTTGATTAAACACAGATAGGTTACATTACTGCTGTTGCTACTGTTAGAATTATCACCAACACTCCTGCTGTGGCTACCACCTAAACTATATGCGTTGTTGTTAAACATTTTGTATTATTGTACTTACAAGTTTTGTGAGGTAAGCATTGTTATCTCTCCATTTTGCAGGTGATGATACTGAGGCACTGAAGCATGAAGTTAAGATTTAATTGCCCACAGTAATTTAAACTGTGGGCAAACTCTAGAGCCACATGCATATTCTTAATTTACTACTACACCATGCACCATTCTGGTGTTTTCTATTACTGTATATACTTTTTTACTATGACATTTTCATAATATTGGCTACTATTGTAAAAGAACAAAATTCTAAAGCATCGTGGTTGTCAGTGCTTTAGAGTTTAAGAAATAAACATCTTTGGAGTTTTTGTAGTATTTTTTCCTTCACCTGTGCTTGTTACTACACCTTTCTCACCATATTAAAATTTATTTTTGTTCCTGTCTGATAGGAAGAATTATTCTTTTGGGTTTGCTAAATGATCTTTTACTGCTGAACTTTTGAGTATTTTTGCTTCCTTTGACCTTTCCTTTTCAATTGGCTCCTTTTGGCATAGTAAGTCCATTTCCCATTCCTTAGGAAAAACTCAGCAATAATAGCAAAAAACAAAACAAAAAATAAAATGTTTCTAGTTACTTTCTTGCTAGCTTTCTGTTCCTGTCGCTGGTAAATCTTGAAGTAATAGTCAGACTTTTAATTTTTTGTTAATTTGCCCTCAACCATTTACTTCTTAATGTCTTGGAATAGAATTTCTTCGTTTTAATATAATTAGAACCAAAATTGCTTACCTCAGTGTTACCAATCAATTTATATTTATTGAAATAAAGGCCCAAACTTTTATATTTTTTGCCCTATGCATGTGTAACATCAGTGTTGATGCCACCTTTTTAACTTACCTTGAATCCCTAATATGTTGATTCCTTTTCTTAAATCAGTCTTACCCTCTTTTGTTCCTTTTCTTCAGATTCTAATTGTGTTTTTCAATGTTGTTTCATTGACATTTTTTTCTTCATCCATTTTTTACTTCTGACATTTCATTAATTACTGCTAAGATGTAAATGTTTGTCTTCTCCAGAATTATTGTTGAAATTTAATTGCATTAAGTATTAAGAGGTGATTAGGTCACGGGGGCTTTGGCTTTGTTGATTGGATTAATGCCTTTATAAAAGGTTAGTTTTGCCTCTGCCCCTCTGACTTCTGCCATGGGAGAAACTCCAGAGGATGCAGTGTTCAAGGTCTGTCTGGGAATCAGAATTGCCAAACCTGCCAGTACCTTGCTATGGGACTTCTCAGCCTCCAGAACTGTGAGCTAATAAATTTCTTTATAAATTGCCTGTCTTGTATTCTGTTATAGCAGCACAAACGGACTAAGACCTTTCCCATGAATGGTTTTCTTTGTAATCCATGCCAATGGTTCTTAAAAACTTCTTTGGGAGTGTATATTGTAGATCCTTTAAAGTCTGATTAAAGACAGCCTCCCTAGGATTTGCAAATACATACACATTTGCATTGAATTTCAGAGCTTTTCACCCTGAGCTTGTTAATGGATTCCAAACTAGAACCTCTACTCTGCATTTATTTTCACATAAGTATATTTAGACTTAACCACTCTTCACAGTCTTAAGCTTTTATCTCTAATTACTGGCTGTATATCTGCTTGGATCTCTCATCTAAACTTCAAACTAATTTCTGAAAAGAAGTGTTCTCTGGATTCACTTATTTTAATTTCACTTCTCCAAATTATGCTGCCTTGAAATTTTTTGGCTTCTCCTCCCTCCCATTCACTTAGTCATGAGGTTCTCTCTTAATAATCCTTACTGGCGTTGCTTAGTAGGGGGCTCACACTCCGTATCTAAATGATTGCAATTTGCTTTCTAACAAATCTGTTTTTATCTCTAGGCCTTTCTCCCTTCCAGTTCTTCTCATATGGATGCCCAGCCTTGTTTATATCCCATTGCTTGATCAAAACCTTCAGCATTCCCAGATCATAAATTGCATACTTTTAGCTTGCCTTTAAGAAAGCTAATGATTTGCTTTAAATTATCTTTCCATTTATATCTTTCTACTTTTTATATGAGTCTTAATTTCAGCAAAGGTGAACTTTCGTGATTCACTGTCATGTTATTTTTACTGTTTCTTTTTTCTGAACATTAGTAGTAGGCACCATTTATTGAGTGCTTACTATTAATATAAATCATTATACAGTCATTGTGTGCAAGATAGGTTCTTGTTTCTTGAAGATGAGGAAATTGAGTATTAGGAAGATGAAATAGCGTACTTTATTCATAGCTAGTAAATGATGGAGACAGGATCCAAAAGAAGATATTTTGATTCCAGAGCCTTGTGTTATGGTATACTGTCTTTGTATCCTTTCTGTGTGTTGAAGTCAAAGATGAAGTGTGATTCCAATTCTTCCAGAAAGCTATCCGTGATCTATCCAGCTGGACGAAGTGACTCCTCCCACCATGACTTCTCAGCACTGGTTTCAGTTGTCATGACACTCATCACTTGTACATTAAATTATTTAGTTGTGTTATTTTAGCTTTATTATTAGAGTCACAGGTCCTTGATGGCAGATTCCAACTCTTAAGATTTAACTGTATTCCTGTTCATTATATACATTACCTAGCGCAATGCTTTGTGTGTAGTGTATATCTGATTAAGTGCATTGGTTGAAATTTCAAGGTTGTGCACCTAAAGCCAAGGGAAGAGGCAATAATTTGGGTAAAACTATAGAATCTACCCTACTTCAGAACAGCAGATATGTGAGCCATTTAAAGATTAAGTAGTCTTTGGGTCTACTTCTCTATTTTTACTCCTAGCACCTTCAGTTTAGGTAAAGCTTTAATTCAGATTTTTTTTTTTTTCTTAGAGGGAAAGGTCACTGAAGTATATTAATATTTACTTGTTAAAGTATTATTGAATGTTGCTATGTGCAAGATTGCTGTCTCCGTAGAGCTGCACATAAAAGAATTATAGTAATTCTAACCTGATGAATTTTATAGCTGGTAGAAGAGTTAGTAGTCTGTCATTATTGGTTAAAACATTTTTCTTTATCTCTTTATCCCCTTAACTTTTGATGAATTGACTTTCATAATCACATTTTGCTGCTGCAATCTTATTTGGCCTTTCCGTCTGAATGCTGAGTGGTTAAAATGCATTTAGTACTTTTTTTCTGTATGTTTTAGCTCTTCCTTATTGTTGGCTGACAGTGCTGCTCAAAATTATTTTACATGCTTAAACCAGGAGACAGGGACTGTATTATGAGTAAAATGTAAAATATTGCCATGCTAGGTATATACATAACCTAAGCTTGAGAATGACTAACCCAAGCTTGAGCTAAATAGCTTCTAAGATTTTTTTTTCCCTCTTCTTGCTTCCTTTGTGCCAGAGAAAAGAATGAATGAGAGAAATGAATGAATGGTAAAGTGTTCCTAATAGACTTATTCTTTACTCTCCTACTACCTACCTTATTTCTGTGGAAAAAATCTTTTCAATTTACATACAGTAACTTTGAAATAGGTAAAAGTTTATTTTAACTTAGGGTTTTATTTAGTATCTTTTATGTGTGTATTAAATAATGGAGTTAAGTTCAAGATCTGTGACTTAGTGATTCTTCTTGAGATATTTTTCCTGTATAGAAACATTTCTTTTGTTATATATTTTTTTCTGTGACATGTTTTACAAGTGCTTTTAAACTTTTGATTTTCGAATTTTTATTTTTAGTATAAAGAAATATATTGTATATTGACTTTGAATTCTGAAATTTTACTAAGTGTACTTATTCTAGTAGCTATTTTATAGATTCAGTGGAATTTTCTTACACCAATCTCATCATCTGTGAGTAATGACCATCTTTTCTGATTTTTATACCTTCATTTATTTTTTTTAGCTGTTTATTTTTGAGGCGGAGTCTGGCTTTGTCGCCCAGGCTGGTGTGCAGTGGCATGATCTCAGCTCACTGCAGCCTCCACCTCCCAGGTTTAGGTGATTCTCCTGCCTCAGCCTCCCAAGTAGCTGAGACTATAGGCACGTGCCGCCATGCCTGGCTAATTTTTAGTAGAGACGAGGATTCATCATGTTAGCCAGGATGGTCTCGATTTCCTGACCTCATGATCCACCAGAGGATTGATTTTCAAATATTAAGCCAATTTTGTATTCCTGAGATAAACCAGGCTGAAATCATGTTGTATTATGCTAGATTTGATAATATTAAAACAAGTGGAAGTATTCAATCCTCTGTTTTTCTGAAAAAATTTATTTAGGATTAGTACTTTTTTTTTCTTAAAATTTTTGGGATCCTTCACCAGTGAAGCCATCTGGGACTGAAATTTTTGTTGTGAGGATTTTTTGATTATAAAATCAGTGTCTTTGATAGTTATAGGGCTGTGTAGGTATTTCGGTTTCTTCTTGTGTCACTCTTGACCATTTATGATATTCAAGGATTTTTCTGAAGTTGCCAAATTTATTGACATAAAGTTACATGCATTGTAACCTTACTGTTCATTTAATAACTAGGATTTACTGTGATGCTTCCTTTCCCCTTTTTAATTATACCTTTGGTTACTCTTTTATTTTCTTAATCAATTTTGCTATTGGCTTTTCAGTTTTACTCAGCTTGTTAAAGAACCGTGTTAACTTTTTTTTCTATTTTCTATTTCAGTATTTTATTTTTATGATTACCTTTGAAAGCACTTTGGGTTTAATTTGCTGTCCTTTTCTTCTTAAAGTGGAACCTAGGTCATTGGTTTTACACCTTTCTTTCAGCTATTTTATGATATTGTTCCATTGCCACTGTCATCTGTTGTTTCTGGTGAGAAATCTGCTGTCATTTGAGTCTTTGTTCTCCTGAATGTAATGTGTCTATTTCCCCCCTCTGACTACCTTTAGGATTCACTTCCTTTTATTTGGTCAGCAATTTGACTATCGTAGGCTTGTGTGTCTGTGTTTGTGTTTTATCCTTCTTAGATTTGCCAATTTGGGTCTGTATTTTGGGTCTTTCATCAGTTTTAGAAAGTTCGTATTCACTATATCTTCAAAATTTTTCTGCCCCATTTTTCTTTCCTCTTTTACTGAGACTTTATATTTAGTTCCTTGTATGTTAGATTATTTGATATTATCCTACAAATCTCATGTATGTTTTAAAAAATTACTTTTGTCCCTTTGCTTTTGATTTGGATATTTGTTATTTTCTTTCTTTCTTTTTTTTTTTTTAAAGAGACAGCATCTCACTCTCTTGCCCATGCTGGAGTGCAGTGGCGTGATTGTAGCTAATTTCAGACTTGACCTCCTGGGCTCGAAGGATTCTTGTGCCTTGGTAGCTGGGATGTCAGTCACACACCACCACACCCAGCTGATTTTTTAATTTAATTTTTTTTTTTTTTTGTAGAGATGGGGTCTATGTTAACTAGAGTTGTCTTGAACTTCTGGTGTTGAGTAATCCTCCCACTTCAGCTTCCCAAAGTGCTGAGATTATAGACATGAACCTCTTTCCCTGTTTTCAAGTTCACTATTGTTTTTTCTCTACCGTTTCCAGTCTGCAAAGGAGAGTTATTTCTAATTCAAATTTTTTATTTCTAGGTTTTCCTATTTGGCTCTTTTTAATAGTTTCTATGTATTCACTGAAGTTCCCCAGCTCTCCATGCATGTTGTCCACATTTTGCAGTAAATTCTTTAGCATTTTTATCATTATTGTGAAGTCCCCATCTAATCTATTATTTGGGCAGTCTCTATGTTTCCATTGACTATTTTGTCTCATGTAGATCACATTTTCTTACTATTTTGTGTTCCCTTCAGTTGGTTTTATGCTAGATCCTTTGTGTAAAAGGACTGTAGAGACTGAAGTAAGTAAGATTTATTGTCAGTAAGGGGCATGCCTTTTTTTTTTGTTAGGCCACTTGAGTGGAGGCTGAGTCATTTAGTTGCCCTGTAGTCTCATTGGTTCTGGGCTTTGTAACAACTTTCGTTTGAATCAGTTCCACATTGGCTTCAAATGCTTTGAGGGCAGAATCAGAATTTTCCCTTTGGGGCTGGGTACCATGACTCACACCTGTAATCCCAGCACTTTGGGTGCCAAGGTAGATGGATCACCTGACATCAGGGGGTTCAAGACCAGCCTGACCAATGTGGTGAAACCCCGTCTGTACTAAAAATACAAAAATTAGCCGGGTGTGGTGATGGGCACCTGTAATCCCATCTACTCAGGAGGTTGAGGCAGAAGAATCGCGTGAACCCAGGAAGCGGAGGCTGCAGTGAGCCGAGATGGTGCCACTGCACTCCACCCTGGGCAACAGAGCGAGACTGTCAACAATAAAAATAAAATAAAATTTAGCTAATTACCACAAGGGGGCTGGACTTCCTTTCATTCAAATATGACCTTGAAGGTCTTGATGCATGTTGAGAAAGGCATGGAATAGAGGAATGGATGCTACAGAAGGAAATTGGGAGGAAGCGAGAGAAATACTTACGGAAAGCCTTTATATGCTTCCAAAAACAGCACTTTGATTCCAGAGGGCAACGTTTATTTGCCCTCTTGATAGAAAGTAATAACCTCTTAGAGGACTTAGGGCTTGAGGTAAGCACTCGCAAATGGCAAAAGAAGAATTTCTCTTCCTCCCAAAGGGGTGCTAACTCAAAAAGCAAGTAGGTGGAATCAAAGGGCCAGAGTGAGCCCTTATGCAGGTTGACAAACTGCTTCAAAAGCCACCAGAAAACTCAACCATGGGGCATAACAGGAATGGAAAGCATATAGTAAGTCATAAGTAGCTGGCAGAGCTGCAGTTCCAATTAGTGTTTGTCCCAGCAATGTGCCAGCAGACAGGGGAAGGGTTGGAGGTCATTTGAGCTGGTAGGATAAGAACAGGTATACATCTCGGGATATCTGTAGGGGATCCTGGGTCTTTGCTACTGTGTAAACTCAGTAAAAGCCGCAGGTGCACAAGTAAGAAGTGTGTGTTTAAGAAGTCATGTGGTATGCAGAGTGAAAACAGAGAGGCAGACTTCCTCCCAAGGTGAACAGTCCAGCAGGTGCACACAGCCATTGCAGAACAAACACACACACACACACAAAAAGAATAGGCAGTGCCGCTTCTTGCGGAAAAGCTGAGTTTAGTTGAAAAAAGAGGAAATGCAAAGCACTACACGGTTTTAGGCTTTAGCCCTATCATTCTCGTGAGGCTCGTGTCCAGGAGGGTAATTAGTGCCTCATTTCTACTCGGTGCAGACCCCAAGGTCCTTCCCACCCACACGAGCCACTCAATAGGGTGATCTCAGTGGTCAGATGGGGGAGCAGAGCCACTTGTGACCAAGAGGAATTGTTCTGATGGTTGGTTAGTAAGCTAGACAGCGAATGGGAGAATAAATGTGGTTTGAATGCCTCCAGCCGAAGACGGCACTCCGTACAGGTCTCTTACGAGCAGGGAATGTACCCAAGTCATGCAGCACAGACGTATGTTAACTGCTGCAAATTCCTGTGGGTCTGCAGCAATCTCACTTCTTGTCTCCTCAGAAGAAAAAATTCGACCGAGGAGATATAAGGCAGAAGGAAAAACTGAGGCAAGTTTTAGAGCAGGAGTGAATGTTTATTAAAATGCTTATTAAAATGCTTTACAGCAAGTATGAAAGGAAGTACACTTGGAAAAGGGCCAAGTGCCTCTGGTTCCAGGTTTTTGAATTGCTGGGGAGATCTTTGTTCTTCAGTCTTACCTCCTGCCTTTATGACTTTTGGAACTGTGTTTCAGCAGTGTTGTTCCTTTCCTTGTCTTTTGAATGGTAACCCACCCAAGAATGCCTCAGAGGGGTTTCCCTCAGCCCTTGTGCTCTACCCTCAGACTTTGTTAGCTGGAAGCTTTTAGTTTCTTGGTGATCACTTCTAGTTCTTCCTTGCTCCCAGAATTACTCATGAGTCTTTGGTTAGTAAGTGCTGATGAGTGGCTGTAGACTCACTTTGTGGCTTGTGGTACTTCTGATTCTAATTTCTCTTGACAGCACATATATATGACTGCTAAAAGATGTTTTAAAGTTTGGCTGGTTTCTCTTTACCTCCATCTATGGAGTCACATTTTTCTTCCTGACTTTCCACCAGGAATGAGAGTAAACATGGGTTTCTTTGCTCTTCTGAAGGGCTTGTCACTTTCTGGAATTTAGTTAGTTCATTTATGAATTTTTTTTTTTGGTCTCCTCAAGCTCTTTAGGTTTTAAAAAATACTATAGTTTTGTAGTTAAAGTGGCTTGTTTTTTGTTGGGGTGAAAGCAATGGTCTCTTGTGATTTTCCACATCCAGCCTGAGATGGAATGGCTAATGTAGTTTTAATGTGCATTTGTCTTATAAAAGTTAGGTTGAAAAATTTTTCCTATGTTTATTTATATATATAAAGTTTTGTAAATTATATATAGATAATATGTATTTTTATACATTCAAATATGTTTATAGTGTTTAACATATAACACTATCATTCATATAACCTACGATATCATTCAGCGATATATGTTGTAATGATTTATCCCGATCGTCAGACCCATTACTTATAATGATACATTACATACTTATATAAGATTATTATATATAATATCATAATGCTCCAGAGATTAATTTAATAATTTAAGAAAATAAGCTTTTTTCCCTAAAAGTAATGGTTACATCATAAATAATGTGTAATGTAATTATGTATGATTACTAATTATATATTACTATTATATAATTATAGTTACATATGTAATTATAATTATGTAATATATAATTATATGTTGTACGTTACATATTATGTATTTTTTTCTGTTGATTGTTCTTACATTCCCTAGTTTTTCTGATACATTGTTGGTTTCTTAGAAAGTTGATTTGTAGGAGCTTTTCATGTATTAGGGAAATTGTGATATGAGCTACAACTTTTTCTTTCCCATACTGACATTTATGTTTTGATCCAGCTTGTGTTAATTTTTCTAATATAGAAATGCTTCAGCTGGGTGCGGTGGCTCACACCTGTAATCCCAGCACTTTGAGAAGCTGAGGTGGGTGGATCATTTGAGGTCAAGAGTTTGAGACCAGCCTGGCCAACATTGTGAAACCCTGTCTCTATTAAAAGTATAAAAATTAGCCTGATGTTGTGGTGGGCACCTGTAATCCCAGCTACTTGGGAAGCTGAAGCAGGAGAATAGCTTGAACCCAGGAGGTGGAGGTTGCAGTGACACGAGATGGGGCCATTACACTCCAGCCTGAGCGACAGAACAAGACTCTGTCTCTAAAACACTCACACGCACACAAAGAAATGCTTCATTTTATGTAGTTGAATTTATCCTTTACTCCATGGAGTCTAGATTTTCTATTGTAGTCATAGTCAGAAAAACTTTCCCTGTTTTGAGATAAAATTACTGCCAATGATAACATAGCAAAAGTTATCACTAGTTGTGCTTACTGTATGCCAGCGTACTAATTGATTTACCAGTCAATTAATGAACTCTAATTGACAATATGTGTGCTATAAATCATATTATGACCACGAGAAGTCAGGCAAAATGGAAACCAGTCACTGTATTTTGTCAAATAGTATCACACGTATCCTTTATTATCTTATTTTGAAAGAAAATCCAGGTATGAAGTAGGGATAAAGCCGTATTTATGTATTTTTATCCAGATGCACACAAAGGTATCTCTATAAAACTTGACTGCATAATCCATGTTTTCCCAAGGATTTAAGATGCAACCTTAAATAGATACTGAGTTCTTATATGTATTTGGGTTTATTCTAGACTTTTTATATGTTATATTTATCTATGTCTTTTATACTTTTCTCTTATTTTTGGTGATAAAAGGCTAGTCCCCTGTCAATAATGTTCAGTTTTAGAATTTTCCTGCCTGGTTTTGCTTGACTGCCCTTGCCCCTCAACTTTATTATGAAAATTTTGAATATACAGAAAAGTTGAAAGAATTTTACAGTGACATACCCATCATTGAGATTCTGCCATTAACATTTTAGTGTGCTTGTCACTATTATCCTTTGGTTCATTTCAGAATAAATCGCAGATGTCAGTGCACTTACCCCTAAAGCATGCATACCATGCTTTACTTCAGGATTTTAGTTTTATTTTAGTTTTAGAATTTAGATACAATCAAGTGCACAGATCTTAAGGGTACCATTTTGTAGTTTTGACAAGTGTATACATTTTTGTAACCCAGTCACCTGTTAAGATAAAGAACATTACTATAGCCCTGCAAAATTTACTCATTTCTTTTCCCATGCCCACACCTACCTCTAGAAGGAAGCAGCGTTCTGCTGTTTTTCCACATGTATTAGGATTGCCTGTTGTAAAACTTTCTGCCAATGGCATCAGAGTATTGTTTTGAGCAAGGCTTCTTTTTAACTCTTGTAATGTGCCTGAGATTTATTCGTATTATTGCATATATCTGTAGTTTGCTGCTTTGTATTGCTAAGTAGTATTCTGTTGTCAGATTCATGGTATATACAGTAGTTAATAATAATGCTCTCATTATTTTTAGGCTGGATTAGTTAACACAGTTTCTTAAGTCTTATGAATTGAAAATAGTACATGATGGTTCTAATAAAAATTTAAACAGCGTAGAAATAGAAACCAAAATGAGTCTTCTTATTGCTTTCTGATTCTCATATGTAAACATGTAAACATATATTTGTAAAAATAAACCTGTATGTGCCACCTATTTATGAAGATACATAACTTTTTTTCATAGATAGAATCATTTATATGTTACTACTGCAACTAGTATTTCCAGTAACACTGCACATCATCCCATAAAAGTATACTATTAGGTAGATTCCTATTCTTTCCAGTGGTTCCATAGAATTCCATTATGTGAGTATATTGCACTTTGTTTAAATAGTACTTTATGATGTAATTATTACTTTTTAGGGGGAAAAAAGCTTATTTTCTTGAATTGTTTAATTCCTGTACATAGTCAAGGAAAACTTAAAGACTTTGAAATGAAAAGCAAAATCCTCTTCACGTTTCCCATCCTTGAACTTTTACTATTAATATGTAGTTTTTATGCTGTTACAATGGCTGAAATCCAACGTTTTTGCATGACCAAATCATCTACGGCCATACCACTGTGAACACCCCTGATCTCATCTAACTTGGAAGCCAAGCAGGATTAGGCTTGGTTAGTACATGGATGAGAGACTATAGTTTATGTAACCATTCTGTTCTTATTTGTCATTTAGGTTATTTTCTTTTTTTCTTTGGCTTTCCAAATAACTTTTTTTTTCCCTGTTTCTTTTTTTCTTTAACAACACAACTGGTACACGGTTTTTGACTTTCTAAATAGCTCTGCAATGAACATCTTCCTCTGTGTGTATGGTTTGCTTTATTTTCATTAGTAGAAGTTATTTTCTAGAAGTCAGCTAAGGCTGCTATTGGGGGCTTTCTTAGTATTAAGTATACTTTCTTGGTTTAAATCCAGTAGTTCAGATGAACTTGTTTTATGATGTTATGTATTGCATTATTAGTAATTCCTCATTTTGTTTTTTAAAGAGCCATTTTAAAAGAAGTGACAGGAGATAGTGTGTCAATGTAAATTCTAGTCTGCTTTTGAGTTCTCTATATCTCTGCTCCATACATTCTGCAATTATTTATTTTCCATTTTACAGGCAATTTAAAAGTCGATAAAAAACATTTATAAAATCTTAAATGAAGTCACTTATAAATGAAAAGTGTTTGAATGATTACAGATTCCACATAGCATTAATATATACTTCAGCAGATCATTTTTTTGTTGCTCTTTGTAATAGTTATAAATGCAATAACAGGTGCTGTAAGGCATATAACTTGTGATCTTTTTTTGTGCATATTTTGTGAGAGATTGTCATTGTGAGGTTTCTTCTATGTTACTGTTATTTTCTTTAATGATCTCTCAAATACTTATCTTACCTTTTTAAAAAGTTTAATTTTTTATAGTAGCCGGCAGACTGTGAAATAGGTAGACCTTATTTTGAAAACTGCTTTATCAACTTGCAGTTACCAGTCTGTAAAGTTATAAATGTACTTTCCTAAATTGAATCATGTTGAGTTTGGATGCCTCTGATGACGTTAAACAGCCAAATTGGAGGAACAGTTAAGTTCTGTGAGAATACATGAAGTTTGGAGGAATCATGAGTATACATTGTGATTAGGAGAAGGCTCTTGAATCCACCTAACCTCTGTGGATTTCAGATGTAGAGAAAGTTTTATTGCCATACTGAAGTGATCGGACAATTTTGGAGCTATATTATGAGATGTGGTGAAGGTTAAAACAGGAGTTCCTTGATCCGATCTCTTTTTAAGAATGTTGCTTGCTGGGCACAGTGGCTCATGCCTATAATCCCAGCACTTTGGGAGGCCCGAGCGGGTGGATCACCTGAGGTCAGAAGTTCAAGATCAGCCTGGCCAACATAGTGAAACCCTATCTCTACTTAAAGTACAAAAATTAGCCGGACATGGTGGTACATGCCTGTAATCCCAGCTACTGGGGAGGCTGAGGCAGGAGAATTGCTTGAACATGGGAGGCAGAGGTTGCAGTCAGCCGAGATTGCCACTGCACTCCAGTTTATGACATGTAGAGATTTGATTAGATAAAACATTTTGAAGACAAAGGAAGACTAGTTAGCCATTTCTTAGTCTAGTTTAAGACTGAGTTGTGAAATGCCTGAATTTAGATTGGTATAATGTTGATAATTAGAAGCTCCTTCTCAATACATTGTGATTTGTTCTAGGGAAAAGGCAGACGTAGTTATCTGTAATACCAATGGGAGAAACAGACAAACATACCAGTAGCTATATAACAGTGGTAGAAACAATGTACAGATACATAGGTCTGGCAATTTAGGAGAAATATACAAAATGTTTCTATTAAGTAGAATTTATCTATTTATGCCTTCCAAGGGCTCAAAATTTGGTCATGAGTGCTGAGGAAATGGGATTCTGTGACTCTTCAGAGAGACATAAAGGAAAAATCTCTTGATGATTCTAATGCTATGTACCGAATTATTCTGAAATTCAGTTAACTAAAAGTTACTGGGAATGGGAAGAGAGAAAGAGTGCAAGGTGGTGAAAGCTTAATATTTTTTCACAAAATGACTCACTTTTCAGATTGTATGGTTCAGTGCCTTTATTTTTAAAATGAGTAAACTAAAGCCTAGCGAAATAGAATGCTAACACAGGATTATATAACTAGTGAATAAAGTAGAAATGACACCAGACTGGAAATCTGAAAACTCTATGTTTTTTGGAGTACAGTTCAGTGCTTTTCTTCAATACCAGACTGCTTCATAGAAAGGCTGACAATTTGGCTTGGGACAAAGTAGGTTTGAAAGGGAATATAGGACTTAAAATATGACAACCAGAATTTAACTAAAGTATGTTTTTAGGGGTGATTATAGGCATTTTTTATCATAGTTCATTATTTAGTAATCCCTTAACGATTGTTAGGGTGCTTGGCAGGTTAATAAAGTGCTGCTTATTTGTAATTATACTTATTGGTAATTATTTCTAGTTTGGCAGGTCAGCTGTTAGATGAAGAAACTGAAGCTTAGTTTGCTTAGCCTTAAGATTCATGAGCGGAAAAGTGTCTGTAATAATTTCTCCTTTTTAAAGAAAGATTTTGGCATGATTCTGGTAACCGTATCAGAAAATTTTGGTAGCAGTGTTAAAGACTTAAAAATGAATCTCTAGCATACGTAACCACACAGCATTAGCCAGACCTTTTAAAGAAATATCAGAAAAAGTTTAAAGGTTTAATCGACTCAGCCAAATTTATCCAACAGGATGATAGAACTAGATTTTTTGTATTTCTAGTTTTAATGCTATTTCTTTTGGATAATTTTGCCTTTTTGGTTTTAAAAGAAAATGTTCACTAGCCTCTGCTCTCTAATTTTAGTAATCAGAGGGATGGATTATCTGAGATCTGTTGTTAACTAGATAGAATGTGAGTAACTGGAGTGGGGGTGGCCTCTAGAACCAGTCTTTTCTCAGAGAACTCAATTCTTCCTCAACTATGAATAGGAATTTAAAAAACAAAAGACTAAATATGAAGATTAGTCATGGGCTACCATATTGCAGATCCACCTTTTTTTTTTTAAAAGAGAGAGTTCTGTGGCTTGATGTTATAACCACACTTATAACCACAACGATCTGTGCTTAGTTTGTCATTTGGGCTGCTGCTCTTTGCACTGAACAGCACAAACTTTTACTTTGGTTTTGTGATCTGATTTTTGGGTCTTTGACACTTAATGGACACTTTTTTTTTTTAAATTTAATTTAGAAGTTATGTAACTTTTAAAGGTATGGTTCCCTAGTGTGGTGTGAGGATTCCTGGAATTTCCTGAGAGCCTTTCATGGTGTCTTATGAGGTCCTTATTTTTCCAACTATGTATCTACGTCAGATCAGTTTTTCTTCATGTACTTCAACAATATAACGTATCATAACAGACTGAATGTAAAAACAGATATAAGAATCGGCCTGTCCTCCATTTAGCCAGACAAAGATATTTGCAAAAAGTGTAAAACGTGGTCACTCTTCTCAGAAAAGTTGTGTTTTATTTTGGAAAAATAGTTTTTGGGTTTTTTTAATTTAAAAAATATGGTGTTTAATTTCAGGTGAGGCTATTTATCATAGAGCTCTGCCCATCCCTGACCTGCAGTGGGGATATGACCTAAGCTGGGAAAGATGAGTCATTTTCAGAGGCCAGTATGGATGCTGGGGGAGAGAAGAGTAGCCTCCTTTTTCTGATTTCACTAGCTGTGAGAATAACGTAAGCCGAGAACTGCTTGGGGCCATCATTTTGCCACACATAGAGAGCCTTTCTGAAAGTGAAAATGCAGAATAGAGAGTCCTGGTGATATGATTTGAACTCCTGGATTCAGAAAAAAAGCCAGCCCCACATATAGGCTTCCTGTTTGTTTGCACGAATAAATTCTTCTCATGACTCAAAGAAATATATAGGGTTTTTATGCTAAGTTACAATGGATTTATTATTTCAAACTAAACTAAATTTTTTCTCAATTTTAATTCTTAATAAATATTGATATAACTCTTTTAAATAAAAGCTGTTTGGAGTGGTTCCTTATTTGTAAAGCATAGAGGGCTCCTGATACCAAAAATTTAAGAATCATTGTTCTAAAAGTAAGATGAAATCACTGCTATTTCTTGGAGTGATGTGGGGGAATAAAAGAACTGGCCAGTAGTTTTCAGTGTTGTAATTACATGTATTGTGATACATTTTGCAGTGATGAAGAAGTATTAGTAGAATGTGTGATGCTCAAGGATGGATCATGTTTAGATGATTTTATTTTGTAGAATGAACTGGGTGTATACTAATTCTTAATGAGTTGTCTTTGCTGTAACTAATTACTGTATATAAGTAGTCTATTTTTGCTTTCTTGTTCGAATTGAATGAAGCATGTAATAAACTACAGCAATTGAAAATTTCAATGTATGTATTATGCTTGCCACAATGAAATTTGGATTTTTAAAAGAGTAATTCTAAGTACAGAATATAAAATCATGACTTTGATGCAAATTAGATATTTTTCCTGAATATAAAATGAAAATTTGGAAGGAACAGACGTGGGTGCATATCCGTGTTCTAAAGTTACTCAGTTAACATATTTAAATTTAATTTTTAATTCCCACTGCCACCTCCAGCTCCTTTTCAAGATTACTGAAAATGGAAGCTTGGGTTAAATTCCGTGAGTTACATTCTACTGAATGTCTAAAGTCTCCAAGAAACTCGTGCAAAACAAACTTTTTGAAATATTGTATTGGAGTATTAAAGATTTCTTTACGGTCTCATTACTGTTTTGAAAATCTCAAAACCAAAACACACTATGAGTGTGTTGGGGATTAGTACGACCTTTATTTCTGAAGGTGATTTGTTTCTTATTAAGAATATTTAGTTTTTAAAGATATTTTATTATAACATTTGATTTTCTGTATTATTTTTGGCTTCTATAACTTTAGTGTGTGTATTTCCCTCTCCATCCCAGATATAGTTGGAAGAGAATGACCTTCTTAGATGGTCACTTCTATGCTTTTAAAGGATATGCATGAAGCTGGAAGTCTCCAACTGAACTTTTTTTTTTTTTTGAGACGGAGTCTCGCTGTGCCGCCCAGGCTGGAGTGCAGTGGCCGGATCTCAGCCCACTGCAAGCTCCGCCTCCTGGGTTTACGCCATTCTCCTGCGTCAGCCTCCCGAGTAGCTGGGACTACAGGCGCCCGCCACCTCCCCTGGCTAGTTTTTTGTATTTTTTTAGTAGAGACGGGGTTTCACCGTGTTAGCCAGGATGGTCTCCATCTCCTGACCTCGTGATCCGCCCCTCTCGGCCTCCCAAAGTGCTGGGATTACAGGCTTGAGCCACCGCACCCGGCCTGAACTATTTTTTAAAAACAAAGATGCTAGCTGGGCACTATTGCTCACACCTATAAATCCCAACACTTTGGGAGGCTGAGGCAGGGGGATCACTTGAGGCCAGGAGTTCGAAACCAGCCTGGTCAATAGAGTAAGACCCTATTTCTACACACAAAAATGAGCCAGGTGTAGTTGTGTGCACCTGTAGTCCTAGCTACACGGGAGGCAGCGGTGGGAGGATCTCTTGGCAGGAGTTCAAGGCTTCAGTGAACCATGATTGCACCACTGCCCTCCAGCCTGGGTAACAGCAAGACTTTGTCTCTAAAAAAAAGAAATGGGAAAAAAAAGCTTTATTAGCTGTATCGTTAACACAGTATATTCAGGAATTGACAAAGTTTTATTTTTATACCTTTAAAATCATTGATGTGAATGACTTGGTAGTGATTTAGAGGTTTAATTTGCCAAAGCTCACTGAAGCAGTTAATTTGAAATCCTTGGAGAATTAAAATTGGAAACCCCAGTGTTCATGAATGGTCACTTTGCTCCATTTCACTTGACTCCTATCCCTCATATGTGTCAAGTAGGTCAAGTAGGCCTTAGGCTGTTTCTGATGGGTTCCCTTGGCCTGGGCTTTTTAATTTTTTTTTTTTTTCCTAGATAGCTATAAAGCATGCTTGCATTCCATTTCCATTCCTATCTAAATTCAGATCCCTGTTTAAATGTCACTTCAACAGAGTCCTTCCTTGATGATCTTAAATAATACTTGTTTTATCTTTTCTGTTTTCTTTCTCCTTACCTTTCTTCCTTTCTCCTCCTTTACACTTTATCCTTTCAATCTGGATTTTTCCTCAGAGCAAATGTTGACAATACATAGTATAAACGTATGTTTGTGTAATACGCATATTGTCTCACTCCACCCACCAATGTAAATTCTGTGGCAACAGTGACGTTTCTAAAAGTCGTATTTTCAGGATCTAGAACAGTGACAGAGTAGGTGCTTTTAAAATTTTCTTGAATAATGAATGCGATATTTGGACGATAATCACCAAACCCAACATACTTATTTTCTTATTTTATTCATCAAACTTTATATGAAGATGAAAGATAATCCCTGACAGAAATGAGCCATTGATCTAGTGAAACAGATATTTGTATGTATATTCTCTTGCTTAGTAACTATTAATATGTCTCAGATTTTTTGTAGGGTGTATTTTATCTACAGTGTAATTTTTAAAAAATGCCTTTTTATTACTAATATATGTAGATCAGTAATTGAACAGACTGCTGTATTATCTTATATTTCATATATTTGCACAATATCTCATGAACAAATTTAAACCTAATGATTATACACATTGATATTTGTGAGGGATTTGCTATCCAATCCAGTGCTTATCTGCCAAGAGCTGTTCAGCCTATGCTTGAAACCATTCTAATGATGGAGAACCCTTGGGCAGTTTATTCTGCCTTTGGGAGGCCTCTGATTATTTAAAAAAAAAAAAAAAAAAAAAAGTCTCTCTCTATTTTAAGCCAAAACCTGTTTGGCTGCTTCTGCTTACTGGCTTCAGTTACATTCCTTGGAGGATATATTGGACAAATGTAATCCTTTTTCCTTGTGATAACCTTTCAATTATTTGAAGATTTATCAAGTTCTCTCTGACATTTCAGTTCTCTAGGCTGAGAATCCCTAGAAAACCATCTAATAATGACATCCATGTACCATCTTGGTCATTTTCTAAGAACCTGTTTGAGTTTGTTTATGCATTTATAAAGGTGGCACCTAGAACTGAAAGCACTAACACTGTACTGCATAGGAGAGCAGCACTCTTTCCTGTCCAGTTCTCAGTTTTCTGTTTATTGCATGTTTAGAGTTTGTGTTTCCTCCCAGCCATTTCACACTTTCAATTCCTTTAACTTAGCCATTTATTAAAGTACTTAAGTTGTTCACCTTCTATTTACCTTCTACAAATGCTATTGTTAAGTCACATCTCATGCCTTGTTTTGTAGTTTTTGCTTTTGTTTGTTTTCTGTCCCCTCACCAGCCCCAACATACGCAGAAGAGTAATTGCAGTTGGAGCACTTGGTGGTCAGAATCCTACTTTATTGGCAGATTTTGTTGTTTGTGGGAGCTAAGAAGTACTTTTCAAAACTTGATTCTTTTTTTCCTTGATCTGTAAGGCAATTTCAGCTCTACTTTTTCTTTCACATATTTTCAGGATGCTAGCAGTATAGCAGGGGTAAAGAAAAGTCTAGCTCTGACAAGATATAGATCATTCAAATTACAAACCTTTTATCAGCAGTGGCAACTGGTATAGTAAAGTACCTCGAACAATCTTGCTAGCCATGGAGATAATTTTTTAAAATAGTTTGCTATATGAATATAGTTTTTTTAATTAGGTAATTTGAATATTTAATTGACTTTGCGTAACATCATTACTAGATGTTCAGATAATATAACACTTAAGACGAATAGAAAGAGAACATAAATTTTGCCTTTCTATTCCTGATATATAACATTTCAGTATATTACTAAATTTCTGTGGTCTATATTTTTTACTCAGCTTTTGTTTTCAAAATATTGAAGTAAAATGGAACTTCTTGTGGGACTTAAGGAACATTGCCTCCTAAATGCAAATTCAGTTGTTTTGCCATTAAATGCGAAATTTTAACCCCTGCTTCTATGTAATTTGAACTCTTAACACATGTTAGAAAGTCATCTGCCTTTCAGATTATTTCGAGGATTTAGAACTGTATGTGGTAGTTTATTTGTTGTGGCTAATGGTTTTTGTTTCAGTTCAGATTGCTTCTACAGAAGATGTTGAGCAGAGATTCTTCTGAAATTCTGTCTTGCTGTTTTATCAAACTGGTTTATAGACCATAATAATTTTAAAAATCATGAAAGGCTTCCTCTAGATTTTAGCTGCTAACATTTTAATTCATTTTAAAATGTCCTATTTAAAAAATAATGGTGTGGAAATGAAATAGATTTGGTATTTCGTTGAGAGGATTGAAAATGACAGGTAAGGTACTGGAAAACCACTAATAAGTTGAAAATTCACCATGACACCCAAACCAATATTAAATTACAGCATTTAGACTCAGTGTAGACTGAATTTATTTACAGCAGTTCAATAAAACGCAGTAATAGTATTATGTATCGTAATGATTTCCAGTAAATTGAAATAGGTTTAGCTTGATGTCTAGTTTGGTTGATGTCTGGTTGATTGTGCTTATTCAGGATATCTGTTTCATGGTCTCATACAGTATTACCAGATGGCCAGATGTAAGTATATCTCGAGATACATCAAAAGGTTATTATTCCAGTTATTCATCCTTATTTCATCATAGATCTGAGTATTCCCATGCTGATTATATGATAAAACAAAAATTTAGTATGTCATAAATCATTGTATTTAAAAATGTTGAAATAAGTATATCGAAGTAAATTTTGAAAGAAAAGTGAAAGTATTTAAAAAATCTCTTGTACCATCGAAGTGGATTTTTTTTCTTGTTGCATAGATCATAACTCATTTCAAATCTTTGTAAATAAATGGAAATAGCTTTATAAGAAAAGTTGATCTATGAATCCTGAGTGACAAATTACCCTGAAACTTAGTGACACAGCATACATTTATTATCTTACGGTTTCTGTGGGTCAGGAATTTGGGAGCAAGTTAACTGGATATTTCTGACTCAGTGTCCCTTATGAGATTGTAGTCAAGCTGCTGGGCACACGTGTAGTCTTACCGTTGTGCTGGGACAGTAGAATCTACTTCCAAGCTCACTCACATGTGGCTATTGGTTAGGAGGCCTCAGTTCCTTGCTAGCCATTGACTGAAGGCCACATTTACTAGCCACATGGTGTTCTCCCTAAGGCTGCTTTAGTGTCCTTCCTTGGGGCATAGCAGGTGATTTCTGTAGAACAAGAGAGAGGGAAAGAGAGAGACAGAAAGAAAGAAAGCCTGCATGAAGAAGATGTCACAGTAACTTTTAAGACCTGGTCTTTGAAGTCAAACACACCATCACTTCTATTTGTTAAAAACAAGTCACTAAATTGAGTCTATGCTCATGGGGTAGGAAATTAGGCTTTACCTTTCTAAAGGGAGGAATGAAGAATTTGAAGATGTACTGTAAAACAACCACAATGATGTTGATCAAGTGAGTCTTATAGCATATACAATAAA
This sequence comes from Rhinopithecus bieti, assembly GCF_001698545.2. Taxonomy (NCBI): domain Eukaryota; kingdom Metazoa; phylum Chordata; class Mammalia; order Primates; family Cercopithecidae; genus Rhinopithecus; species Rhinopithecus bieti. The sequence continues at coordinate 2,100,826 of NW_016805130.1, read as the reverse complement.
CTCTACTAGTTCATTAAGAAAGTAGCCCTTATTTCTGACACTTTATCAGTTGCCTTTGTGGTCTTTATAATAAGTAAAATCCGTCTGTTGATTGACTTGCAGTCAAGTTTCTCTGTATGAATTCTGTGCAAGCAAAGCTGTCCACTCTTTAAGATGTACTTTTTGATTCAGTGACATATGTTACTGTTTACTCTTATAGAACTATTATATGCCAGAAACATATAGGAATTCAGATGTTTTCTATATGTCTTGCAGTATTTGCTAGCTTTACTTTAATGTGTATCAGTTATTTTATTAACATTCTGCTTTTCAACTTTAGGTAGAACATGTAGAATCTCTATTTTGTATTTATTATTAGTTAAAATTGCTAACAGATAAGGAGATTGAAGGATGTCATGTCAAATATATCATTGTATGTATCTCTTTTCTTCAAATGAACTATTAAGTTATCCTTTCCCTGTGCTCATTTGTAGTCATCTTCCTACTGTGATTTCCTAATATCTTTGTTATATCCTTTTAAAGCTATTACTGTTAAACCTTTTTGTATCGTCAGTATCCTTGGAAAATGTTACTTACTGACCCTCACTTATGTTATGGGTGTGAAATTAAGCCATTATTTTTATGCTGCAAAGCTATGAAATTAAATCTAAATTGAGGGGTTCTCTGTTGGCATTTTAACCAGCTGGATAGATGAAAGGATGGTAAGAGGACAATGAGTCATATGTGGTTGAGGCATTGTTTAGAGACTGCTTGATATAATGGTCTTTGAAAACTAAGCTATGAAGGGGAGAGAGTACAGGAAGAGGTGAGCATGGACTGTGTCATGGCAGCAACTAAGGATATAGGGAGGTGGAAGCATTGTGGATGAATTTTTTTGAGATGGAATTTTGCTATTGTCGCCTAGGCTGGAGTGCAGTGGCGCAATCTCCGCTCACTGCAACCTCCACCTCCCATGTGCAAGCAATTCTCCATCCTCAGCCTCCCGAGTAGCTGGGATTATAGGCGCCCGCCACCCCGCCTGGCTAATTTTGTGTATTTTTAGTAGAGACGGGGTTTCGCCATGTTGGGCCGGCTGGTCTCAAACTCCTGACCTCGTGATCTGTCCACCTCAGCCTCCCAATGTGCTGGGATTATAGGTGTGAACCACTGCGCTTGGCCATGGATGACTTTTAAAAGGAGTAATCAGGTGAATAGGGAGTGACTGTAACTCTGAGTGTTTAAAAAGTAAATTGGAAGTCAGGTTTCTGGCACCTCGTTGTAAGAGGCAGTCTAGTGTGGTGGTTAAGAATGTGGACTTTGGAGTATGAGATTTAGTTTTAAATCTTGATTCATTTCCTTGCTATATAGTCTTGGACAGTCTACTTAGCTTTTCTTTGAACCTCAGTTTCTTTGTCAGTAAAGTGAGAGCCCAATATAGTATGTAAAATTAGAAATGCAGTTCATGGCACAAACTAGGTCTTGAGTAAGTGTTAGTAATTAACTACTGCTATTATTTTATTGTTAGTTACTCTAACTTGTAAAATCTTAAATAATAATTATAGCTTAGTTATAAACAATTATATCATTTTTTTGAATTGTATGAAAATAGTTCAGACATTAAACATTTTCCATCCTGATGTTGTTAATTGAAATAAACCAGGCACAGAAAGATTAATGCTGTATGTTACCACTCATATATGGAAGCTAAATAAGTTGATCTCATATAAGTAGAAAGTAGAATAGTGGTTATTAATGCTGGGAAGGGTGGTAGGGAGACAGGGAGAAGTTGGTTAACAGATACAAAATTACAGCTGGATTGGAGGAGTAAGTTCTAGTCGTTTAACGCTGTAGGGTAACTATAGTTAATTTATTATATATTTTCAGATAGCTAGAAGAGAAGATTTTGAATGTTCCCAACATAAAGAAATAAATGTTTTAGGTTATAGATATGCTAATTACCCTGATTTATTCATTATACATTGCATACAGGTATCAAAACATCACATTGTACTCTATGAATATGTAGAATTATTATTTTTTTTAAAAAAAAAACTTTCCCTTCTGACCCTGTCCCTCCTTTACTTATAGTTCGTACTATCATCCTGCCCAAATAGCCGTAGTTTATTTATCCTTCCACGTATATATAAGCCAGATTTCTCCCTTCTCCCCCAACACAAATGGTACATACTATCCAAACCTTTTCTCTGTCTTGCATTTTAAATTGAATAAATTGATATGAAGATTTCCTTAAGGGTTGAAAACTTCATTACCTGTTTCTTGTAGCCTTTTGCTACATGTCATTCTTTTGTGTGAATTTTAATACAGTTTATTTTTCCAGTCCTCTCTAAATGGACATGCGCACATTTTTGATTTTACAATCAGTATGACAATAAGTAACTTGTACACATGTCATTTTGAACACGTGAGTATATCTGTAGAATTCATAGATGTAACTTGCATTTGTGACCTTGATACTACCAGAATACTCTATCATCTACCAGTTCACTCACACCAGCTCATGTTTAAAATTGCTTTTTCATTAGTCTTGCCACCAGAATACATTTTCATATTTATTGGATTTTGCCAACCTGATAACTGAAAAATGTTTCAGTGTAACTTAAATTTGTATTTCTCTTATGGGTGAGGTTGAATTTTACTCGTTTAGGAATCATTTTATTTCTTTTATGGTTTAGCATCTATTCATATCCTTTGTCTTTTTTTCTCTTATAATGTTGGTCTTGGTAAAAACACTGTGGGTTAGGGGAATTAGCCTGTTTGTGATGAGATAAACTGAGCTTGTTTTTCATTTGTTGACTCTTCATTTTAATTTTTTTTTTTTTAATAATCACATTACTTTTTTGATATATGGATGTTATATCTTTTTTAACTCCAGGGTTAAATAAACTCTAAAGGAAACATGTTTTCCTCTAACATGTTTCCAAGTTTATTTTGTAAAGGTAACTGCCAAGTTGTCTCAATACATTTTCTTTTCTTTTTTTGAGACAGGGTCTTACTCTGTCACCCAGACTGGAATGCAGTGATGCGGTCACAGATCACTGCAGCCTTAAACTTCTGGGCTCAGATGATTCTTCCCCCTCAGCCTCCCGAGTAGCTGGGACTATAGGGGCACACTGTCATGCCTAATTTGTTTTTCTTTTTTTTTTTCTTTTGGTAGAGACTGGGTTTTGACATTTTGCCCAGACTGGTCTTGAACTCCTGAGCTCAAGCAATCTGCCCGCCTCAGTCTCCCAAGGTGCTGTCATTACAGGATTGAGTCACTGGGCCTGGCCTCAATACATTTGTTGCATAATTTATCTCTTCTTTGTTGGTTTGGATGCCACTTTTATAAAATCTGAATTCCTAGTACGTTTGGATCCATTTCTAGACTTTCTTTTTTTGCTGTTTAAACTAATATACTGATGGGTATGTTTTTAAGAAATAAAATGGCTACACATAGCATTAAGAAGTGTTAGTATAAAGAGAACTTAAATTTCTTCAAGGTCCTCTGTGACCCAGGGGCTTTTTACATGTATTAACTCACTTAACTGTTATTCTCACTAATTCAGTTTGTAACTGGAATTTGTAGAATGTGCAGTTGGCTAAATTTTCTTCAACGTTGGTTTTTTTCTTCAGCTGTGATGCAGATCCATCTGCCCTAGCAAAATATGTTCTGGCTTTGGTAAAGAAAGACAAAAGTGAAAAAGAGTTAAAGGCATTATGTATTGATCAGCTGGACGTATTTCTTCAGAAAGGTAAGATCTTTGGTTTGAAAATACTACTATATTTTAAAAAGTTATTTAAGCCTTGGCACGATGGCTCACGCCTGTAATCCCAGCACTTTGAGAGGCTGAGGTGGGTGGATCACCTGAGGTCAGTAGTTCAAGACCAGCCTGGCCAACATGATGAAACCCTATCTCTACAAAAAATATAAAAATTAGCTGGGCATGATGGTGGATGCCTGTAGTCCCGGCTACTTGGGAGGCTGAGGCAGGAGAATTGCTTGAACCTGGGAGGCGGAGGTTGCAGTGAGCCAAGATCGCGTCATTGCACTCCAGCCTGGGTGACAGAGTGAGACTCATCTCAAAAAAAATAAAGTTATTTAAAATAAGTTTATCCACAGAATATTAAAGGAACTTAGTAAGAAGCCCTAATTTTACCAAAGTTAAATAAACAATATTATTACTGAGTATATCCATAACTTATTTAAAATGGATGCCACCTCTCAGTAATGTCCACGTGCTTATTCTTAAAGCATGTTGATATTTTTTCTTATGTAGATTAAAAGATTAAGAAAATGACTGCTTAATTATTTAAAGCTAATACTGCTTAGGAAACTACTTTGAATCTTAACTAGCACATTGCTTTTCAGCTTTTTGCACATTGCCACATCTAGATAATGATAGTGTTTGTGTTTGCCACACTGAGTAGGCTACATGGAGAAAACTTAGTCATGGCTGGAAGTGACTGGCCCGGAGGCTGCGGCCGTTCCAGCCCCTGCCATCTTGAAAATAGCATGAATCAGTATTGCCTCAGGACTTGTGCCATGGCACACTGGTTGGGAAGCTGTTGATATTAGTATATTTTCTTTCTTTTTTTTTCTTTTTTTTGAGATGGAGTCTTGCTCTGTCACCCACGCTGGAGTGCAGTGGCGTGATCTTGAGTGCAATGGCGCGATCTCAGCTCACTGTAGTCTCCGCCTCCTGGGTTCAAGTGATTGTCCTGCTTCAGCCTCCCTAGTATCTGGAATTACAGACACCTGCCATCATGTCTGGCTAATTTTTGTGTTTTTTTAGAGACGGGGTTTCACCATGTTGGCCAGGCTGGTCTTGAACTCCTGACCTCAGGGGATCCGCCCGCCTTGGCCTCTCAAAGTGCTGGGATTACAGACGGGAGCCACCATGCCTGGCCAGTACTAGTATATTTTCTAATTTATAAAAGTCAAGGTATATTTCATCATATTAGAGATAAGAGATGTGGAAGCGGAGAATTAATCTTAACAAATGTCTTTTAATCTATGGTGTTTGGTTTTATTTTAGAGACACAGATATTTGTGGAAAACTTTTGATGCTGTGAATACAAAGAGTTACCTACCTCCTCCAGAGCAGCCATCATCAGGAAGCCTGAAGGTAGAATTTTCCCGCACCAAGAAAAGATATAAAGAAAGAAGAGGTAACGATTTGTGTTATACCTTACAGGTTATTTAAACACATAAGAGGAATAACTAAACTGAGTTTTTATCTTCTATATCTTTGTGTTGGGAGTCCTCAGGACCACTCCCAGTTTAAATGATTTCTCTAGGAAGACTCATAGGATTTTGCATGTAATTATGCCCATGGCCCTGGCTTATTTCAGCAAAAGGATTCAAAGCAAAGTCAGCAAATGGAAAAGGTGTATGAGGCCAAGTCCAGTGGAAAACAAGCGCAATCTTCCAAAGTCCTCAGAGTTCCACAGGATGTGCTTAATTCCCCCAGCAGTGAACTGTAACAACACATGGGGATTAGGCAAGCTCCTTAGAAACTCTGCGCAGCGTTCTTACTTGGAACTGGTCACATAGGCACCGCCTACCTAGTATGTACCAAAATTCCAGACTCCTGGGAGGAAAGCAGATGTTCAGTGTAGACCATATTGTTTCGTAAACAATTCAGGCACAGTGAACCATTCCTTATCAGGGCGTAATGGGAACGCTCAGGAAATCAAAGTGCCTGGGAGCCAGCCAAAGGCCAGCCTTACAAGCATGCTGGCTTTCTAAGGATAGTATTGTCAGGCCCGCTTTTACTCTGCACAATGTCTTACAGAAATAGAGTCTTATTATCTGTTCTATGAAAATAATTAGATTGACAATTGGTCTGTTTGCTTTTGTCCTACGTGCATTTTATTTTAGTAGGGGACTGTTTTTAAGGTAGTAAAATACAAGGACCTTCACAGGACAGTGGAATTGACTTCATACTTCAAGAGGTCCTGAAATTTTTGTGTGTATTTTATAACCTCCTTTCTTCACCCTAATAGTCATACAATAATTTATATCTTTTCAATTTGATGTTAAAAGATTATAATTTGGCCAGGGTGAGCGTGGTGGCTCATGCCTGTAAATCCCAGCACTCTGGGAGGCTGAGGCGGGAGGATCGCTCGAGCCCAGGAGTTTGAGACCAGTCTGGGTAGTATAGTGAGACCTCATCTCTCTGAAAAAAGTTTTAAAATTAGCCTGGTGTGATGGGGTGGTGCATGCTTGTAGTCTCAACTATTTGAAGGGCTGAGGTGGGAGAACTGCTTGAGCCCCAGAGCCTAAGGGTACGGATCAAAGCACTACACTGCAGCCTGGGCAACTGAGCAAGACCCTGTCTAAAAAAAAAAAAAAAAAAACCTATAATTTTAGTGAAAATACTTGTTGGCAGTTAAGCCGTTATGTTTCTGCATTTAGCCCTAGCTTTAGGTCACACAAATCTTGGTTAAAATTTTGGTTCTACAAATCACTGGTTTGTGACCTTGAAAACTTTACTTTTCTGAGCCTCATTTTACTCAGTTGCGAAATGGAAATACTAAAGATTCTTGTGAGGATTAAATAAAATAATGTGTGTAAAGCACTTGATTGGTGCTTTTCATACATTATTTTACTTACTTCTCACACGTGGCACATGGTAGGTTCCCAGTCAATGGTAGCTGCTGTCATTTTTGAGATTGTAGGAGATGTTGCCTTTGTTTTTTTTCTCCTTTAATGCTTTTTCCAGATTATATATAAATAATACATTTTGTTATGCAATAAAATATATATAATATGTAATAATTTTCAAATATATTTTTATCTCTATCTGAATATATTTACACACATATATATTTGTATATTTTCGTATACACATACCCACATGTAATATCCCAATCAGTTTTATCTGCCTGGGAAGACCAGAAATGTAATTTATAACTGAACATATTTCTTACCTAACAGTATAGGGGTTCTGTTAGGAAGAAAGGGACAGTGGATATTGTATTGGCAATTGCTTATGTCACATAGAGATATGCAATGGTTAATTCAAGTTTTGTCTACTGGTGGAACTTTGGGTTGGTTTCAGATTTTTGCTGTTAAAAATTATACTTTGGCCAGGCGTGGTGGCTCACGCCTGTAATCCCAGCACTTTGGGAGACTGAGGCAGGTGGATCACCTTAGGTCAGGAGTTCGAGACCAGCTTGGCCAACATGGTGAAACCCCGTTGCTGCTAAAGATACAAAAATTAGCCGGACATGGTGGCAGTCACCTGTAATCCCAGTTACTCAGGAAGCTGAGACAGGAGAATAGCTTGAACCTGGGAGGCAGAGGTTGTAGTGAACTGAGACCACGCCATTGTACCCCAGCTTGTGTGACAAGAGCGAAACTCCGTCTAAAAAAAAAAAAATATATATATATATATATGTTTTAATTCTCAAAAAATCTTGAGTAGATCATAGTCCCTTGGTTTGAGAAGTAGTCTTCCCCCAAATCGAGTTTGTAGCAAAGCTTTAGTCTTACTATCTATTGATGTAATAATACTTCCTGTTTTTTCAGTCAGTTGTGGGAGATACTTATCCCTGATCTTTCAGAATTGTCAAAATGCCAGACGGCAGTCTACGTTTAAAATGCTGTGGCTATACTAAAAGTTTGCAGATGGGCATGTACTGTGAAATATGGTGATCTGTTAGATTACTCACAAAAGTGCATTGAGTAAATAGAAGGGAAAGCGTGTATCAGAAGGGTTGTATTAGTACCCAGTTTTTTGTCTGGTCTGGGAGGAGAACTGGAATAGGTGGAAAGAGTACAAAAGTACTTGAGTTTAAAAAGGCAAACTGTTGAAAGAATGCTTTAAAGATTATTTCTCCTAGTTTGGTCTGTTAATAGGATTCCCATCTGATTTCTCATCTAAAGTGGCACACTTCTTTTTTGAGATGGAGTCTTACTCTGTTGCCCAGGCTGGAGTGTCGTGGCCCCATAGCAGCTCACTGCAACCTCTTGCTTCCTGGGTTCAAGCAGTTCTCCCTCAGCCTCCCGAGTATCCCTCCTGTAATCCCTTCCTGAGATTACAGGTACGTGCCACCATGCCCAGCTAATTTTTGTATTTTTAGTAGAGATGGGATTTCAGCATGTTGGCCAGGCTGGTCTTAAACTACTGACCTCAAGTGATCCACCCACCTCGGCCTTTAAAAGTGCTGGGATTACAGGTGTGAGTCACTTAGCCCAGCCTAAAGTGTCACATTTGGACAGAAGGTCTTATCAAAGGAATGCTGGAACAGCTGGCATAATCTGGGACATGTGTACCCTGTGCGTAGACTACCTGCATAAGAATATCTTATGGTTCTCAGTAATGCAAAATCTTGAGCCCTGTCTTATTTATGGAAGCCACTTGCACAATATTTCCTGAATTTGTTTAACCTCTAAGTCCTTTTTTTCTAATTGTCTAGAAAAAACAGTGATTCCTTTCGTTCCTATTGTTGAGGACCATTGTTCTCAACAATATAGTCTGGAGAAGGTAGCACTGAGAATATTTTCCAGGGTTGCTTTCTAGTAGCTATATGATGTGAATGGAAGCACCTTGTAGGAAACAGGAATATATAGCTGTCATGCTGCCTATGAGAAACTGGAAAACTCTTTTCATCTTATACATGTTTTCCCACGTAGGTATATATAGAAATGTATATAGTAAATGTAGGTATATGATATATAAGTAATATAGAAATGTATATATAAATATATATGATATATAAGTATATATAAATGTATATATAAATATATATAAGTGTATGTAAATATATATTTATGTATTTTTTATATATAAGTATATATATAAATGTGTGTATGTATGTGTATATGTGTGTGTATCTGTATTTATGACTTGGTGAGTTCTAATGTATTCTCCTATTTTCTTTGATGTGTTTGGTACCAGACCAAACTGTTGGTCTTGAACTGCTGGTTTGCCATGAAACCAAAACACGAATATGTGTTAGACTTTTGAAAGAGGAATAAAATTGGATTTCCATTAATTATGTTAAAATGAGCATACTTGCTTAAAATGTTTTCTCACCAGTGTAATCATTTCATTACAGTTAAATGATACTTAGTAGAGAAATTTACTTTGTTTGGATACTTTTAGGAGATGATGATTTTGCTTCTACATTATATAAACTAATTTTCATATTAATTAAATGTTAATGTTAATAAAGTCTTAAAGTAGTAATGTGTCTACCTAAGGCTTTTTTTTTTTTTTTCTGAGACAGAGTCTCACTCTGTCGCTCAGGCTGGAGCATGCAGTGGCGCAATCTCAGCTCTCTGCAGCCTCTGCCTGCTGGGTTCAAGTGATTCTCCTGCCTCAACCTCCAGAGTAACTGGGATTACAGGCACCCGCCACCGTGCCCAACTAATCTTTGTATTTTCAGTAGAGACGGGATTTCACCATGTTGGCCTCGAACTCCTGACCTTGCAATCCACCCGCCTCAGCCTCCCAAAGTGCTGGGATTACAGGTGTGAGCCACCGCGCCCAGCCCTATCTAAGGCTGTTTAACAGTAGAATAAGTACTAAACTTGTACACCTTTTATTGTTTGTTTGTTTGTTTGTATATCAGATCACTAAGGAGGAAGAGCGAGAGAAGAAGTTTTCTAGAAGGCTAAATCACAGTCCTCCACAGTCAAGCTCCCGATACAGGGAAAATAGGTGAGTGGTTCATTGAACCATATTCACTGTTTTGACATAAGTTATCTTTTATATGAATGTTTAGACTTGGATTATCTTTTATGCAGAGACAAGTAGTATCTACTCTTTTATTGGTCTAGGAAAATATAACTAGGTCTGTTTCTATCATGAAAATCTAGATCAGATTTGTAGATCTTGGGAGTGAGTTTAGAACAGTGCTTGATATATATTAGCTGCTAATCTTTTTATTCCTAACTTCAGATTCCAGTAGAATCTTAATGTGTGGCTCTTTTTTTTTTTTTGCCTGCTGTTTCCCTTTAGTGTGATTAAGTTGTTTTTCTCATTCAGGCTTCAAAAACACTTAGAATACAATGCATGCGATACATGTCTGGAAGTGTGAGACTATATGTACGGGATAGTATGTTCTATATGTACTGTAAGTCATATGTATAGATGCCTTTATCTACAGATGCCCAATTGTGTAGTTGCCAGTGTGTATAAGACTAAGGGTTAAGGCTTTAAAAAGATTGTTTTTCATTTAAAAGGGGTTTAGAGTACTAAATATTAAGCTCAGTTTTTTTCAAGTGTCTGATGGTAGGGATAAAAAGTTATATTACAAGAATTAAATATAACTTTTGCATTTAATTAGCTTTTCCTGTGTCACTTAAAATTATTTGTATAAAAGTGACCATATATTTCTTTAGAAGCCGTGATGAGAGGAAAAAAGATGATCGTTCTCGCAAAAGAGATTATGATCGAAACCCTCCTCGAAGAGATTCATACAGAGACCGGTACAATAGAAGACGAGGGCGAAGTCGCAGTTACAGCAGAAGTCGAAGTCGAAGTTGGAGTAAAGAGAGGCTTCGTGAAAGGGACAGAGATAGAAGCAGGACTAGAAGCAGAAGCAGAACACGAAGCAGGGGTAAATAGTACATGTATATGTATATTTTGGTTATCTTTTATTGTGAAAACTCCATGTTTAAGTGTTTTAAAATTGCTTAACATTTTGTCAGCGTTTTCTTCATTTTTTTCTATTATAATGTATTCTGTGGTCCAAGAGAATGCTTCTTAAAAATTCTTTTAAAAGTTTTATTCCGTGCAAATTAAAATCACAGTTACCACTACACGTTCAACAGGATAGCCACAATGATAAAGACTGATTCTGTTCGGTGTTGGTGAGAATGTAGATAAGCTGGAATTCTTTGGAAAACATTTTGGCAGTATGTAAAAATTAACATATGGGTCTGCTATTCTACTTCTTACTGTTTACCTGGAAGAAATGAAAGTTTATGTCCGCACAGATACTTGTTCACAAAGTTCATAGCAGACTCATTTGTAAGAGCCAGATGGAGAAACAGCCTAAATGCCCATCAACAGGTGAATGTATAAACATGTTGTGGTATATCCATACCATAACATGGATGAAAAGAACTTTTGATACATGCAACAAAATGGATGAATCTCAGTATAATTATGCTGAGTGAAAGAAGCAGGAAAACAATATGTATGTATATTAAAATATTTTTTTCTTAGTCTTTGTTTTTGAGACAGAGTATCGCTGTGTCGCCCAGGCTGGAGTGCAGTGGCGCTGTTTCAGCTCACTGCAACCTCTGCCTCCTGAGTTCAAGCGATGATCATGCCTGGGATTACAAGCGAGTACCACCATGCTCGGCTGATTTTTGTATTTTTAGTAAGAGTCATGTTGGGGATTTCACCATGTTGGCCAGACTGGTCTTGAATTCCTGATCTCAGGTGTTTCACCTGCCTCAGTCTCCCAAAGTGCTGGGATTATAGGCCTGAGCCAGTGTGCCCAGCCTAAAGTTTTTAAAAATGCTAACTAATCTGTGATGACAGAGAGCAAAGCCAGTCGTTGCCTGAGATGGGAGTAAAGGAGGGATAGATTACAGATTACAAAGGGGCATGAGGATTATTTTGGAAGTGATGAATATGTACATCATTTCAGTTGTGGTATTGGTTTCAGAGGTGTATACCTTGATTAAAACTTACAATTTAAATATGTTCAGTTTATTATGTATCACTTACACTTCAAAACTGTTTTTAAAAGTTTAAAAAGTTTTATTTCGGGTACATATTTCTACAAGAGCATGTCATTCCCAGCATGTATAATTTTTCTTCTAGTACATGTTATTGAAAGTGAGATATTGTAGTAAAACACTTAAAACACTTTTCAGTAAAACACCTTTTCTCAAGCTTTTTTTTGCTACTCTTAATGCTATTTATGGCCTTTGTATAAGCCCTGTATTCTATTACTCTTTTCTTAGAAATTTTCTGCTGCTGTGATCTAGGTATACTGGGCTTCTTGGAATGTTGCTTCACTTAACTAATCTCTTTAATATTTTTTCTTTTTCTTGAGGACCATATGTATAGTCTAGTTAGTTTCTTTGTGCATGTTTAATATGAACTCCTTTTGGCTCATCCATTCTTATCTTAATAAACAGCCATTGTAGTAACTTCAGATGGATGACTACAAAATGTTCATCACAGGAAATATAACTGTACTTTATTGCATGTTTTGTTTTGTGGTCTGCAATTATGCATACTAAGATTGTGATGAAGAAAATAAAAAATTTATTTTTTCTATAAATAAAACTCTAAGGAAAAACATTAAATACGCAGCGTTACCTGGTTTTGTAGTTTGGGTTATATTGAAAAGAAATAAGTTACCTTTTAACATTGTGTATTAATTGAATATTTTTTAAAAGAAAAGGATTATTATGCAAAATTTAAAACTTTTTTTCTATGTTTATAAAAATATCACTGTTTCTTAGATCAGGGACTTGTTTTTTTAATACAGTGTAGTTTTATATGTCATTTATCTTTTGTTGCAGAAAGGGATCTGGTAAAACCTAAATATGACCTGGATAGAACAGATCCATTAGAAAATAATTATACTCCAGTCTCTTCGGTACCTAGTATTTCATCTGGCCACTACCCTGTACCTACTTTGAGCAGCACTATTACAGTAATTGCTCCTACTCATCATGGTAACAACACTACCGAAAGTTGGTCTGAATTTCATGAAGACCAGGTGGACCATAACTCTTACGTAAGACCACCCATGCCAAAGAAACGGTGTAGAGACTATGATGGTAAGTCTTTCGGCTGTTTTATGAAGTATTTAATTAACATTTCCAGCTGCCTAAATTCTGTGTTTATGTTGTACACAGTTATTCAAAGACTTACCTCTGAAAAGGGGGAAATTAGCCTTAATCACTTTTTGAATTCCTCAGTATGATTGAAACATTTATTAGTTGCCACTAATTATTTGAGTATCAATTTAAAGATAATATTTATTTGCAAGTAAGTCTTAATCAATTTTGGGAGTTTACCAAATGAGTAAATATCTACTGAGTTATTATGAGGGAATCTGCTACTGAAACATTGTTGACAAAAGTCATTTCTTTTGAATGAGTGATTTATTGGACTGTAAGTAGAAATGTACCTAGAAATGTAAATGTCACCTTTGTAAGAATTTTATTAAAGAATTGAAGACTTTTGGCTGGGCGCAGTGGCTCACACCTGTAATCCCAGCACTTCAGGAGGCTGAGGCAGGCGGATCATGAAGTCAGGAGATCGAGACCATCCTGGCTAACATGGTGGGCAACCCTGTCTCTACTAAAAATACAACAAATTAGCCAGGCGTGGTGGCGGGAGCCTGTTGTTCCAGTTATTCAGGAGGCTGAGGCAGGAGAATGGTGTGAACCTGGGAGGTGGAGCTTGCAGTGAGCCAAGATCGCACCACTGCACTCCAGCCTGGGTGACAAAGTGAGACTCCATCTCAAAAAAAAAAAAAAAGAATTGAAGACTTTTAAGGATTTACTGTAAAAGATTTGTAAGTAGTATTAAAGCCATAATTGCAGTCTTTTTAGTTTTAAGCTAGAGATTTAAATGAAGGATATTTCTAAAGACAAAAGTATGACAAAAATTATATTTAAGTCTGATATCTCTTGTTATTTTCGTGTGTGTGTGTGTGTGTGTGTTTAGTATGTATACGTGTTAGTTTGTTTAACATTGCTCTGAAGTAATGCCTGAGCCTGGGAAATTTATAAAGAAAAGAGGTTTCTTTGGCTCATGGTTCTGCAGACTGTACAAAAAGTGTAGTGCCAGCATCTGCATCTGGTGAAGGCCTCAGGAAGTTTGCAATCATGGTAGAAGGCAAAGGGAGAGCAACAAAGAGGGAGTAAGAGTGGGGTTGGTGGTGGGGGAGGTGCCATGCTCTTTTAAACAACTAGTTCCTCTGAACTAATTGAGGGCGAACTCACTTGTTACCTTGTGAAGATCACCAAGCTATTCATGAAGGATCTACCCCCATGACTCTAACATCTCCCACCAGGCCGACCGCCAACATCATTTGTCACATTTCTCTCTCTGTTTTGGAGGGGATGGAGTCTCGCCCTGTCCTCCAGGCTGGAGTACAGTGGCGCAGTCTCGGGCAGGAGACTCGGCCAGTCTCCCAGGTCCTAGCGATTTTCCTGCCTCAGCCTCCCTAGTAGCTGGGCTTGCAGGCGCCTGCCACCACGTCCAGCTAATTTTTGTATTTTTAGTAGAGACGGGGTTTCACCATGTTGGTCAGGCTGGTCTCGAACTCCTGACCTCAGGTGATCCACCTGCCTCAACCTCCCAAAGTGCTGGGATTAACAGGCGTGAGCCACCATGCCCGGCCATATTGTCACATTTCAGCATGAGATTTGGAGACGATAAACGTAGTAACTATATCAGTATGTTAAATATACTCTCACTTGACAAGTATTTATATTACTGGAGAAAAGCAAGTAGCTCTTGGGAAATGGTTAATTATCCTTTTGTCCAATATTAATAATATTCATATTTTTAAATACTTTACTTTTGCTAACTTAGAGAAAATATATATTTCCAGTGCTTTTGACATTTGTTTCTAACTATTCTTTCCCCATAGAAAAGGGTTTTTGTATGAGAGGAGACATGTGTCCTTTCGATCATGGAAGTGATCCAGTGGTTGTAGAAGATGTGAATCTTCCTGGTATGCTGCCTTTCCCAGCACAGCCTCCTGTGGTGGAAGGACCACCTCCTCCTGGACTCCCCCCACCTCCACCAATTCTTACACCCCCACCTGTGAATCTCAGGCCCCCAGTGCCACCTCCAGGTCCATTGCCACCCAGTCTCCCGCCTGTTACAGGTAAGTAAATCTGTTTGTTTGCCTGTATTTATCTAACCATTCTTAAGTCTATTTTTAAAACTTAATAGATTCTTAAATTAAAAGTATCTAAAGGAATCCCAAAACTGCCTGATAGAAATTAATAGCAATATACTTCCATTTGGAATACAGCTCCATTTTGTAGCCTGTGCCAAGCCAGTTACTATGGTTTGGAGTGACCTTGTAAATTAAGTACATCACTGGTAAAACCCAGCTGCCTGCAGGCCTTCATGGCTTAAGGCAAACCTGCTTTGGAATGTGTTAAAAGGATATTCAGTTGTAAGAGCTTGGTGTTTGTAGATATTATAGTTTGATAAATGAGAAGATTATGTTCAGATGTGCAATAACTTGTTTTATTTGTTTGCTTTCAGATGATATTTCTTATTCTTTGGTTTTGACAGGACCACCACCTCCACTTCCTCCTTTGCAGCCATCTGGCATGGATGCTCCTCCAAACTCTGCAACCAGTTCTGTTCCTACTGTAGTAACAACTGGCATTCATCACCAGCCTCCTCCTGCTCCACCCTCTCTTTTTACTGCAGGTGCAGTTTTGGCCCTTTTTATATTCATAATGTAATCTAGTTTTAGGTGAAGAATTTTAAAATGTCTAGAGAGAATTGCTCTGTGAGGACTATTTTTCTCACTAAAATTATGTAGGCATGGTGAATGAACGTTAAGCCCTCAGTTATGAATTGTTTTCAAAACGTTTCTTTTAATAACTTTTAAAATAAAGTTATTTTCTTTTGATACATATAAAGCATGTTATATGTTAATATGCTATATTGTTTACTTTTTCTCTTATCAATATTAAAAAATTACCAAGTGGAGTTTTATAATTGTTTTTTAATTACAGTTTTTGTATTACCAGATACATATGACACAGATGGCTACAATCCTGAAGCCCCAAGCATAACAAACACTTCCAGACCCATGTATAGACACAGAGTGCATGCACAAAGGCCCAACTTGATAGGACTAACATCAGGGGATATGGATTTGCCACCCAGAGGTACTATAATTAATCTTTCCTTCCTGTCATTTTCATAATATAAACAGTGGGAAAACATTTATAAAGAACAGTTGGTCTTGCCTTTATTGGGGTTGGATAAGGAATGGTGATTTATTTTATTTTATTTTACTTTATTTTTAATTTTTGAAGACAGTCTCACTCTGTAGCCTAGACTGGAGTGCAGTAGCGTGATCTCAGCTCACTCTAACCTCTGCCTCAGCCTTCTGAGTAACTGGGATCACAAGCGCATGCCACCATGCCTGGCTAGTTTTTGTATTTTTAGTAGAGATGGGATTTCACCATATTGGCCAGGCTGGTCTGGAACTCCTGACCTCAAGTGATCCGCCCGCCTTGGCCTCCCAGAGTGCTGGGATTATAGGCTTGAGCCACTGTGACTGGCTGGGATGGTGATTTTATTTGTTCCCTGTATCCTTCATTCCCCCATTAGAGAAAATATATTGTGTAATTCTGTATTT